>NW_003852411.1:3369547-3407256 GCF_000181295.1 Otolemur garnettii | reverse complement strand
TTTTTGACATTTGTGTGAATGAGTGCATTTGTAGTAGATAGACACAATAACTAACGAAAAATAGAGAGTGTTTGTAAATTCCATAGACAAGATCACCTTCTTCTTAGAATTCTGAGTCAGTGGGCCCAATGGCTGGCATAGTAATTGCTCTTAAATAAGTAATTTCCACATAGCCACTCATTTAATAATTACAACACCTTATATGGTAGGTATTATTTTTACTCTATTATCCATTTTAAAGATGAGAAAACTGTGACCAGGTAAAGTGGTTCACATAATTCAAGGACTTAAAGAGGTTGAGGCAGAAGGAAGAAGGATTGCTTGAGGCCAGGAGTTGGAAACCAGCCTGGGAAACACTGAAAGACCCAGTCTCTTTAAAAAAAAAAAAAAAAAAAAAAAAAAAAGGAGCCTGGGCATTGGCTTCTACCGGTAATGTGTGGGAGCCTGAGGCAAGTAGATTGCCTGAGCTCAGGAGTTCATAGACCAAGCTGAGCAAGAGTGAGACTTTGTCTCTACCAAAAATAGAAAAACTAGCCAGGTGTTGTGGGGGAGCACCTTTAGTCCTAGCTACTAAAGAGGGTGAGGCAAGAGGACTGTTGGAACCCAAGAGTTTGAGGTTACTGTGAGCTGTGCTGCCACAGTAGTCTATCCAGGACAGAGTAAACCTGTCTCAGAAAACAAAAAAGAAAGGAGTGAGGGAGGGAGGGAGGGAAGAAGAAAAGAAAGAAGGAAGGAAGAAAAGAAGGTAGGAAGGAAGGGAGGAAGGGAAAGAAAGAGAAAGAAAAAGAGAGAGAGAAAACTGAGACTTAAGTACCTTTTCCTGGTTAACATAATGTAAAGTAGAAAAAAAACCGTATCTACATTTGGCAGTATGACGGGGTAACTATTCGGAATCCTCTACACTGAAAAATAAGTAGATCTGCTTTTTTGGACATCATAATAACATTTTAAGTCACAATGCAATATGACAATTATTCAGAAATAATGAAAAATAGGTACTTGAAAATCCAGCAAGGACCATCTTGACCTCCAACAATCTAACAAATAAATAAGCATGAAACAGATGGAGGAGAAACTGGAGCCAGCCGTGATGTGAAATAAGGAAACTCCAAAGTGGAATTTTCTTGAAGAAAAGGCCAATATCAAAGATTTTTCAGAATAATTTTCAAATTATTTTAGTAATACAATATTTACAAAAGATCTCATAAATTATAGAAATAAAGTTTAAAAATGTGAAATGAGGGATTAGGTAAATGCTATCCAAATAGAACTGAGGGAAAGCTATATTTGTCAGATGTATAAACTGAATTATAATGATTGTGTTAGAAACAACATTATCAAATTATGATACCAGGAAAAATTAGAGTAGTTTCAAAATATCCAAAACAAAAATTGATAGCACTGAAGGGTAAAATGAGTATTCTACCAAGATAGCAAAAGATACCAACATAATTCCTCAATCATTGATAGACAATTTGGAAAAATATTGAGGTGGTTATACAAGTTCCTGAATTAAAAAATTAGAGAATCCATATATGTATTGAGATTATGCAAAGGCAAACATTTCTTTTCAAATATCAGATACTTGTTATCACAAAGAAAATATTCTTAGACTTGTTTGAAATGAAAAGTAATAGTTAACTCACCTGATGTGCACGATGTAATGGTATACAGAGCATTCCCTGGGTGAAGGGCTCGACTAGGACTTGAACTTAACCATAGAATCAAAAACAATGTAACCTAAACATCTTTACCCTTATAGAGCTGCAATTTAAACTAATAATAATTAAAAATAAGTGAATTTAAATCATCATAGAATTCTAAATAACTTACATATCAAAGAAGAAATTATCATGAAAATCAAAAAGGTGTCTGACATCATATGTCATCAGAAAAAAATGCAAACTAATACGACAGTGATAGACTCCGTCATGGCTGTGAGTATGGCCAAAATCTGGAGGACGAAATGTTTAAGATTTGTAAGGAAGACTCTTCATTGCTTGTGTGGAAAGGCAAAGTTGTACAGTCACTTTGAAAGAAAGTTTGGAAGTTTCCCACAAAATTAAACATACTCTTTCCATAGGATCTGCAATTATCTTCCTTGGTGCTTCAAAGGAGTTGAAAACTTATGTCCACAAAAGCCTGTATGTGGATATTTATGTAGCCTTATTGATTTGCCCCAAACTTGAAAGGAATAAAGATACCCTTTAGTAGGTGAATGGAGAAATAAACTGGTATATCACACGATGGAATATTATTCAGGGCTAAAAAAAACCAAACAAGCTATCAAGTCATGAAAAGACATGAAAGAACTTTAAATGCTTGCGTACTGCTAAGGGAAAGAAGCCAGTCTGTAAAGGCTGTGTGCTGAGTGATGCCAACTAGATGACGTTCTGAAAAGGTAAAAAAAGTGAGATAGTGAAAATGTCAGTGGTTCCAGGATTGGGGTGAATAAGCAAATTTAAGACAGAAAAACTATTCTGTTTAGTGAAGTAACATAGGGTATATGTCATTGTAGATTTATCCAAATGTATAGACTTTGTACCTTACATGAATCCTCATGTAAACGAAAGGTTATAGGTGATTGTGATGTGTCAGGGTAGGTTCATCAATTGTAATTTTTTTTATTTCCTACCATATTCTGTTTTATTCTATTTTAAAATGTTAGCCATGACCTAATGAACTGATAGTGAAATATACTACTCCATTGGCTGTACCCTTTATTTGCAACTCTGCAACACTCACTTCTGTGTCTCCAGCTTACTTCATTTATGTCTACCCTTCAAACAATTCTTTGTCCAATCCACATATCTTCATATGAAGCCATCCGCATATCTTCATATCTCTGTAACTCTCCATGCCCCAAAATAATGATCCCATGGTCTTTCTTTATAATCCTATTCTCTCTCTCTCTCTCTCTCTCTCTCGTATCTGAAAGGACCCCAAATCTAGCTAGGCAAAACTTTCCACCTGTTCTATATCTCCATGCATGCAGATGTATTTGCTGGGGCAAAAACATAAACCTCTTAATGAATTCACATGAAATTCAAAATCACTAACTTCAAGTATTGCTTTATTAGTACACTATCAAAGGATGGACTTTTTTTAATTACTCAAGAAAATAGAAAACCTCTTATGATAGGGTGACCAGACGTCCCGCTTTTGGCGGGACAGCCCGGCTTTTCAACAATTTGTCCTGCATCCCGCAGTGTTTTAAAAAAGTCCAGATTTTTGGAAAGAATGCACCAAAGGGCAGGAGAACAGGAAGGGAATATACGGTTTTCGGCTGCCATGTGGCTATTTGGCCAGAATATGAGTTTTATATTATTTTTGCTAATTTTATAATGTATAAATTTTGTTATTAAACTGTAATAATAACAAATAATTGTTGAGAAGTGATTATTGAGAACTGCTTATCAAAGTTTGCATTGTTGTCAGGCCCTGCTCTGCCCCATCCCCTGCCCCCCGTCCCCCCCCCAAGTTGTCCTGCTTTACAAATGTTAAAATCTGGTCACCCTATCCTATGAGTACATTTCAGTCACCACCAGATTTACACACTTATTTTGTATACACCCATGGATGCTTCCTCCTCCCAAAATATGACATATAAATGGCATGTTTATTATCTGATAAGCTAAACCTGACCCTTGTACACTACAATCTCTCACTCAATTAGAGACTTCAGTAGTTTGCCCTTTCCTTCATCAATGAAGAGTGACTGGGATTATTGGTTCTGCAATAAATATTTTTGAATAAATGAATGAATTTTGTATTGGCAATAATCTACAGTTAATAAAAAGGATATGAAAGGTATTAACATGTATTGCTGAGTTTTCAATATCTGTGCATATTGAGGTTTTTTTCCAAGTCAAAATATATTACTGGAGTATGTATTACTTGGCTCAAAATGACACATCCTAATTTTAGAAAGGATAAATTGATGCTGAAGAATATCCCCTTTTTTGAATATTTTTTCCATTGGAGCTGTCTCTTCAGTTCATTTTCATAATATCACAGTAAGCAATCAATATGTTGTCTCCATGTTAATGGACATAAAACTTGTTCTAACTCCAGAATGCATGCGTAAGGTTTTATGATTTGAAATTTACTGAGAAAATTGCAGTAAAATTATTGATGTTCTCATCAGTTTGGGTCTCAGCTTATAATTAATAACCTCTTTCCTGTCATTTCCATGAATAAAATCAAATTCTCAGCTAACTAGGTAGGGCTAAGCCATAAATTAATGTTAAGTTAATAGAAAATCTGGTTTGAAAACAAAAGATATTCAGAAGTTTAGTAAAGAAATGCTTTTATAATTCTAGAGTTGACATTTGGAGATATATCTCTTAAAAATAAAAGGTACTGCTTTCTAATACAGATATGATGAACTAGAACCATAACTTATCTTCAGTTGAAACAGCCATTAACTATTGGCCAATGCATTCCTTAGATAACTGCAATCAGTAGCTTTGATGACCTATATTGCATTACAGAACATTATATAGTTTCACTGGCAATGTGTCAGTTTCCAAGTTAAGAAAATCTAGTGTTTTGTCATATAAGTTACGTTTGCTTTGTCTGGTATCATCATAAATAACAAGATTCTTAATAATGATATTAATATTCACTGCCATTATTTAATTTGTCCTTTTATTTTCATATTACCACCCAACTTTGCTAAAATGCAATTTAAATTAATGTAACCCTTTCATGATTAAACTACTCAGTATTATTCCAGTTTTTAAACATGCTTGATTCTCATGTTGTTTCTGATTCTCTTGAATTTTAGATTTCTTTGAAATCATTTTAAGTTTGGCAGGAAAAACATGTACGCAAGATTTGTACTTTCTCTCTCACTTAATGTAGTACCCTTAGACCTGAAACTATAAAGTCGGACCCCTCTTAAGTGCAATCAATCAGAAATTTATTGAATCTTCACAGGGGACTATCTTGAGAGACAGTTCCACCTTAGGAGAGGGCAAGTTGCCTTATATATTTTTGTGCAAGCATACTATAGAAGCAAAATGTGGCGGTTGGGGGGGTTACAGTTTGGGTAGTCATGGATACAGCCATAGTTACAGTTGTGTAACAATGATTAATAAAGCCTTGGTTGACAATGGATATATCTCAAAACATAATGGTTATAGTTATGTAACAACGATTAATTCTTCGGTGAATTTCCACCATTGTTCATCCACTGGGAACTTGGGGTGTTGTGAAACTTGAGACTTCCTGTGCTTCAATTCTTGGGGGCATGGGAACAGACTGGGAGAGAGGGCAGAGGAATGGTAGAGGGCGGGGGAACGAGCTGGGAGTGCTTATGCATTGAGAGGTAATAAGCATCAATAATATTTAAGAGATAAGATGTGAACATGTTTTAAATAACTTAGAGATATTGTTTTGTTTGTTAGTTATTGTTTGTTCTATACTGATAATCTGGTTTCCCAAATTAGTTTGTGTGATGTAAAAAAAGAAAATTTCCGGTTATGTAAGTATTCCTGAATTGTATCTACGTAATACCCGTTTGATTAGTGAAATACACATACATCTAAACAGATAAATAAACACACACACATACTGGAGGGTACCCCAGTCCCTCCTGCTTTCTTGCTGTGTTCTAAGCAAGCGAACCTGATGGCTTTGTAGCTAGGCCAGCTCCATGATTTTCCTGTCAGTCTTGAGCCCAACCTGGGCCCTTGAACATTCTCAGCAATAAAAAAGATGTCAAGGTTGTTGCCCATAACACTAAAAGACACTAGCACTGACCATAAGCCAAATTTTTAAACTACACATGCTGATCCTGTCCTTAGGGACATACCTACTTAGAAGATCGCTAGATTAATTCAGATTAATAGGAGGATGCAGATGATTAGGTTACAATGTCTGTGTTTGTTAGGTAAGATTCCTGTTGTAGCTGTGCCCCTCACCCAGGAAATCTGCCATATGCCCTTACATTGTTACCATTAAGTGAGAGCCCACCTTCCCCCTCCCCTTCTCTCTCACACCTTTCTCCTCTCCCCTCCCACCAACTTGAATTAAACTGGGTTTTTCTCTTGTGTGAGTGCATATTTTAGTTTGTCTACTGGTTTCATATTAGTTTCGAATACAAGAAATGCTTGCTTTTCCATTCTTATAATACTTTACTAAAGATAATGTTTTCCAACTCTACTCAGATTAATGCAAAGGATGTAAAGACTGCATCTTTTTGTGGCTGAATAGTATTCTATAGTATAATTATAGCACTTTTTTAATCCATTCATGGGTTGATGGGCACTTTGGTTGATTCCTTGTTTTGGTGATTGTAAATTGAGCTGCAATAAATGATGTAATGCAAATATACTTATGATGAAATGTCCTTTTCCTTCTGGGTTCTATCTTTCCAATAGCATGTCCTCATTTAGTGTCTTGGTGTCATATTTTGGTTATTCTTGCAATACTGCAAATGTTTTCATTATTAATATATCCGTCATGGTGATTGGTGGTTGGTTATATTTGTAGAAGTACTTAACCTCTTTTGTTGGGTATATTCCTAGGTGTTTCATTTTCTTTAAAGCTACTGTGAAGGGAACTGTGTCTTTGATTTCCTTCTCAACTTGGCTGTTATTGGTTTATACAAAGGCTACTGATTTGTGGTGATGTTCACTTGTTCACTCTTGTTCACTTCAAGCAGTCTTGTGGTTGAGCCTCTGGGGTGTTCTAATCATATCATCAGCAAAGAGCAAGAGTTTGACCTCTTCTGCCCCCATTTGGATGTCATTTATATCCTTTTCTTCCCTGATCACACTGGTTAGAACTTCTAGCACTATGCTGAATAGTAGTGGTGATAGAGGACAACTTTGTTAGGTTCATGTTTTTTTTTTTTTTTTTTGAGACAGAGCCTCAAGCTATCCCCCTGGGTAAAGTGCCATGGCATCACAGCTCACAGCAACCTCCAACTCCTGGGCTCAAGCGAGTCTTCTGCCCCAGCCTCCCAAGTAGCTAGGACTACAGGCACCCACCACAACGCCTGGTCATTTTTTGGTTGCAGCCATCATTGCTGTTTGGCGGGTCTGGGCTGGGGATTCAAACCTGCCACCTTAGGTGTATGTGGCTGGCGCCTTAGCCGCTTGAGCCACAGGCGCCGAGCCTAGGTTCATGTTCTAAGTGGGAAAGCTTTCAATTTTGCTCCATTTCTTTCTTATGATATTAGCTGTGGGTTTGTCATAGATGGCTTAAATCAGTTTAAGAAATGTGTCATCTATGCCTATATTCTCAAAAGTTCTTATTAGGAAAGGATGTTGAATTTTATGAAAAGTTTTTGCACAACTAAGGACACAAAAATAAAAACAAATAGGCAACCTTCAGAGTAGCAAAATATATTTGCATGTTATGAATTTAACAAAGGTTGATAACTAGGATCTATAAAGAACTCAACTTAATCAACAACAAAAAATTCCATCTATCACTGGGCAAAACTTGATCATAACCTATTCTGAGGAAGATAGAAGAATGGCTAACAAAAATATAAAAAAATGCTCATATCCCTACTCATCAAAGAAATACAAATCAAAACCACCCTGAGCTGTCTCTCACCTAGCTCCAGTAAGAGTGGTCACATCACAAAGTTCTAGAGTTGCAGATGCTGGCAGGAATGTGGAGAGAGAAACACTTTTACACTGTTAGTGGGACTGCAAACTAATACAGCCTCTTTGGAAAGAAGTATGGAGAATCTTCAAAGAACTCAAATAAGAACTTCCATTTGACCCCTCAATCCCACTAGTAGGGATCTACCCAGAGGAAAAAAAATCATTTTATCTTAAAGACATTTGCACTACATAGTTTATCACAGCTCAATTTACAATTGCCAAGATGTGGAAACTACCTAAATGGTGAACAACTCAGGAATGTGTTAATAAACCATGGTGTATGTATACTATGAGTACTATTCAGCCATAAGAAAAGTGGATGACTTTACATCTTTTGTATTACTTGGATGGAGTTGAAGCACAGTCTTCCTAGTAAGGTATCACATGAATGGAAAAGCAATTATCCAATTGCACTCAATTTTATTATGAAGCCAGTAGAGGATTTAATTCATATCCACATAGGAGAAAAACTTAATTCAAGTTGGGGGGAGGGGATTGAGTGAGGAGGTGAGGAGAGTGGGGGGGAATTGATGTGCTCCCACTTACTGGGCACAATGTAGGGTGTGTGGTGCATCTTCTGCATATGAGATACAACTATAAGAGGGATTCCCCTTCCCACCCAAAAAAGGGATTCTACCTAATATTCAAATACTGCGACCTGTTGTTTGCCTGTCACATTAACCTGAAATAATACAAAAAGAAAAGAAAACAAACTTACTGCTGCTACGGAGACAGTTTTAGATATCTGGATAGAAGAGTGAACTGGTCATGATATTCTCTAAAACCAAAGCCTAAACCAAAGAAAGACCATAATCCTCTTCAATTTTTGAAGGCTGAAAGAGGTGAGGAACCTACAGAAGAAAAGTAAGAAGCTAACAAAGGTTATTTCATGGGGGTTAAGGGAAGAAGCCATTTTCACATAAGTACAGGTGAAACAGCAAATGCTTATGGAGATGGTGCTGTGAGTTATCCAGAAGATCCAGCTCAGATAATTAATAATGGCAGCCACATGAGCAACAGGTTTTCATTGTAACCAAACAGTCTTAAATGGCAGGAGTATCTCATCTGGGAAAGAATATCTCATCTGGGACTTTCATAGCTAAAGAAGTCAGTGCCTCTCTTTACTGCCTGAAATGACAAACTAACTCTCTTGTTAGGGGCTAATGTAGCTGGTGACTTAAAGTTGAAACCAACCTTCCATTTACCATTACAGAAATTGTAGGGCCTGTAATAGTTATGCCCAATGTACTCTGCCCATGCTCTATAGATGGAACAACAAAGGCTGGATGGCAGCACATATGTTTACAAAATGATTTACTGAATATTTTAAACTCAGGTCCTGTCTGTGGAGATATAATTTGAGCAAAATGGGGCAGTTCCTGTGGCTCAAAGGAATAGGGTGCTGGCCCCATATGCTGGAGGTGGCGGGTTCAAACCTAGCCCCAGCCAAAAACTGCAAAAAAAAAATTGCCGGACATTGTGGCAGGCACCTGTAGTCCCAGCTACTTGAGAGGCTGAGGCAAGAGGATGGCTTGAGCCTCAAAAGTTTGAGGTTGCTGTGAGCTGTGATGCTACGGTACTCTGCCAAGGGCAACATAGTGAGACTCTGTCTAAAAAAAAAATAAAATAAAATAATTTGAGCAAAACATGAAAATATGATGAATGAAAACTGCGAAAATTTGTAATGTTGGACAAGATCAAGTAAGTAACAAGAGTAAATGATCTGAAGTAGAAGTGAGTTTGTCATAACAGGTGGAACCAATGTCCCCGAGACTGGAGTAGAGTAAATCAGGAGAATCAGGGAGATGAGAAAACGATGAGTTCTTAGGACATAATCATGGCATTGGTGATAGGATTCTTTATTTGGGGACACCTCATCTATTATAGCATAGTCCTCATCCCAAATCTTTCTTCTAAATGTTAGTAGAGAATCACAGACTCCAAGCCAATGTCCACTCTTATCTTCAAACAAATCATCTTTGAAGTCTCCTTACCGAAATAATATCTTTGAGTTTAGAGATCTATATATTATACAAAGTCACTGGTGCTAAACAGTAATTAGCATCAAGATAAATACTTACTTTTATATTTATAATTATACTTTATATTTTAATTTTCTTAATTGAATAGAATATACATTTTTATATTTTGAAAAAAATGATCTAGGATATTTGTAGGTAATAAACTGAGTGAGAAGTCACTATCATGTTGCACAGAAGAGAAAACTGTACTAGATGGCAGCATTATGGATGACAAAAAAGAATTATATGGACTATAAGAAAGAGCAAAGAGATTTGCTGAGTAACATGAGATGCAATGTAAAATGCACAGAGAACCCATGGAGGACTGCTAGTTGTTTGATTGATAGTACTAAGGGAAGAGTAATACCACTTACTGATACTTGCATGAAAGGGAAGAGCCGGGTTTTAGGCTCACACAGAGCCTAAAATTCCAAGAATTCAAAGGGGTAGAAATAATCTTTGTGGAAGTTTTAAATGATACATGTACAAACTCATGAAACCAGATGAATATAGCAGCAAACACCTCAAAGAGACATGTGTTACTGACATTAGATGCACTAAGGAAAAAGAGAGTCTTTAGAAAAGGTCAAGTTCAGATTCCTCCTTGTGATAGAAGTGAGGACAGAATACACTAGAGACACAGAAAAGTTGCTATTATCTATCAGAAAATAAAAAAGCATTTCGTTCAAGATTGCTTTAAATATTTGTCAGATGATAAATGAAGTCATTCAGCTTTATCAAAAGTAAAGGAGGGCCACGTTTAAGATTTGAGGGATAATAAGAAGTTATAAAATAGTCATTTAGGAGCATGAGAAAGTCATTCACTCTGTAAATATGGACACTAAGTTTTCTGGAAAATTATTGGTATTTGGAGTTATATATTTCAAGAAAAGTTTCTTCTGATCAAGTACGTTTTTTTCTCAAGCCATGTCCACGTGCAGGCAGGTTCACAGTTGAAGAACAGTTGGACTTTAAAGCTGGGATTTTTCAGGCAAGTGTGATACAAGAAAAGAAGGGTGACAGAGCTAAGGGTTTGATGCAGAGTATTGATTGAATAATGATTGATATGCAGTGTAAGCTGTATTCTGAAGAAATTAGAACTTGACTGAGTAATGGACAGCGAGGCAGAAGGGAACACACCCTGTCCAGGTCTGCAACATGCTAGCTGGGACTTAAAATGAGTTTGATTGACGGAATTAAGAGTGAAATAATTGGCTACTAATTGGTGATAAGTGACAAGAATCATAGCTAAAGTTATCTAGTAAAAAGTCACAATAACTTACTGTTTGTTTTTTTTTTTTTCCCTGTAGAGCCCCAATCCGTAGAGGGACCAGAGGGATATAGTATTTTGCAGAACACACTGCATATACAGAGCCAAGCACCCACCGTTCTTTCCACTAGACAGAAGAAGTAAAGCTTACCCCAGCTTACCCCAGCTGAGGACGTTTTACACCACTCCAGCTCATCTTAGATGGATTTTCTAAGCCAAACCTTTTAGGAACAATAAACACATCTGAAAACGTAGGCCTATGTGTGTTTCTTCAAAAGCACAAGGAAAAGCTAAGTAATTTTAAACAGATTCATACAGGTCCATTACTGGAGAGAGAATTCTTAGGGATCACAAATGCATTTCTATAAGTTATTGCCCCTTCTAAATATTCATCAAGACCTGTTTATCATTTGAAGAGTAAAACATAATTAAACTTTCTATTACTGACGTTAGGATACATATCTTTTTGAAAATTCTGTTACAGGGTGGTTGAGAGACTCCTTATTGTATGTGACCTAGAAAGTTATTCTGTGGTTTGGTGTATTAGGTTCTGGGGAATGTTTGAATTTGCTTGGCCAGATGCCAAGCGTGCAATTAAAATGTAAGTAATGGGCAGTGGCAGATTACATTAGTTCAATAAAACATGGATCAAGTAAAAGTATTGCAGGACCAAAAATGCTATAAGTTTTAGAATCTGTTATCAATAATATCTAACTACCTTGAAGCTGTACCGTCACTTGGGTAATAAATTACATAGCAAAAAAATATCATGAAAAGTGAAAGTTGTATAAAAATCGACTCTACTTTTTATTAATCGGGTCTATGTTATTTGATTTAGATGGTAAGTATTTGCTTTCATGGTATCTGAGTTAGATGCTAAAAATATTTAGGAGATAATGGGCCTTCTGTCAAAACTCATCAGATATTCTTTGAACCTATGAATTTCCAATTCATATCACCTCCTCCTGGGCTGATTAATTGAAAATCATTCAGCTGAAATATTGTTGCACTTCCCCCTGCACCAGTGTTTTATACACATGATTTGATCTACAGAAGAGAAAAAAAAAATCTGCTTTACAAACTATTTCAAAAGCAAGCCTCTAAATAAAATAAGCCCATACATTGAAGACCTAATTAATGAACCAAATAATCCTGACTATAGTAATAAATCCATAAAAGACACTTTTTGGGTTTCTTATAAAAATACTCTCAAGATTTATATTTACACATTGTCTCATCTACTAGTTTACAGGATAAATATAACTCCTGCAGATCAATACAATTTATAGGCCTATCACAGCATATGAATGTAACTCATTTAAATTACTCTCATACTCTTATAAGAAGCACCTTTGAATTTAGATAATAGTATTCCTAGAAAGAAGAAGATCTGCAAAATGCATCCTTTTCAACAGTTAATGACAATTTATATGGAACCACAACACAATGTAGAAAATTCATTCTCATAGTAAAAGCAATAGTTACCTCAAATTATTTCAGCTGCTAGCATTGTGGATTTGATGCCCTTTAGAGGTTTCTAGAGGTGTGTCATAATAGTCAATAAGAATATATACTAAGTCTCATTTTACAAATCACTAATGTGAGTTTTAGAGAGTTTTACTAACTTTCCTAAAGTGCAGATTGAACTGACATCCAGGGTTCTCGTTCCGCATTCAGCAATGCTTTGCTCTAACACAGTAAGTTCTTCTGTCACTTTCCCTCTGACACATTAAGCAGAACACGTGTTGGTCATCGGGAATAGACATGAAGTACTTGAACATTAAAATGAGATGTTTATGCCTCTGCAAAAACAAAATTCAAACCCTCATGGGTACAATTTCCATAACAAGTAGAACAACACCTAATAAGCAGAGTTGAGTATAAACCATAGCAAGGAAAAAATAGTAATGTGGAAATGTCCGAAAATTAACCATAAAAAAAGCAAATACAAGAAAAAAATCCGAGGGAATCTAATGGCTTATAGCTAGTTATTATAATAATTTCCTACTTTGATTTGTTAGAAGCCCAACATTGTCTACATGGTATAGTTTCTTTGAATACACAATTCCATGATTAATATAAATGTATAAATACATTAAAAGTACAGAAATGATAAATCCTTTGGTGAAGCTTTTTAGAATAAATTGCCTGCTGTTAAAAAATTTCAAAATTTCCATGTTTATTAATTTTTACTCTCAAGAGTCTGCCAACGTGACGTCATTGGAGAATAGATAGAAGAAAGAAGAAGAAAAGAAGAATGAGGAGGAGAAAGAAAGAAAAGAAAGGGGAAGGGAGGGAGGGAGAAAAGAATGAACAATTAAAATGGGAGAGAAATCCTCAGTAGTCTAAAGTTTTCAACATACATAATGGAAAGAACAGCCTTATTATTGGGCTAACAAGAAAATAAATTTCCCTCTGGCATCCACTTAGACTACCGTGAACCTGCCTTCTCAGAGGTTAGTAAGATGATTATCTCTCCTACAGAGATGTTTACCAAGCAATTAAAGGAAGTGGAACAGACAAAGAAGGTGTAAACCTTAATTAACATTCACCTGAACTGATCAATTTATATTCCCAAGGGAAAAGTCGTCTGGGGAAAGTGGAGGAAAGGGTGGATTATTTGAAGGACCCTTAGCCAAAACCTCCTTTTTTAAAATTTTATTTTATTTTTATTTGAGACAGAGTGTTACTTTGTCTCTCTCCCTTCGTAGAGTGGTAGGGTGTCAAACTCCTGGGCTGGAGGGATCCTCTGGTCTCAGCCTCCTGAGTAGCTAGTTCTACAGGTACCCTCTAGGACATCAGGCTATTATTATTATTATTTTCATTTTTAGAGATGGAGTCTTGCTCTTGCTCAGGCAATCCACCGCCTTGGCCTCCCAGAGTGCTAGGATTACAGGTGTGAACTACAGCAAATGCCTTTTTGAGTATTGTTTAAAGAGACTTGAAGAGTTTCTTCCAGAGGAGACTGTACCAGATGACTCCCAGTATCAAGAAGAAAGAAGAAACTAATTTATGATTATTAATCTGCTACCTGAGAAACAGAAGAAGCCAATACAGCAGTTTCTCAGTTGTCTTCTGCTAACTGGGCTACAGTCAAATCCCCCCACACCCCCTCTTCACTCTTCCCTAATAAGTCAGGGTTGTGTAGCCTTAGGGCTGTGCCTTCCTTTATTTCCTGGGGATGTGCCCTCCTAGTTTTTTTTTTTTTTTTTTTTGAGATGTAAAATGAATTTTATACCTTCTATTTTAAATTTTGTTGGAGAAATCTTTCTCACCCACGTACATACTTCACACCCTAACGATTATCACAGAAAACTTTTGGAAGCCTGGTGATTGATGAAGAAGAGAGCGTGAAACCCAACAGTATGTGTGAGAAGACTACAGTGGGGAGATACTGGAACTGCCTCTGCCAAGCTCCTGAGACTCAGGACTCAGAAACTCCGGCAGTGGGTGGTAGTGTGAGATGTGTCTGTAAAAGGAGGCTTAGCTGAAATACAGGAACGGAGCTATGAATCAGTGGCCTTCCATCCATCCACATCAGCTACCTAACACCCAAAAAAGTATTCAAAATAGACAGGAAAGGAAATTGAAGAAAGGAATAAGAAGTAAATATGCCAAGGGGCTTTTCAAGATACAAAGGTTATTAAAGTGACTGCCAAGTACACAGGGAAAAATTTTTAATGGCTATCTACAGATTGGAAAATATTGTGAAATGTATTAAATCAGTAATGTATAGATACCTTTAATAATTTCAGAGAATAAAATGTGTTACATGCACAACACCAAGATTACATTAGCATGCTCTTCAACAACACTGCACAAGCGCATAGTCCCTTCATATCTCTAAATGAGAGTGATTGTCATCTAAGAATTATAGGCCAAATCAATAGAAATATTTTTATTTTATTTATTATTATTACCCTATCGCCCTCAGTAGAATGCTATGGTGTCACAGCTCACAGCAACCTCCAGCTCTTGGGCTTAGGCAATTCTCTTGCCTCAGCCTCCCGAGAAGCTGAGACTACAGGTGCCTGACATAACGCCCGGCTATTTTTTGTTGCAGTTTGGCCAGGGCTAGCTTTGAACCCACCCCCCTCGTTATATGGGGCTGGTGCCCTACTCATTGAACCACAGGCGATGCTCTATAAATATTTTTATATATAGTAGGTTCTACAGGACTGGAGTGACAGGTAATAGACTTGTCATGAAAAACAAGACAAAAAAATGCTTCAACAGAGCAGCTGATGATAATGGCAAATTAGAGGGCACACCAACTCAGCACGAAATATACTAAAACATGCAGGCCGGTACATGCGTCGTTCTCCACATGAGGAAATGTCATCCCTGGTTGTGAATATTATATGCAAACATTGGAAACACTATTGATTTGCTTTCACAAAGTATGTGTGAGCTTTAGACCAATCGTCCTTAACGCAGACTTCAAAGCCATTAAAGTAGAATGTCTGGTTTCACAGCCCAGTCCTGAGGTCTTTGTTAAAGGGCTCCAGACCTGTCAGTTATGTAGTTTAGTTTGAGAAACAAAATACAAAATAATATAGTATGGAAAAAAATGCAAATCCCCCCTGGGGCTTCAGAAGAGAAAAGGTAAAATTCACCAATTTTTCAAATGATAAAGTGAAAAACGTGGAAGGCAGAGGCTGAGAGTTCCAAAGTGAGGAGGTGTGCTGGAGCCTGTGGGGAAGGCTGTCTGCCTTCAACAGTCCACTCTAAATAGTGCCCTTCTCTAAACACTGTCAAGTACATCAAATACTAATCATTCAGGATAATATCTTCCCTTAATCAATTAAGGAACTAATATATTCCCTTTAGGGTCAATGGTACAAAAATATTTTTAAATTATTTTACCTGTTCTTTCTCATTGGATATTTGTTTTTCACTTGCCTCTTCATTCCACAGTTCTAGACAAAATGAAAACATGACTTATTTTTAAAATTACGTAAGTTTGCAAAATGACCAGATAAGAACACTAAACTTAGTAATAACTATGTTAGAAAGATGTGGAAAAAGTAAGAAAGTAGCTCAGGACATTACTGGCTATTGTCTAAACTGGCTAACTGAACAATTCTAATAATATCTGTATTGTTGATTTGGATTTAGAAATTAGCTGGGGTTTAAACATGATTTTTTTTTTTTTTAAGAAGTGACTGAAGTTACCCAGTGGGCTGTTGCTTGTTCTTTTTAAGTCTGCACGATGAAACTACGGATAGAAAATTAAAAAAATTAGTTTAAATAATAATTACATGTTGAACTCTATTTGCAGCTTGACAAATACGAACAGTCATTTGAAAATTAATTACTTATCCTACAAGGAGGCTGAACGCAAATTTTATGCAGGAATTTGCAGCAGATGTGGGCTGAAACAGATAGAAGCACTTCTGATCCACTTAGCTGGGGCAATAACTGAGCATCCTCCCCAAGCGCACTGCTATCTTTTGTGAGTGATTTCTCTGCATGGCTATTACTAACACATAATAAAATACGTTCGCTCTGCTGAGAGGATTCGACTCTAAGAATTACAAATGCTTATGATTTCTTTTTGTTATTGGTAGCCCTCAGTATCCCAATTCTTTCACCAAGGAGAAATATTTCATGAGAAGCAGAAGAGCTCTTCTATAAGGTTGGGTAATAATCTCTCTCATTTTCTTCTCCGTTGTGATTTCCATTAAAGCAAAGATAGACATGATTGAACTGTTTGCTGCTCTGCTGATAGTTGCTTTGGTGCAGACATTTCTAATTTCTTGGTTACTTGTAAAAACATTATGACTACTAATACAGTGTAACTACTTTTACTTATAACAAGACTGGAATGCCCTGGAGATACATAATCGTGAGGACAGAGGTTGGGCAGGCTGACTTGACTAAAGGGCTTTACAGAAGAAAATTATGCCTAACTTGGGTAAGGAATAAACTTCTGGCTAAATAAGTCAAGTTCTTACAAAACAGAAAGAGAACACACACTTGTTATTATTGGAAAAGCAACTGGATGTCCATGTAGGACAACACTGGAAGGAAAGGTGAGGGGTTGTCCCTGTCATAATCTCCTCCCTTAGCAACTAAAACATAGCTCTCAACTTATTTTTTTCTTTTATTTCTGTGAAAAATTTGTATTAGCCTTTTTTTTTGTTTCCCCAATTCTCCCTTTAACTGCTGGCAACACTGTTGTGCTACCGGCCAATACCATCTTTCATCTGAACCAACCATTTGGTTCTACCATTTACCTGATTTTTCTGATTGGATATTTGTTTTTAACTTGCCTATTCATTCCACATTTCTAGACAAAATGAAAACATGACTTATATACATGTATATGATAGGTGTATATATACACATATATGTAAGATATATTAATATATACACAAACATGTGTGTTACTTTTTCATAATGTATGGCACATGGAGGGGGGCTTTTGTTCAGTTTCATGAGAGAATTTGTCTTTTTATTTTACATATACTTTCAAAGGGAACTTGTTTAAGAAGTTTGAAATTTTGTTCTTTAGAAATAATCAAACTATCCCAGATCAATGTACTTTTAGAAAATGTTTTTTACAACTTTTTTTTGGCCTTAGTATCATACTGGAAATACTTTATATCCAACATTGAGAAAATGTTTATATATGAATTGAGTTACCTTTGTTCTGAATACATGCAGGCATTTCAAGTTTAATCTATAAAGAGAAGTTTAAAGCTAGAGTTTTACCTTAATAGTTAAGTATCTATCATTGTGATATAAAATATTATCCATCTTTCTGTTATTAATTATGTGAACCAAACAACATGGTGATGAAGTCAATCTTCAAGAATAGTAATCATCCATTTTTTCCTCGAGGCAATGATTTCTCTAATTTTTAATCAAAAAATGGGGGGTTATTGAAATGAAGATACCCCAGATTTAATGGATTGAAATTTCTGTGTGTCTGGGTTCCAGAGTGTTGGTATTTAGCAAATATATATGAGGAATTTCATAATTACTAAAGTTCAGTGAAAAAAAAAATCTAGATTCTTGGTGCTCAAAGTGCAGCCCTTGGATCAGCATTGTGTTGTCACCTGGGAGGGTGTCAGAAATGTAAATCTCAGGCCCCATCCCATACATTCTCTATCAAAAACATCTTAGCAAATCTGTATGCTTAAGTAATGATCTAGATAATAATTTAGATCATTTTAACTGTGATATTGATTTGGGAAAATCAAGTCCTAAGGTGTCCATCAAAATCTTATAGCTTTCGAGTCCCCACATAAATAATAGAGATAAGCAAATAGCAATTTTCAAGTAAAAATTGAGAAGGGGAAAAAAAGAAGAGTTATAGTAGCAAGCTAATTTTCAGTCTCATTTTTGTTTCTCATACTTTGATCATATTCTATGAGTGATTACACATTTGAATTGAAAATATAGGGAGAGATTTTTGTTAACATAAATAATAGTATGTCCAAAGTCCTAAACTGGAGAAAATGCCTGCGTGACTGTATATATGCAAGGAGCTCCAAATACGGGTGTATTAAACATAACACAGATTTGGAAAAAAAGCCTGAGTCCTGAACGCACAGGTTTATTCATGTAGAACCTTAAATAAGTTGAAAGTGCCTATGAATTTAGACTGAAAACAATGGAGAACTACTGGTAGATTTTTGTGTTTGTTTTACAATGGAAACTGAAAATGAAGATTGTTTTTGAGGAACTCTGAAAGGCAGATAAATTAGGGGACTGGAGGTAAAAATTGGGGGAATGGCTATTTCCCAGCCTCTTAGGTGGAAAAAAAGTAAAATCTTAAAAGAAGACAAGAAGTGGGATGTAAAAGGAATTTTTGATTCACAAATGACCAATTAGTGACAGAAAAACACGGCATCTCAGGGAGAAGCAATTGTAAATATATTAAAAAATTATCCTTGGAAGTACCATTTTTACGGCATGCCTGGGCTGAGTAGCAATTTGAAGGCATTGAGGGAGATAAGGAGCTCACCACTGGTCATGTTTATTACAGTTATCCCTGGTAAATTCAGTGTGTAGTGGAATTTGGATTTGAAATTCCAAGAAAAGTAGGGTCTGAGATTAGAGGTTTGACAGCCACTAGAATTTTAGCAATAGGTAAAGCCATGGATGATTTTCTCCGATAGGAGCATGTAGCAGAAAACTAAAATTAGAACCTTGAGAATGACCAAGAAATAAAGAGTTAGTGGAAGAAAAGATGTGAAAAGAGAAGAGTAAAAGTGAGAAGCCCAGAAGTGAGCAGTAAGTTACCATTAGTCAAATAATATCAACCTCTTCCAAGGAAGTAATTAAAATGGGAAAAGATGAGAAGATTTTCCTCTTGTTTTGCATTTTCAGGGAAGAAAATTCAGCTTGTTTCTAAGTGGATAAGAATTGAACTTGTGGAGTTAATTCATTGAATTTAATGATGACAAAGAGAGAGAAAAATCATTGTAAAATGTGACAGTGAGTAGGACCTTTCCCCCCAAGCTGATTCTAGTTTTCCTGGTGAGACTCCTGCTGGGATGACCTGTGGAGTATGCCCCATTGTTAGCGCCCTCCCCTAATCAGACCCAGACTTTCTCAACCAGAGAATTTTTCAATTTTCATTTCTTCCATAGAAATTCAGCTATCAGGATTTGATGCCAACTAACATTATTTTTGAAAATATTATATAAAATTGTATTTCCAATGTAAATAGCTCACATAAAAATTCCTGATTCTTGGAAGATTCGACCCCTGTTTGTCACATGATTCCCTTCACTGAATGAACACTTTTATCTTATGCCTTTTAACCAAACCAGTTTTGAATGTTTGTTTTCCAGAATTTTCATCAGGCTATAGAAAAAAATACAAGTAAGTTTATTTTATGTCATTTTTTTCCTCATAAGAGAAATTTCCATGATACGATAATTCTCATTAGGCTGACATTTTATTTCTCTAGTTAAAGGTATAATCCATGGATTCTTTTAACAGTGGAAAGAAACAAATATTTAATTAGCTCCGGCAGTCTTTATATTTCTCTGTCCCAAATGGTCAGTATGTTAAACAGCCACTGTGTTAAAATTCCTCAAGAATGGGTAACTGTCAAAATCCAGATATTTTTAATCATATTTTTATTATAAAATCTACCTTCTTGTATGAGATAGCACAACAAATTTCATTAAATAATCTCCTTTATATCTCATGGTATCAGGCTAGCTGGTGCCAGAACAATATATCCAGTTTTATTCCATTACCAAAATCACTGGAAATAGTTACTCACTTTTCTAATATTTTATAACTTATTGGAGATTCTTCAGCGTTCATGAGGGTATTCCTAGAATTTCCTAAACACAGGAATCTTTCAGAGGACACAATAAAAGTGAAGAAAGAACGAATAACCAAGGGCAGAAGGTTTACCCATCTATCTCTCCTCCTGCTTCCTAATGCACCGAGTTCATCTCTCCTTCAGGTGCCTTACGGTTTATACGTGCACTTCTCTCTCAATACAGCATTCAAATTGTTTAAAATATAATTTTCCACTGTGGGAGTATCTCTCCACCACATGTCTCAAAACAAAACAAAGCAAAAACTGTCAATCATCATTTTCCTTATCTGTGAATGTGCTTTCACAAAACTCTGGGAAGAAAAATGTCCAAGGAATATGAAGTGTGAAAAACGATTTCAAATATTGCTTCGAGTGGAGGAACTGGCATGCTAAAATTTGGCTGTTGGTGCTAGCAAAATTTAGGTCATGGTAGACACATTTAAACAACAAAAACAAAAACATAGGAGTGGAATTGGTTTCTTGCTGATAGAAGAGTGGTTTGAGAAGATAATAGGAAACGGAAAAAGAAAAATACCAAGTATATAAAATGTCTCAAATGTGTGTTTACACATTTATAAGGATTCTTAAGAGTATTCAAAAGGTTCTAGGTCAAGTTTATCCTAATGATCTTGAGGGAGGAAATTGTCTTCTGTTTATTCTATTGTATTTTCCTTATCTTTTCCTATTTTTTCAAGAAATGACTGAATTAGTGCCTGGTGCTCCTGGAAGTAACCGTGGGTTTTGATCTGTGTTTTTCTTAAGGAAAGGATAAATGTAGATGTCATAAAGCCCCTCTCTTCTCCCTGTTTGGGAAGAAAAAATCTTCCTCAGCCATAATACAGTGAAAGCAGAACAGTCAAATGAACAGGCTGATGTACCTGCGGCAATCCCAGTTCTGCTTCTACGCTGCTCCCAACAAGGTGAGCTCTGTGGTCTCCACCCCCAGAGACGCTGAAATGAGACAGAGCTCACATCGCCTGAATTATCCATATTTCTTTGTGACTATGGCGGTAGCAGAAAGATAAGTGGATGTAGGATGAAGACTTCATGCTTTCAGGCGGGCCATGACCTATGTACGCACAGTCAGAAATCCCACCTCTGTCCTCTCCCTTTAATCCTTTCAAGTTCCCTTCCCATCAGCTTCCAGACAAGAGCTGTTCTGATTCACTGTTCTTTCTGTTGTTGTTTGGCTATGCTATGGATAGATCCAGGAGAACTGCATGTGAATATTGTGGAATCTTTGTTTTAAAACAATAAATATCATTTTGTTTTGTCATGTGATCAAAAGAATTATGTGTGAAATAATTGATTATTGATTTATGTATCCTCATATTTTAGAGAAATGACTGAGGTGTGGAATGTACTTGAGGAATGTTTATTAAAGAATAAATGGCTGAATGAAAATAAAAGAATTACTTGTGAGGTTTTCACACCCTAATGCATGGTATTGTTAAACCGGCTGTGTTTTACATTTCCCCACTCCTTTTACTTTTAATTCTCAGTTTTGACCGAGAGTATTTTTCTTCTACTATTCAATGCTATTTAAAGAAAAAAATTTTTTTGCAGCTTTTTTTTTTTTTTGGTCAGGGGACCTGCCACCTGCGTCATATGGAGCCAGTGCCCTACTCCTTTGAGCCACAGGTGCTGCCTCTTAAAATTTTTTTTAAATAATATTAATTGCTAATTATGCTACTCTAATGCTATCCTTAAGTTCATTCTGAGAATATATTCACTGAAATAACTTAACGTTCTGAGCAACCTCTCTTATAGAGCTATTACAGAAGACAAACCAGCTTTTGAATTTGGATTATTTATTAACATGCTTATGACTCTATTTAAACTAATCATTTTATGTTGAAGCAATAGGTCCATGTCACTGGTTATAATCTCCACAAGGGCAGGACTTTTTGTTACAATTTCAGTACAGAACAGGTATTTTTCCCTCCTCTACAACTTTGCTTTTCTGGTGTACAGATCAGAGGAAGTTCAACTAATATTTAATAAGTAATGGAATACTCTATGAATGAAAGTTTATTCTAAGTCATTCAGATCACTGAAGGTCTTTCTTCTAATTGGGTTGCTTTATATCTATTTAGAAACTGACAACTTTGAAGAATTAGGGAGGAAGTCTTACTCACCTTGAATTTTTTTAGAAAAACAATAGCAAATGACAAAAACTATGGTATTTTAAGTAGTATATAAATTATCTGGATTTCTACATATTTTATAGAAGGATTCTGGAAAAAGTTCTGAAAGTAAATTTATTGTTGACCATAACATTCATCATATGTAATCTGAGAAGGCATTTCACATATATTAAATAAAAATTAAATGTTAGGTGTCTATGAAAATAGTTTTTATAAGGTGGTTTATTCTCATTCTTTTAAAAATTTGGCTTCCTGAGGCAAACAGTTTTCTATAACAGTGATATATTTATGTGATTAGATGTTTTCTTATACCAGGTTATGAAATTAATTTTCATCTTAATTAGTGCCCACAGCAATGATTATATTAATAATCCATTTAGCTAATTGCATTTTGCTGAGTTAGTTGTGTTGCATTTTGGGCATTGCTGGTAAGCCAAGGTCAGTATGTCTCCTTATCGGTATTTAGTAACTGATGTAAAGTAATAGTGAATAGCATACCTTGTATTTGCAAACCCTAAATTACCTGTATGGTCATATTTCCTTTGATGACCTATAATGTTGTTCTTAAAAGTCTCAGTTTCAAATCATATTTTTTAAAACTGAATACTTATCAGACCCTAATAGCCTGACATAGCCTAAGCAAATTTACAGAATACTAAATTGTTAAAGAGAATGCTGGTAGATTCGTTGTCCATGAGAATTGTAACTATCTAGATTACCTTCCTCTTATTTACCATTGATGTATTTTTCCCTTGTTGGAAGGAATCTGTTTAGGAAGCCAAGTTAAGGTCATGAAATTCCCTTGGAAAAGAAAAATCAAAAGAATATGATGAAAGAGACCTGCACAAATTTCATAAAACCATAATTCTTCAAAGGGTATAAAAAGACTAGGTACTATTTTTCATCTTAGAGCGATTTTGTAATTAGTGTATAAATTCTTTAAAAGGTCATGGTCCCTATTCATCTAGAAAATTTTTAGGAATCAAAACACCACCCTTTCATTTACTTTGCTCTAGCAGGCTTTGTAACAACAGGTCCAGGTCATAAATAATTACCTATAAATGAAAGAATTGAAGTTGTTTGCCACAGGATATACACGCACTGCCCGTTTTTTCCACTGCTGAGTCAATTCTATTCCAAATCCATTCTTTTTTTTTTTTTTGAGAAGAGCCTCCAGCTGTCCCCCTGGGTAGAGTGTTGTGGCATCACAGCTCACAAATAACCTCCAACTCCTGGGCTCAAGTGAGTCTTCTGCCTCAGCCTCCCAAGTAAGTTGGGACCACAGGCACCCGCCACAACACCCGGCTATTTTTTGGTTGCAGTTGTCATTGTTGTTTGGCGGGCCCAGGCTGGATTCGAACCCGCCCACCTTGGGTGTATGTGGCTGGAGCCTTAGCCATTTGAGCCACAGGTGCTGAGCCGCCAAATCCATTCTTACCTCATTTTTGGTAGCTGATGGCAAGGAAGGGCTCAGTATTTTATACCAGTGACTTTCTGATGAAAAAACCTGTAAAGAAATTCTTGAACTTGTGCTTTCCCATATCCAAGTTTGAAAAGATCTGTTTGCAACATTTAACTTGGCAAGTTTTTAACAAAGTGTATAGAAGGGGACAGTAGAGGGACGCAGGGTGATTGTTTCAGAGGGAAAGGAAACCCAAGTTATTCTGAAATGTAAGAAGGTCTGCAAAAGAGACAGAGTGTCATCAAAGAATATGGCAAATTCATTTTTTCATGGATGTGAAGTACCTTATTTTTTTCTCTTAACTTTTATTTATCTGAAGAATATGTTTGTTGATAAAACAAAAAAATCATTATAAAAATAATTAAAACATGACTATGGCCTTTTGGTTTTAGCTTTGCCATGCAAAAAGTTTGAAAGTCATCACTCTTCTCATGAAATCAAGAAAAAATTAGACAAACTAATTAGCAACTATTCTTCTTATTCCATAAAAAAACAAAGATCCCAGGGCAAACTATATTCCCAAACAAGTTCCAACTGAAGAGAAAAGTGCATCCAGAGTTACAGCCACTATCTGCCTACCTGGAGCAGAAGCTGCCGAAGCCATAAACTGTGTAAATTGAGCACAAACGTATAAATAATGATTATAATAAATTGCTGAGAACTGATCGTGGACTAATGGGGGTGAAAATTCCCTAAAGTCTGTAGGCTTGGGGTAAGTTGGGAAGTGGGGGGACACTTATTTGCCAAAGAACCTGATCAAGCTCATACAGTGACAGTCTGAGAAAATGTCCCTCTCACCTCTGATAGAGGAAAAGCAATGTTTCTTTGTGTAATATTGCCAGAATTTTTCTGTAATCAAGGCTAATCTCCAAGAACAAAGGCTTTTCCTTTTCTGGATTAGATAGAGCCTCATCTAAGCTCAGGGAAGCACACTCCTCCTGTTTAAGCTCCCTGTAACCTTCCTGCCTTGAAAAAAAAAGTCAATAGTCCACCAAAGTTCCAAGGAAATAGGCTAAAAAAGTTGTATCCAGGGAAAGGAGTGGAAACAGGAAGGTTATATCATCACTAGAGAAACATCTGCAAAGGTCTAGCTCAGAGGCATTGTTGACTAAAATATTGCTTTGAATTGTAAGATTATACTACATTCCCCTTAATGTTCAACACCTTGTCTCCACACTAACAGGGCTCTATTATAACACTGAATGAAGCCGAAAGAACTGTAAGGCACAGGATTCCTCTAAAGAGGGGTATTAAGAAAAACACAAACTAAATATAGGACACAGAGCACAACACCACATCAGAAGAGGAATGTGAAGCTATCAGCACCCACAGCGGCAGCAAATATAAAACATAGCCCCACGCCTAGCTAGTCCAGTCTCACAGGAATGGCCTATTTCTCAATTTCCATTACCCAATACATGTCTAGCTTTCAACAAATACAATATTACAAGGTATGACCCAAAGAGAAGAAAAGAACATTTTCTGAAGAAACAAAGCAATCATCAGAACCCAACTCATATGTGAGACAGATGTTGGAATTACCACAAAGGGAATTGAAATAAGCATAACTAATGTGCGAAGAGCTCTAATGGAGAAGTTAGAAAACATTCCAGAACAGGTGGGCAATGTATACAAAGAGAAAAAACTTGTATGAAAGACTGAAAAGAAAACGATAAACATCAGAACATTGTACCAGAAAGGAAGAATAATTCTACAGGCTCATCAGTAGACCTGATGGCCCAGGAATGAGTGAATCTGAAGACAGGTCAATAGGATTTTCTGCAATTGTGATTCAAAGAAGAAAACCAATAAATATACAAGCAAACAAATAAGAAAACACAGAACAGAATATCCTAGAAAGCGAGTCTAGGGAGAGTAAAACAGAAGAACTATCTGGAGCAGTAAAGGCAGCGAACTTTCCAACTTAACTGACCCCACATTGCAGATCCAGATCCAGAGAACTCAGATAAAAATAAGTGTGACAAATATAAACAAAACAAAACAAATGAAAAACAGTCGTATTAGGTTAAAACTTCAGAAAACCAAAGGTAAAGAGAAAATCCTATAATAATGCTTGACCTATAGAGAGAGAAGAATAAAAGTTACTGAAGACTTCTCATCAGAAAGCATGGGAAGAAGAGAAAGAAGTGAAAACATGAAATGCTTGGAAAATGTAAATGCCAACCTAGAATTCTACATGCAACAGAATTATCTTTCTAAAGAGAAGAAAAAATAAAAGTTTTCAGGGACAAACTAAAAGTAATGGAATTTACTATCAGCAGCCTTCCCTGCAAAAATATTCTTGGATACTTCCTCACAGGAAAAAACAATTAGAAACTTGAATGTATAAAAAGAGTAAATAAACATGTGCAATAAAGATAAAATAAAATGTATTCTTTTTCTTTTTTCTTTTTCTTAATGACATTAAAATATTGCAGACAGACCTTTTTTTCCCCCATGACTTTAAATATTTCAGCTGATTGATATCTGAATTCCAAGGTTTTCTATGACAAATCTTATGTCAATCATGTGGAAAAATGATGATGAGAGTCATCTTCCTAGCAGCTCACTAGATGTTAATAAGGGAACCTATTGTATATCACACACCCCAGAGCATTTCTATACAGTATCATGATGGCAGCTATTTGTAGCATCCAACGCTAATTCAAATTTAAAGAAAAAGAAACCTAGTTTTTCAAACTATAAGTGAGAAGGCTATAGAAACGATGTACAGGTTTTAATTTCTAATAAGCCAAATATCAATCTCTAGAACCCATGTAAACAAGAAGCACTTGTTTCTCTTTCCGGAGGAAAATGTTTTTGTATACATTAAGGAAAAAAGAACCCACCCTGTGTTATCCCCAGTCTTGACTGATCCATTTCTCTGAGCCTCTGACCTCATAGAGAAACATTGAGGCTGAAACCTATATAAGCTCCTGTCTAGGCCTGGGTCTGTGGTCTTTACAGCCCAGAAAGCTTCTTTCGGTGACCTGCGGACTTGACCTCAGATAGCGTGTTTCCTTGATCGTAGTTCTTGCAGTTTTCCCAGTGAGTAGTTTAGCATAGTGTAGATAGGATTCTTAGCATAGTGTTATTCGTTTTCTTAGCTAAGTTCACATATTATTTTTACCCTAGTTAGCTTTCATTAGTAGTGTTACCCTACTTAGTGCCCCAGTTAGCACAGTTTGTTAGTGTTTTTAGCATAGTGAGTTTTGTTATTGTTGTTGTTGTTTAGTTATTTAGTGTAGCTTATCTAGCATAGTCATAGAGCAGTCAGCCTCCCCATGGCGCCTGGGGTGGCCTCTGTGTCAATGGACAAGGAGGTCCTCCAGGACTACGAGCTCTTACAGACCATTGGTGAGGGCAGCTTCTCTGAGGTGAAGCTGGCCCGGCACCATTGGACTGGGACGGAGGTGGCGGTGAAGATCAACAAATGCCGTATTGCTGACCTCATGCCTCTGTCTGCAGAGCCCGACATCATGAAGAGATTGGACCATCTCAACATCATCGAGCTGCTGGAGGTCATAGAGGGTAAGGAAAATATGTACCTAATAATGGAACTTGCAGGTGGTGGTGACCTGCTGGAGAGAATGCACACATCTGGCCAGATGGAAGAGGGGGAGGCCTGAGCCATATTCTTGCAGCTATTGAAAGCCATGGAGTACCTTCACCAAAAGGGTATCGTGCACAGGAACCTGAAGCTTGACAACATTTTATTTGATTCACAAAACAATGTGAAATTGGCTGACTTTGGCATGGCCTCAACCTTCAGCAAAGATAAGACGTTCACAAACTTTTGTGGGACCCCCCCATATCTGCCCCCTGAACTCTTCCTATGCCAGAACTACAAGGGACCAGAGGCAGAAATCTGGAGCCTTGGGATCATCTTCTATGCAGTGGCAGCCGGGGCCTTCCCATTTCACGGACGGGACCAAAGTGAACTAATAGCATCGATCGCAAGAGGCACCTATGCAACACCTGCTTTCATTACCCCCAAATTAAAAGCCTTTATCCAAAAGATCCTAAACCCTGAGCCCAGCATGCAGGCCAGCCTGCGGCAGATGTTGGAAGACCCCTGGATCTAGTCTGGGCCAGACAGCCTGAGGCCACGCAGGGCAGCGACAGACATCCCACCAGAGGCTGTCATCCACTGGAGGCTGCCACCCCACTAGAGTCCCCCACCCCACTGGTGGCTGCCACTCTACCAGAGACATACACCCCACCAGAGGTTGCAACCCCACTGGAGGGGGACACCCTACTGGAGACCGCCACCCCACCAGAGGCTGCCACCCCACAGGAGGGGGACGACACCCCACCAGAGGCCTTCACCTCACCAATTCCCAGTCCTAGTTTTGCCTCCCAGCCTAGCCCCGAGTCCTCTCCCTCCAGCAGCAGCCACCTTAGGGGAGGCCCAGCCGGAGACACGGGAGCTGAGGGAAGTCCCACACAAGACCACTCCCTTCCAGTTGGGCAGGTAGTGGAGGACGAACCCACTGAAGCAGGCCAGGGCTGGCTGGGGTGCACTAAGAGGATTGTGAATTTCTTTCAAAAAATGTTTTGCCTCCCACGGGCCCAAAAGGACCACCACCAGAACAAGGTGGTACCTGGGACCACCCAGAAGACTTGAGGCCGAGACCAGGAGGCAAGGATGGGGCAGCCAAACCACGCTTCCTCCTTTTATTTCTTACTGAATTTTCAATAACGAAATTGAAAAAGATTTTTAATAAAGAATTTGATATTATATCTTTTTCTGTGTATATATGTATGGGGCACAAGGTGAAGTTCAGGTGTGTGTCGAAAGCTAACACCCCCATCCCCGCAGGCAGATGCAGCATGCTGTCACTGATATGTTGCCTCTGAAAAGCTGACCTCATAGAAGTAGTGGTTTGATTGTGACACCGGGGTCAGGGGGAGTGGGATGGGTGGCACAGGGAGAGATGGGGGGCGTCCGTTGCAGTGGCGTTGGTCACAGGAGTGTTGGTGGTAGGGAACAAAGTTTCAGACAGGATGAAGAAACCCTGACATTGTTGCACAGCAGGGTGACCAGGTTAAGGAGAACATAGGGTATTTCAAAATTCCTCAAATGTCTCCTTGGAGAGCAAGCAGGCCCTGAGCTCATGGGATCCTGAGACACGTTGTGGGAGGTTGGGGAGGTGTGTATTCCCAGTTGGGTGGGGAGCCAGACAAGCAGCCTGCAGCCTTTAGAGGCCTCCTAGCCACAGTGGGCTGAGCTGAAGCATGGCCTGGACTCCTCCCATCCCCCCGAACAGCTGGGACAACCATTGAGCCTGGACTGTGACTCGGTGGGCACTTGTCCCCTCACTGCCCTTCTCTGCCTTTTCTTCCATGGCTGTGGGTGGCAGGGAGAGAGGGTTCGTAGTCATCTCACTCCTGTTTCTTCCAAATCAGTACAAATCTCACTTCAGAAGGCTGAGTCCTGGGTGTTTTGCTCTTTTGAGTCCTCCACGCACCACTAGGGCTTTGCACACCTGCTGCAGGCAGTATTTGGAGTTAATGAGAAAACATTCGTCCTGCCATGTGTGTCTGGGCAGGACATTGCTACAAAAGCCACCCCCAATTATCTGGCCTTTTGGTGCTCCCCTTTGTTACATATCTTGGTTTTGGGGGACAGGGGAGGCCACTGACAGCAGCTGGCACATGTTTGGGGGCCCAAGGCCAACTTCTGGAGTTTCCTAAGGGTTATCTCAATCAGAGATGTCAATTGAGTGTTAATCACTATTTCTGCCTTGGCTGATTTCCGTACATATTCTATACCTTTTGACAGCTTCAGTGATTCGTTCTCTAAATATTGCTGGACTTTCCTCCTTTCCCTGAACCACCTCAGTTAATGTGGAAAAGTAGAGTGGTTTTACCTGAATATCTTCCATGACCTTATAAAAGACACTAGCATGTGGTTGCAGAGATAGGATCCTCTTTCACACAGATAGCGATTCCACCCTGGACCCCCCTGTACGTAGTCACCGTGAACTTGCTCTTGGTGAACAAAGCATGACAGGCTGAGGGTCCCTCCTTCATCCTAGGCTTGATAGGCAGTCTGATGATTTAACTCAAAAATTTTTAATAAAAGTACACTTCACATGACTATACAACTTACATTCTTTTTGCCACACACCTGTACCCAGCACCTAGATCAGGAAACAGATTATCGGCACCACAAATTCTCCTGAACACCCATGTGATATCTAGCCTTTCTCCTGAAGGAAACCCCCACCTTCCTTTCTGGCGGCAACCTTAGGGGTTTGTGTTGAGTGAGTCCTTAAAAGTGAGACCCCTAGACTATGGGGCATGTATTGATATTGCCAAATACCCTTCTCAACATGGTTCCATCAATTGAAAGGGCTACTCACAGTTGCCCTACATCCCTGCCTTTGTTATCCATCAATGCTTTAAGTAAGTTTTAAAACCATATTCATTTTCATTCCGATACCACTTACATAACATAAAATCTCCACCTTTGTACCTATTATGTATATAGTTCAGTGGTGGGAAGTACATTCACACGATGGTGTCGTCACCGTTTATCTACGCAATTCATCTTGTAAAACTGCAACTCTGTCCTCAACAAACAAAGACTCCCCAATTCCTTCCTCTCCTCCTGGCAACCACCTTTTCACTTCTGGGTACCTCATGTAAGTGCAATTAGACAATGCTTACCTTTTGAGATTGGTTTAGCACATTGTCCCCAAGGTTCATCCATGTGCTAGCATGCGTCAGAATCTCCTTTCCTTTTGAAGTTGAATAAAGGCTTCATTATACGTACAGACCCGTTTGGTTTACCCACTCCTCATTGATGAACACTTGAGTTGCTTCCACCTTTCCGCTATTATGAATAATGCTACTAAGACTGTGGGTGAAATAATACCGCTTTGAGATTGTACTTTCAATACCTTTGGATATGCACCTGTTTAACCCTTTGTGGAACCATACTGTTTTCCATTGTGGTGACAGCACTGTACATTCCCTCCACCAGTGCACAAGAGTCCCAGTTTCTCTACATCTTCATCAACACTTACTGTTTTCTCTTGTTGTTTGGATAGTAGCCATCCTAAGGAGTGTCAAGTGGTTTTCCTTACAGTTTTTCTTTGCAGTACTCTGATGATCAGTACTGTTAAGCATCTTTTTTTCATGAGCGTGTCAGCCATATGCGTATCACCTTTTCAGAAAAATCTATTCAAGTCCTTTGACTGTTATGTAATTGGGTTATTTGTTTGTTTGTTGTCAACATATAGGAGTTCTCTAAATATTCTAGATGTGAACCCCTTATCAGGTATATGTAGTACAGGTATTTTCTACCACTTCATTGGTTGCCTTTGATCTCTTGCACCCTTTGATACTCAGGGATTGTAGATTCCTTTTATTCTTTTACATTTTCAGACCCATCTCACTTTGTCGATCTGGGTCAGGTGCCTTGCCATCAGAGCTCACAGCAACCTCAGTCTCTTGGGTGCAAGTGATCCTCTTTCCTCAGGTTCCGAGTAGCTGGGACAACAGGTGACAGCCACAATGCCCAGTTTGCCACATAGTAAACACATTTTATGTTAGGTGAGTGTTATTGGAATGAAAATGAATATGGTTTTAAAACTTACTTAAAGTTTTAAGTAAGTTTTTTGAGCTGGGTCTTGTTGTCTCTTAGGCTGGTCTTGAACTCCTGAGCTCAAACAATTTACCCACCTCGGCATCTCAGAATGCCAGAATTAGAGGGGAGCCACCAGACCTGGCCCAGCTTTTTGATTTTGATGTGGTCCTGTTTACCTCCTTAAAGATGTAACCTGTGCTTTTGGTATTATAGGCAAAAAAATCAATGCCAAATCCTGAAGCTTTCCTCCTAGGGGTTCTTGTTGGAGTTTCATAGTTTCAGCCCTTCACATTTAAGTCCTCCACTCACTATGAGTTAATTTTTGTGTATAGTGTCATGTCAGGAGGTTTCTTCAGAATTTTTTATATATTGTATGGTATACTTTATCTTCTAACATATAGACCATTGAGGACATAAGACTTATTACACATTAACTAAAAGTAAATATATATTTTCTATAGGAAATAAGCAAAGGTTGTATGAGTTATCTACAACATAAAAAATTCAATCTATAATAGCTTAACATAATAACAATCATTTATTTTTCTCGTGATTTTACTTTTTTTCAGGACCTGGTTGACGGGGCTGGGTTTGAACCCGCCACCTCCGGCATATGGGGCCGGCACCCTACTCCTTTGAGCCACAGGCACCTGGTTGAAACAAATGGTCTCTTCAGTATATGATGTCAGCTGGGGTAGCTCAATCCGGCTTGGCAGAGTAAATTAGGAGCTGGTTAACTGCCCTGCTTTGCACATTAGTGCCATCTGATGTTTCTTTCCACATGAGCCTCTCCACAGATATGGTGGCTACACTGAAGAACAAACATCCCAGGGGAAGTTAGTAATATTGCCAACTTATTCAGTCTTTCTCCTGGAAATTAGAAGAGTATCAGGCCTACGTATTCTAGGGGTAATATACACCCAGATCCCACCTTCAAGGGAGTAGGCATAGGTTTCTCCTTTCAAAGGCCTAAAGGTAAAGAATTTGGGCCCATATTAAAATTTCCGCAGACACTATATTATTGTTGTTCTCTGTGTAATCATCTCCCACATTGTATTTTAGGAAAATTAAAAAGAAGGGTATATAGTTAGAAAGCAGGAAAGGAGTCACTCATTTATTGCTATGCAGGGAGTTAATAGCGACGATGTGGTTGGGGAGTAAGTGGCAATAATGTGGATGTTTAGGAGGTTAATTCAAAGAATTTGTTGAATTATTGTGCAACAGAGGGGTGATAAATCTAGGTCAACAGGGATAAGTATAGCATCAATCATTAATCAAGATAAACTGTACAAGACAGGGCACAATTGGGGAAAAACAAAAAGCCAGGTAATGATTGAAAAATGATTCTGTTTCGTAAGATTTAGATTTGATAAATCTAGATGGAAAATGGCTAAAGAAAAATTAGAAAAAATTGATTCAGAACTCAAGAACTACATGGTTACATTCAGAAGTCATCACTGTCGAGGTTGCAGATTCTTGTGAGAAAGATTTCTTTAGTTGATAACATATCATGAAGAGGACATGAGACTGAGTCCAGCAAGTTGGGAAGGACTATGATTTAAAAGTAGGACTGATGGATACAAAACAAAACAGAAGAGGAATATCATAGTAGCCAGAGAAGAAAAAAAAAATCATAAGATAGAACAACTGCCTGTTTATCTGAAATCTGTTACTCTGGAAAGTGGGAGGTGTGTGCCAGGTCATTTAAGACATTCAAACTAGTTTTCCTAAAGCTGTAAAAGGATGTAGTAAATAACAGGTAAAGGAAGAAATGAAGCTTATGGCTCCTTCCTTGTTCTCGAAGGGTTACCTTTTCTGTCACCATTTAAACTGAATTTTATAGAGCACTTCTTCCTCCTAACCTATCTGCCCCAATCAGTAGATTCTTGTGTAGTTGAGAGATTAAATTTTACTAGTGTGTAGGAAACCACATAAAAGGAATTATTTAAATTGACTTTTGGTCTATGAACACATAATAGGGCAACTTTCCTGTTCCTACTCTGCTTTGCATAGCGCAGAAAATTTTCATCCCTAAGAATGGAAAAAATCTCTTAGATATCCTTCTTATTAAATCTTTAGAAGTCTTTTGCTTCTCTTGAAGGCCCACCTATAAACACCAGGTTTTTTATATAATAACCTATTTAGGGGCAGTGCCTGTGGCTCAAAGGAGTAGAGCGCCGGCCCCATATGTTGGAGATGGCGGGTTCAAACCCAGCCCCGGCCAAAATTAAATAAATAAATAAAGAAAGAAATAATAACCTACTTAATGATTGACAGGAAGATTATTTTCTCTGGGTAACTGCAGGATTAAGCCTACTGAAAACAGCATTGTCTTAAGCTATGATTGTAGCATTTATCCTCAACACAATTTCTTTTAAAAATCTATAAAGCTTATGGTGATTTAGAGAATATTGCCCTTTAAAATCAATAAATATTGATTCATAAATATTGTGAATATGAGTTTAAAATAATGTTTTACCAAATAAAAATTCAGAACATAATAAATTAATTAGAAGATATAATGAAATAATCAGTTTATTATACCTATATATAGAGTCACCTATAATAGACAAATATAAGAATCAAGAAATTAAAACAAAGTATCAAAGAAACCACTTTTAACACAGGAAGAGAGAAAAGAAGTAAAGGAGAAGAACAAAAAATAAAAATCAAATAATAACATGACAGGTGTTAGTCCTTACCTATTAATGACAACACTGAATGTGGCTGGACTAAACCCTCCTGACATCAAGTGGCTGGATGGAAAATAAAAAACAAGAGCCATGCAGATATGTTATCTGTAAGAGACATGCTTCACTTACAAAACCACACATAGACTGAAAAAAAAAAAAAGATACTGCATGCAAATGGAAATCAAGACAGAGCAGGAATAGCTACACTTCAATTAGAGAAAATAGACTTCAGTATAAAAATTATGAAAAGAGACAAAGAAGGTCATTATATAATGAAAAGGGGCCAATTCAGCAAGTGGATATAACAATTCTAAATGTACCCACATTTATACACCTGGTCTTGGCACACCCAGACATATAAAGCAAATATTATCAGAGCTAAAGAGAAACGTAGACCCCAATACAATAAATATGGGAAAATTCAAGGCTCCACTTTCAACACTGGACAAATCATCCAGGGACAGTCAACAAAGAAACATTGAACTTCACGTATACTGTAGGCCAAATGAGCACAATAGATACTCACAGACCATTTTATCCAACCATTACAGAATATGCATTCTTCTCAGCTTGCAGATCATACTCAAGGATGGGCCATCTGTTAAGCCACAAAACAAATCTTAAAAAAAATTTTTTAAAGAAATTATACCAAATTTTTTTTCTGACCACAGTGGAACAAAACTAAAAACCAATAACTGGAAGAACATTGAAAAATGTACAGAAACATGGTAATTAAACAATATGCTCCTGAATGACCAGTGCATAAAGAAAGTAAGAAAAAAATTTTAAAAATTTTCTCAGAACAAATGAAAATGAAAACAAAACATAACAAAACATATGGAATACAGCAAAATCAGTATAAGAGTAAAGTTTATAATGGTAAGTGCTTATATCAAAGTAGAAAGCTTCAAATAAACAACCTAAAAAGTTCAAGGAACTAGGTAAACAACAGCAAGCCAAACCCCAAATTAGTACATGAAAATAAATGAGTAGAAGGAAAGAAATAAAAAGGATCACAGAAGAAATAAATGAAATCTAAACCAAAAATTACAAAATATCAATGAAACAAAACAAAACATTGATTTTTTGAGAGATTAAAAAAATTGGCATACCTTTAAGCCAGGCTAATGAAGAAAAAAGAAAACCCAAATAAAAATCAGAGATTAATAAGGAGACATTGCAACTAATACCGTAGAAATCCAAAGGATATAACATTAAATTGGAAAACTTAGAAGAAAAAGAGAAATTCCTAGATAAGTGCAACCTATCAAGATGGAACCAAGAAGAAATCACAAACATGTATAAACCAATTACAAGTAATGAGATGGGCTCAGTGCCTGTGGCTCAATTGGCTAAGGCGCCAGCCACATTCACCTAAGGTGGCAGGTTCGAATCCAGCCTAGGCCGGCCAAACAACATTGATGGCTATAACCAAGAAGAAATAGCTGGGCGTTGTGGCAGGCGCCTGTGGTCCCAGCTACTTGGGAGGCTGAGGCAGGAAACTCGCTTGAACCCAGGAGTTGGAGGTTGCTATGAGCTGTGATACAACAGCACTCTACCCAGGGGGACAGCTTGAGGCTCTGTCTCAAAAATAAATAAATAAATAAAAAGAATAAGTAATGAGATGGAAACAATAATAAAAAAACCCATCAAAAAAATCCCCCCCCAGCAAGATGCTTAACAAACAATTTCCCTGATGAATTCTACCAAGCATTCAATCAGAAAAGAATTAATACCAATCCTACTTAAACGGTTTCACAAAACTGAGAAATAGGAAATACTCTCCAACTCATTCTCCATCTGTCTGTATCACTCTGCTACTAAAATCAGAAAAGACACACACACACACATGCAACTATAGGCTATAGGCTATAGGCTATATCTCAAATGAACATAGAAGATAAAATTCTCACCAAAATAACTGCAAATCTATAAGTGATTTGACCACACATTAAAAGAATATTCATCATGATCAAGTGGATTCATTACACAAATGCAAATCATTTCAACACATGCAAATCATTTGATGTGATACACTTATCAACAGAACAAAGGACAAGAAAATACATGGTCATTTTAATTTATGCTGAAAAAGCATTTGATAAGTGTAAATTATCTTAACATGATAAAACTTTGAGATATCATCTAACTCCAGTAAAATTAGCCCACATCACAAATTCCCAAAACTACAGGTGCTGGTGTGGATGCAGAGAGAATGGGACACTTCTACACTGCTGGTGGGAATGCAAGCTAATAAGGCCTTTTTGGAAAGAAGTTTGGAGAACACTCAAGGAACAAAAAGTAGACCTACCATTTGATCCTGTAATTCCTCTACTAGGTATATACCCAGATGATCAAAAATTATTTTACAACAAAGACATTTGCATCAGAATGTTTATTGCAGCCCAATTCATAATAGCCAAGACATGGAAACAGCCCAAGTGCCCATAGACCCATGAATGGATTAACAAATTGTGATATATATATACCATGGAATACTATGCAGCCATAAAAAGATGGAGATTTCACATCTTTAATGTTTGCGTGGATGGAGCTGGAACATATTCTTCTTAGTAAAGTATCCCAAGAATGGAAAAAAAATGTATCCAATGTACTAGATACTACTATGAAATCAATATATAACCACATATATATATATATATAAAACAATCATACAAATGGCAAAACATAACTACTTTCCCATAAAGTAGAAGGACGAGGAGAGAGAGGGGTGGGGAGAGGGTATGTGAGAGAAGAGAGGGTATTTGGGGGATCTCACCTAATGATGCAAAGGTATATTTCAAAACTATCAAGAAATGAGTATAATTGTGAAGGATGTGTTACTTAGTTCATTGTAAACATTTCACATTGCATATTGAAGCAGTACTCTGAACCCCATAAATGCATCAATGTACAAAGTTATGATTTAATAAGCAATAATTATAAAAATATTTATCTTAACATGATAAAAGTCACAGGTGATAGACCAACAGTCTATCAGGGAAAAAGTGAAAGCCTTTTTTAAGATATAGAACATGACAAGGATGCCTACTTTCACAGCAGTTATTCAAAATAGTGCTGGAAATTCAAGCTCGAGCAATCAGATAAGAAGAAGAAATAAAGGACTTCCAAATTGGAAAGAAAAAAGTCAAATCATCTTTGTAGACAATATCATTTTATATCTCAAGCAATTTAAAGACTTCACCATAAAAACATATTAGAACTGATAAACTACAATAAAGTTTCAGGATACAAAATCAGTAGCATGTTTGTATTCTAACAGTAAACAATCTGAAAAAGAAACCAAATAAACTAATGACATTGCAGTAGCTACAAAAGAAACAAAATCCTTAGAAATAAGCTTAGACAAAGAAGAAAGTCTCTAAAACATTGATAAAAAAAAATTGAAAAGGATACACAGAAATGGAGAAATATTCCATGCTCATGGATTGGAGGAAAATATGGGTAAAATGTCTGTAATACCCAAAGCAATCTACATATGCAATGCAATTTCCATAAAAATAACAATGACATTCTTGAGAGAAACACATATACACACACACAAATCTTAAAACTTGTATGGAATAGGAAAAAAAAAAAAA
>NW_003852411.1:3364969-3369520 GCF_000181295.1 Otolemur garnettii | reverse complement strand
TCCATTACCTGACTTCACATTTTACTATAGAGCTATATTAACCAAAACAAATAAAAACAGGCACATACACCAAGGGAGTGCAGTGAAGAATCCAGAAATAAATCACACATCTAGAGTGAAATTATCTTTGAAAAGATGCCAAGAACAGTGAGGAAAGAACAGTCACTTCAATAAAGAGTGCCGGGAAAACTGAATATCTATATGCAAGAATAAAGCTGGAGCCTTATCTGACACCAGATACAAAAATCACATCAAAATGGATTAAAGACTTAAACCTAATACCTAAAACTACGAAACTAGTAAAAGAAAACACTGAGAAAGCTTTCGAGACCTTGGTCTGAGCAAGGCTTTCTTGAGTAATATCCCCAAAGCACAGGCAACCAAAGCAAAATTGGACAAATGGGAACACATCAAGGCAGCAACCTTCTGCACAGAAAAGGAGAAAACCATCTACAAAGAGAACAGACAGCTCACATAATAGGAGGAAATATTTGCAAACTACATACCTGATAAGGCATTTAATAAATAGAATATATGAGGAACTCCAACAACTCAATAGGGAAAAAGTCCAAATAATCCAATTTAAAATGGGCAAAAGCACCTGTTGCTCAGTGGTTAGGGTGCAGGCCACATGCACTGCAGCTGGTGGGTTCAAATCTAGCCCAGGCCTGCTAAACAATGATGACAATAACAACAAAAAAGGAGGCAGGTGTTGTGGCGGCACCTGTAGTCTCACCTACTTGGGAGGCTGAGGCAAGAGAATCGCTTAAGCCCAAGAGTTTGAGGTGCTGTGAGTTGTGACTCCATAGCACTTTACTGAGGGCGACATAGTGAGAACCTTCCCCCCCACAAAAAAAGGCAAAGAATCTGATTAGGCATTTCTTAAAAGAAGACATACAAATGACCAGCAGGTCTATGAAAAAATGCTCAACATCACAGCTATGTAAATAAAAACTACAATGAGATATCATCTCACCCCAGTTAAGATGGTTTTTATGAATAAAATAAAATAAAACAAAATAAAGTAAAATAAAACCCAGGTAATACCAGGCGATGGTGAGGATGTGGAGAATGGGGAACCCTCATATGCTATTTATGGGAATGTAACTGCATGCAACCACTATGAAGAACACTATGAATGTTCCTCAAAAAACTAAAAATGCATCTACTGTGTGAGCCTATCGTCCTACTGCTGGGTATATATCCAAACCAAATAGTAGTATATTCACAATTCCCAGGATTTAGAATCAATCTAAGTGTCTATAAATTGATGAATGGATTAAGAAATTACTATACATATAAACAATGAAATATTATATAGCCACAAAAATGAAATCGTGTCATTTGTAACACTATGGATAGAATTGGAGAACATTATATTAACCAAAATAAGCCAAGGACAGAACAACAAATCTCACTTGTACTTAGTCACATGTGGGAGCTAAATATTAAAAATAATTAATCTCATGGAGACGGAGAGTAGAGTGATGATTATCAAAGGCTGAAAAGGGTAGTGGGGAGAGGGAGATAAAGTAGGGCTAGTTAATGGGTGAAAAATATAATTAGAATGAACAATGTTTGATAACACAACAGAGTGACTATAATAAACAATAAGTTAGGGTATATGTCAAAATAACTAAGAGTAGAATTGGAATGTTCCTAACACAAAGAAATTATAAATGCTTGAGGTGACAAATACCTTAACTGCCCTGATTTGTTTAATTCACATTGTATGCCTGCATCAGAACATCACATAACCTATAAAGATATACAACTATTATTTACCCATAATAATTAAAAAGAAAAAAGACAAAAAGTGATGTCATGAATACATTATTTAAGCTTCCTCAGGAGAAATTCATTTATAATTTGTCAAATTCATTTAAAGTTGCATTTCTCACTTTCAGAGTCATTAAGAAGTGTGTCTAATTTAATATCTTCTGCAAAACTGATGAGCAGATTCTCACTTGCTTTATTCAGTTTATTAATAAGTATAGAACTCTAAGAAGAGACTGATCCTCAGAATGTATTCTTCTGTAACTTGATCCTCTAAGGATAAACCATTGATAACCCTCCTGAGTTTACCCCTCAGTTCAGTTGTTTACCATACATTTAGATTTCTCTGGGCGGTGCCTGTGGCTCAAAGGAGTAGAGCGCTGTCCCCATATGCTGGAGGTGGTGGGTTCAAACCCAGCCCTGGCCAAAAATTGCAAAATAAAATAAAATAAAATAAAATAAATTGCTCATATATATAAAGTCACTAAAATTATGACAAAATAATAGGTTTTCCTTATATTGTTAATCCAATTATGTTAACAATAAAAAGCTGTCATTCCTAACCAAGTGTTAGGAATAGTGATTAATCTTTTACTTGGATCATCTTCTGTACACTCTACAACAACCCTGTGTACTTCTATTTCTCCATACACAAGATCTGAAACCAGACCTGACATCCAGTCAGTCTGAATTCGGGGTCTAAACTATTCCTTCACTAGTTAACTTTATAAACAAACAAGCTAATAAAATCTAAAGTATGCTTTTTCATAAACCACAGAAAAATTTTAAGCTCTTCAAATATCTTTTTCAAAGTTTTGACACTGTGGGGAAAAAAAAAGAAGAGAAATACAGTAAAAATTAGTAAATACCTAATACCGTTCAGGTATTTTAAAATAGCGGTTTGTGATTTCCTCATCTCCTCACTCTGTTCTGGGAAATGTGCATGCAATGACTATTTTGCGTACAGTCTATGCTTAGTTTTAATTAGTAGTAAAAGATTGGCCTTTCATGATGTTTAGAATCTAATGAATTGTTGATAAATGAGACCTTATAATTTACTGTTAGAAATGTTATGACAAGGTAATTTCAGTGTAATATAGAAGCACAGCCCAGGGGCTCTAACCCAGCCTAAGGGTCAGGAGAGACATCTTGGTGGAAAGGATATTTGGACACTAACTTGATGGATGACATAGAGTTAATCAAGTTGTGAAGAGCCCTGCTGCTTGGATAACCAAACACGATTTCTCTGTTCTCCAGTAGCCACCTCCATGAAAATGTCAGCTGGTTTCCAGGCCCACTTGCGGCTAAGGAGCCCTGTAAGAGCCCAAGCTCACAGACCAGCTAGGCTTTGGTGTTCCAGGACATGGGTTCGGGGGTAAAGAAAACAATGGTTTGCAGCACTTTAGGAAAGCATTCCCCCAAATTTTCCTTTAGAAAATCTTTCCTTTCCATTTGAAAGATAAGCCTCATAAAAAGAATCTTTTCTACAACTTCCTTCAGTGAACAATACATTTCTTTTTCTCCCTGTTTTGGGGAATGCTTTCTGAAAGGGCTGCAAACCATTGTTTTTCTCCTCTTCAACACAGAAATGAGTCTCTAAAGGGATATAAAATAATACGATTTGCCCACAAAGGAAATTGGAAATTAATAGAATGAGAATGACTCCCTAATCATATTTTCCTTTCAATTAAATGTGTCTTATATAATTGGTGGGAGTATGATGGAGCCTTGTACAGTCTGGGGAGAGGCTCTGAATGCCAAGTATCGATCCTCTTGATTTCAGTGAAATAAAGAACACTAAGAGGGTGGATGTGTATTTGTTGCAAATTCCTCCTACAAAAATGATAATTCTTGGGGATGGAAGATCGTAAATTCAAATGAATCCATTTTAGTACAAAATGAAGTAACTCCCAAGGGACACGCCACAATAGTAAGAATAGACAAGCAGTAAAATTAAACTCATCAGATAAATGGGAATAGCTGCACGTTTCTTATTCTTCTGTGGAGATGGAATAAAGAATGAATAAAACAACATCTGTTGTTTGAAAGTTGTCTAAAATATGTCTATTGTTTCCATCCCAACATTATTTTCACATTCTTATATCTGAAGATGTGAATTATTCAAAGAATTTAATAATGTCACTTTCAGTAACATATAGATGGTCACATAAATATTAAATCTCTGTATAGCTTTTTTTTACAATAATCCCTGTATCTGATATATTATTGGAGAGTAAGTTGCAATACCTTTATTATCTGTTTATGAGTTCTTAAAATTTGCTTACCACACAAAAGAATCTCTGAATTTAATGTAATTTAGCTCAAATTTGAAAGCTTGTATGGCTTTCTATACCCAAAAAATACCCAGAAAATACCTACAATACTTAAAATCATTAATATATTCAAGTGAATATATTTTGAACATAAGACATGATATTGGTTCTAGACACAAGTGAACAACATACAATTAATCCCGTTAGTTGTTGGCTTTTGAAACTGTGTACACACATACACCCACACACTTTTGACACAATGAATACATTTTGATGTCTACTGGGTAGGAAAAGTATTGATTAATTATTTTAGGTTCATCGCCTGTGGCTCAAGTGGCTAAGGCGCCAGCCACATACTCCTAAGGCGGCAGGTGTGAATCCAGCCCAGGCTGCCAAACAACAATGACGGCTGCAACCAAAAACAGCCAGGCGTTGTGGCGGGCACCTGTGGTCCCAGTTACTTGGGAGGTGGAAGCAGAAGACCTGCTTGAGCCCAGGAGTT
>NW_003852411.1:3285853-3364949 GCF_000181295.1 Otolemur garnettii | reverse complement strand
GAGCCCAGGAGTTAGAGGTTGTTGTGAGCTGTGATGCCACAGCACTCTACCCAGGGGGACAGCTTGAGGCTCTGTCTCAAAAAAAAAAAAAAAAATATATATATATATATATATAATTTTATCTCCTTTATCATTGACTGAACCTTTACTATTCATGGCCAAATTATTTTTCTAGTCATAAAAGTTTAGCATTGAACTAAATGGAGTATTTTGAACTTTATTTCAAATTAACTTAATTTAATTTTGATCCCATCTAGAAAGTTATTGAGTTAAATTTTGGTAGAGCGGTATGTTTATGTACAATAACATTTTAACAATTTATAGCAATGCTACTGAACTTCAAATGCCCTTTTGAGATAATAATTATAATGTGTTTTATGCTGTACTCACATATAAAAATCCACATTTTAAATATAGCTAATCCATTTGAACACTAACATCAATCTAAATATTTACTTTGTATCCAAACCAAACTATGTTATCTAATAAAATTCTATGTTATCATCTAGAAAATTTTTCTTGCCTATAACTTCTTATAAATTTTCCAACCAGAAAAAAAAATTAAGAATAAAACAATCTCTATCAAGAAAATTATCTAGAAAATGATAGAAAGATTTGATTTTAAAAACTTGAATAATATTGTAATAATATGTTTGCCTCTACTTATTCATAATTATGTAAGAAGTATCAATAGGAGGAGATTCAAATTGAAATTTTAATTTTGATCAAAGTTAAGATAGGAGCAATTCATTTACTTTTTATTTTTTTTTAGAGACAGAGTCTCACTTTGTTGCCCTTGGTAATGTGCTGTGGAGTCACAAGCTCACAGCAACCTCCAACTCCTGGGCTTAGGCGATTCTCTAGCCTCAGCCTACCAGGTAGCTGGGACTACAGGGGCCCGCCACAACACCCAGCAATTTTTTTTTTTTTGCAATTTGGCCAGGGCCAGGTTTGAACCCACCACCCTCGGTATATGGGGCCAGCCCCCTACTCACTGAGCCACAGGCGCCACCCGAGATAGGAGCAATTTAAATAAAAAATATACAGCTACAGCCTCAGACACATGAATTATTGAATTATGTTTTTTCTAATTATTTAATTCTGTAATCTTTATCATATGGGACACAAAAGAAAAATATAAAATTTAAGCAAATAAAATACATTTTTTTACATTTTTCAGTAATACATCTTATCAAACAGTCAAATTTCCTTAAAAAAGAAATGTTAACTGTGATCCCCAAAATAGTCAAAATTAAATAATGTAACTAAGTTATTCAAAACGTCATGATTTGTATTTCAATTTTCACTTTATTACTTAACTTCAGAACATGTTTTGGACAAGCTGTATGTAGACATAAACTACATATTCTCCAGGATGCTCTTATAAATTACTGTTCTCTATCAGACTTGTAAAGAAAAGGATGAGTTCTAGTCAGCATCCCCTAAGAAACCTGGATTCAAGATTTCTACTTTTAAGTTAAATGCGGTCATACTTCACTACTCATTTCATTTGTATTTAGTACGTACTATAGCTTAGGATAAAACTAATACCAACTAATGCAGCTGTTAGAACTCACAGAGTTGACTATGATACCATGTCACCTCTTGACGAAAAGCTCTCCCGTTAGAACAGAGATAAGGTTTTCTTCACTAAAGTAATTTAAAATGTGTGAAAATACAAACACATTGGCACATGATGTAGACATTGTACACTTATAACAAAGCTGCAGAAGTATTCATCTGGGGAAATTATTTAACTGGACTATCAAACTGCCCAACTCAGCCTTAGAAAAACAAGAATATCTGATGATAAAATGTGAATCAGCAAGTGCTAAAATTATCTCACATCTAGACATTACTAGATAGACATCATAATTGTTTTCTTTTGTTGCTGTTGTTCCTAATATGGAGGTATGAAGCCAGAAGAAACATAAAAGGTTGTTTTTTGAAGATACATATGAAAGGCTGCTAACACTTCAGTGTGAAAGTATCTCAATCTCGGTGTGTGGTGGATCCCAGACAGAGAGCTGCATCTCCTCTTGAATCCATGGAGGCAAAGAGGAGCAAGGAGGCCTATGTAAGGTGAAGACTGGAAATGAGACCAGGAAAGACCAGGCAGAATCCTTGAAGGCTGAAATGCTAGTGAACGAGGAATTCATAAATCCACCCCGTTGACCAAAAGAAATGTCAAAAAAGTTAATTTGGGGGGAGCATCTTTTGCAAAGAAAACTATCTATATGAGATAGCAAAATATCTGTTTGAGATAGCAGTAGGCTTTTAAAGTCCAAATGTGTACTAATCTAGTGTAGAAAGGCAAGAAAGAGATGTAGGCATAAAAACTGCTCATGGGATGGACGGGGGAACAGAAAACTCTACACAGTTCTGCCTCTGAGTACGTTTTCCCTGTGGAAGAGCAGTGGGTCACTTCATCTACAATGGAGAAGCCAGGGTAGGAAGTAGATGCAGGAAGGAATGAGTAATAGAACTCCACATTTCAACCTGCTGCATATGCCAAAGATAACATAGAGTAGAAAAAAAAATCGTCTTAAACTGACATAGCACAATTATTAAAATATGCTTTTAAAATGTTAAAAGCATTTTTCTTAAATATCAAAGCATAATTATTAAAATATGCTTTTAAAATATTAAAGGTATTTTTCTTAAAAATCAAGACCAAGTACATTATACAGCCTTTAATCATTTCGTGGATGTCAGCAGCAAGCTGCAAAATCATACATGATACAGGATATCATACATGTTAAATTTTCCCATGTAAAACTATAAAACATGTTATGATTTTCTATTTATATATATTTGTAGTAAAGTACACAATTATGAATAGGATTGATTTATTCCAAATTTGAGAGAGTGCTTCCTCTACAAAGAGAGAAGCTAGGATTGAGGAGGTAAGCGTTAACTGTATCTGGTGAATTTCATTTGTTTTAAAAGAAAGATCTGAGTAAATAAAGCAAAACATTCCCTTCTCTTTCATCTTAGTATTGTTCACCTGGGCATCTGTTACACAATTTCTATAATTTCCTGTCTGTTGGAATATTAAAAAATTGAAATGTCCTAAATAAAGTTTTATTAAAACATTTTACCAAATCAACAAAAATATGATCTTCAGTTTTAGGACTATACATTCTTGGGGTTCTCTAGAAAAATGACTATTAACAAATAATCTTAAAAAGAAATTTTAATATTGGAAGTCATTTCCCTGAACTATACTGTGATTGTAAATTTGTAATTTGAAAGTCATTTTTAGAAACTAGTATCAGCTAAGGTGACATATTATTAATGAAATGATCAAAATGTACACAAATTGTGTATTATTTTTTCAAAAACAAAAGTGAAGAGAGCCATACAAATCGATAAGGTGGAAGTGATATTAAGTTATTAATATACAAGTTTAAGAGGAGGAGATGGAGAGCCTTAGAAATCTATGATTTCTACCTTTGAGAATTGGTGTTTATACAATTAAAAACCAAATTGGTAAAAAATAAAAAAAAGTAAAAAGTAAAGTAAAATAAAAGAAGAATACAGAAAATTTGGTGGTTTAAGGGTTATATTTAGAGGGATGTATGAACTCGCGAATTTATATTAGGTAGTTATGGCTGTTACTCAGCTGATAATTACAGACATTCAGGATTTATAATCAGTGTCAGTTTTAACTGGTGGTTAAACATTTGTAATATCACTCTCATCCATAAGTTATTACCCCTTCTTTGTATACAAAGAAGATGCAGAAAGAGCAAAGTAGCATACCTTCATCCTAAAAATTTTTCCACATATAGGACAAGAGTACAATTTTTAGTGAAAGAGCTTGGCCTAACTCTTTCCTGCCAATCTTGTAGAAGAGGGTTAGAAATGTTCAGTCAGTAACCTAGAAAAACATTCTAAGTTGTTTTTAACAAAAACTCCAGTCTCTAAAATTATGCTTAAAATAAATGATTGCCTCCAACCAGATGGTACACATATCAAACTTGAAGAAGTTAGAATAGTAAATTGACAGGCAAGTTTGAGGGTCCATAGTTCAGAGAAAATCTTTAATAGTTCTAGAAGTTATAAAAAAAAATACTCTCCCAATCATTATTAAGCATTGTTAAACATTGAATTTAAAACTGTGCTAAAAATTGAAGATAGACATTTTTGAAGAAGCTTATTAAAATGCTGTCATGTGGTATTTATTTGTGTGAATCCGTAAAATATTAAAGTGGACTATTTCTACAAGGTCACTTGGCACGCCAAGGGTAGGAAAGTTTTCTGTACCTGATCTTTTTAAGCTTATGTCTGTAAGCCTTTTGTCGGTAAATATTCGATGCATTCACTAAAAATTCTTTATATATACATGAAAATTATCTGTCTTAAAATACATTAATTTGGGAAATACTTTTGGTCTATGAACTGACAAATTATACATTCTTTACATGATGCCATATTTCAGATGACACAGCATTATGTGCATTACTTTGTGGAGCTCAGGTTCTTGTGACGCTAATAAAACCATACTCCAACACAATACATTTACTTGCCTTTTGTTTGTAACCAGAAAACCAGCATTTTTTTTCTTAAAATACACCTCGATTTCACTGACAATGCTGACTGACAATGTGTTAATATCATGAAACTGAATTTTCAGTTAAAAAAACTCTGAACATTCATTTTACCTAAGAATACCCTGGTTACCCTGGTTTTTAGAGTTTTAATTAACTGATGTCAGGTATGCTGTCATTGGCTGGTTGTATGTGAAGATGTCTGTCTCAGTAAACAACATAGTTTTATAAAGTGTTTAACCTTAGTTTTATAAGTTCTATCACTTATGACTCTGATTTCTTGAAGTCCTGGCTAATTATTGTAGTATAAATAAGATAAAACTTAACTCAAAGGTTATACGGCAATGTTTTTACAGGAACCTTTGGCTTTACTCTGCAACACTATTTAGAAAAACACTAATGAACACATAGAAGAAAGATAGCTCAGAAAGAATTAGGACCATGAAAGTAACCGATTCTCTGAAAAAAACCAAAAAACTCTGAAAAATTTGCATGAAAGTAATCCATGACAAGATTTAAGATGACACAATTTATGAACAAGATTCTAATAGATGAAGTCCACTGTGCAATAAACCATCTGGCAGATCCTAATTAAAATACATATAAATTATTGCCATTTAATGAACTATTAAACATACCTCTAGAAAAAAATTGACAAACACACAAGGTTTCAATAAAAAAAAAATCTACCTTCCTAATGAATCAAACCTACAGAATATTGCCTCCCCCAAATGTGAATAAGATACAAAATAAAATGAGATACTCTTTGAATTTCAGAAAATAAAAGGTGAATTTATACTATATAAATAAATGACACATGCCTGGATCAAAGATACCATTTTGCGGCATGACAGAGTGGCAGCCACGTCAATCATCAAGATAAATAAAGTCTCCCAGAAAAAAGGAAAATTATATCTGTATAAGATTTTGAAAATATCACTAAAATCATTTGAAGCATGGATCTTTAAATGTTAAATTGTTAAACTATTAAATTTTATTATTAAAATTTTTCCTCAATGAAAATATAACATTTAATTAATGTTTCAATCAAATGTTAACCCATTGGAATATATTATAATTCAATAATTATATTGATCAGAAAAAGACCCTCAAAACTGTTTTCAGGGATGTTCAATTACTACATTTTCTTTTTCACAGTCAAGCAGAAGACAGCAATTATATTTCTGAAGCCTAGTGTTACGAAGTCATTGATGTGACACTGTTCTTTAATGAGATAAAATGCTTTTCTCAATTATTTCATAGTGTTTTGTGACATTGCTAAGCTTGATATTTTTAAACATGAAGCTATGTAGAGGGAGGCAAAGAAATTAAACAATCATTATTTATGTGAAGGAAAAATTGTGTAGGCTCAGGGTATGACATATTGTTTTTGTACTCTGAATGTGTCTGTTGAAACTGAGATTTCAAAGCCAAATCTGTATACTGTTTCATCTGAATATTTTGTTCTAAATTCGGCATTTTAACAAAATATATGGAAAACCTATGCTAGTAGCTAGGCTAAGAGTATGTGCAATGGAGAGAGCAATTGTTTAAATGTCTGTGATTTAAGAATGTTATATTTATGAAAACAAGTTTCTCATATTCCTTTGTAAGACACAGAATCTAGTTCATGGAACCATCTGTCTAAACATAAACTGTATTTTTTAGTTACTTGGAATAGACGGAAAGACAGGGAGGAAAAAAATTGCTTTATCAAGTACAGATTTTATCACAGCTATTGGCGCATTGGAAGATGATTCAGTACTCAGAGTCAAGGAATTATTTCCATACCTTACAAAAGGATTTGGCAAGCTATGACCACTGTTTGTTTTGTATGTAAAGTTTTACTGAAACACAGTCAAGCTATCAGGGTAGAGTTGAATAGTTGTGACAGAAATCATGAGATCCTCAGAATCCAAAAATATTTACTCTCTGGCTCTTCATAGAAAAGGTTTGCTAAACTCTGTTTTTCATTATATAAACTCTTTTATATTTCATAATATAATACATCTATTTTTAGTATAGCTCCCTTTCTTAGCAGCTAAAGAGAAAATTCATTCTTTTATGCAACAACTATATATTCAATGTCACCATCATTCCAAGGACTCACACTTGTGAGCCGGGGATGCAGAGGGGAGCCGGGCAGTCAAGGTTCTGATCCTCTGGGCTCACTTTCTACTCTGGGGACATAAACAGTAACAAATATGTAGACACAACTTAAAATCATTTTAGGTAGTGATTTGTGGAATGAAGAAATTTTCCAAAGGATCAAATGGTGAAATTTTTGCGGTGACAAATGGAGGACCATCAGGTGAAGTCAGTAAGAAAATCTCAGCTGTACAGGTGATATCTGAGTTACCACATGAACGAAGAGCATTATCCATGCAAACTTTGGGGAAAGGGATCTTAGGTGGGGAGAGAAGCAACATGATAGGCAGGAATACAAGAAAAAGCTATTGAGAAAAGCAGTATGGCTGAAGTTCGATGAGTGAGAATATTGTGGTATTTGAGGAGATGCCTTATTAAGGCATAACAGACACTTTTTCACTAAATTGTTCTAAGTATTAAATGAAATAAATTATAATATTCAATAAGGGGTAGCACAACTTTAGCAAAGGAAAATCACTAATTGCCCTGATAATCTCATTTTTTTAAGCTTCAGGGAATGATAATATATTTATGATATATACCTCTTTCTTTTGGGTCCTTTAAACTAAGGGTCCCGGTATTGGGGGAGAGATGAGGTAAGGGTAAGAAGTGGCATGGATGAACTCTGCAAAGGAGATCATGTTCAACGTTGTATATTTCCTTGTTGCGTCTCTGCAATTTCCCCAGGGTATCCTGAGGCCGGCAGCACCCTTCCATCCCCATGCTGCACAAGCCTATGAGATAGGGAGGGAGTGCTCCGTCTCTCAGAGTGTTTCTGACAGTGTGTGAGATCTTTGGTTTTTGCTCTTCATGTTTTCCCTTTAAAAGGCTCTCTGGTGTCCAACATTTATACTTATCAAGACACACTATTATATCCAAGTGAATTATCAGATGCCCCAAACTTTATATATTCAAAAGAAATAATTCTCTAGCCAGGGACATTATGTTCACTGTTCACTTTGGATGTCAGCTGTATTAAGATATATTAAACTATATTAAGATGCCTCCTTTTGTAAAAACAAACTCATCACTTATGAAAAATGGGTAGGCTGAGAACTAAATCGTTTATATTTACTCAACAATTTGAAACTAATAAACTGGCTTTTTTCCAACCCTATATTAGGGAAGAATCTAAGAGTTATCTGGTTTTTAAATTGTAGAATAGTAAGTTTAAATTTTATATTTTTAATTTAATTGTTATTAAATCATAAATGTTTACATTTATTGGGCACAAGGTGATGATTTGATATACAATGTGGAATGCTTAGATCAAACTGATTAACATAATCTTGGGTGCCTATGGTTCAGTAGGTAGAGTGCTGGCCCCATATACTGAGGGTGGTGGGTTCAAACCCAGCCCCAGCCAAACTGCAACAAAAAAATAGTAGGGTGTTGTGACAGGTGCCTGTAGTCCCAGCTATTCAGAAGGCTGAGGCAAGAGAATTGCCTAAGCCCAGGAGTTGGAGGTTGCTGTGAGCTGTGTGATGCCACAGCACTCTACCGAGGGTGGTGAGACTCTGTCTCTAAAAAAAAAAAAAAAAAAAAAAGAGAGAGAATCTTTTCTCCAATGTATGTTTTTATAAGGCTTATCAAAGATCAAATGACAACATATGACTGGGTTCATTTCTAGATTCTATATTCTGTTCCATATATCTGCATCTCTATTTTTGTGTGAGGACCATGCTATTTTGATCACTATAGATTTGTAGGACAACCTGAAGCCTGGTAATGTGATGTCTCCAGATTTGTTTTTATTTCTGAGTAATGTATTGTCTATTCAAGGTTTAATTTTTGTGATTCCATTTAAAATGAAGTACTATTTCTTCAAGTTCTTTGAATATGACATTTGGGCTTTGATATGGGTTACACTAAATCTGAAGATTGCTTTGGGTAGTATGGACATTTTAACAATGTTGATTCTTCCTAGCCACAATCATGGTTTATTTTTCCATTTTTTAACATCTTCAGCTCTTTCTTTTCTCAGAGTTTCATAATTCTCATTATAGAGATCTTTCAGGTCCTTAAAAATTCCCAGATATTTCATCTTCTTTGGCACTACTATAAAAGGAACACAATCCTTGACTAGATTTTCAGCTTAACTATTGTTGGTATATATAAAAGCTACTAATTTATGAGTATTGATTTTGTGTTCTGAGGCAATGCTATATTCCTTGATCACTTTAAAGAGCTTTCTAGATGAGTCCCTGGCATTTTCCAGGTATAAGATCATGTCATCCACAAAGTGTGAGAGTTTGACCTCCTCTGACCCCATTTGAATACTCTTGATCCTCTTCTCTTGCCTGATCGTGATAGTTAAGACTTCCATTACTGTGTTGAATAGCAGTAGAGACAATGGACAACCTTCTCTAGCTCCAGATCTCAGTAGAGATATTTTCAATTTTTTTTCATTCAATATGATATTTGGCTGTGGGCTTGCTGTATTTAGCCTCTATCAGTTTAAGAAATGTCCCATGTAAGCCTATTTTCTTAAGTGTTCTGATCATGAAAGGGTGCTAGATAAAGTTTTTTGTGCATCAATTGAGATAATCATATGGTCCCTGTTTTTAATTTTTTTTAGGTAGTGTATTATATGTATAGACTTACATATATTGAGCCAATCTTGTAACCCTGGGATAAGACCAACTTGGTCATGGTGTATAATTTTTTTGATGTATCATTGAATTCTGTTTGCTAGGATCTTATTGAATATTTTTGCATCAGTATTCATTAATGATATTGGTCTATAGTTTTCTTTCATTGTTGGTTCCTTTCCTGGTTGGGGATCAAGGTGATAATTGCATCATAGAATATGTTGGGAGGATTCCTTCTTTCTCTATGTTTTGGAAAAGGTTATATAATATAGGTACTAGTTCCTCTTTAAAGGTTTGATAGAATTCAAATATGAAGCCATCCAGTCCTGGAATTTTCTTTTTGGGCAAATTTTATATAGTTGAATTTTATATAGTTGATGATATAGGACTGTTAAAGATTTCTAATTCTTTCTAGTTGAGTCTAGGAAGGTGGCGTGCTTCCAAATATTGGTCCATTTCCTCCAGGGTTTCAAATTTCTGAGAATAGAGTTTGCAGTCATGCTAATATTTCTCCCTGTGTGGACGATGCTTTCTTACATCTGGCTGTTTGCAGGATTTTCTTCTTCATGTTAATTTTGGCAAAGTTAATTCCAATGTGTCTAGAAGGTGCTTTATTTGGATTGAGTCTCGCTGTGGTTCTGAAACTGTCTACCATGTGAACTTCTGTATCTCTTTCAAGGCTAGGGAAATTCTCCTTCATAATATCTTGAAGTAGAGCATCTGTACCTTTGCGCCCATCCTCTTCTCCTTCAGGAATCCCTATAAGTTAGATGTTTGATCTTATAGAATGATCCTACAACTCTCTTAAGGAATGTTCTGTTCTTGTTTTCCATTGTTCTGCCTCTTTGAATGCTTTAATCATTCAAAATCCTTGTCTTCAATTTCAGAGATTTTTCTTCTGCCTGCTCAACTCTATTACTAAGGGAAACTTCTGTATTTTGAAACTTCTCATATAACCTTTTCACTTCCTTATCTCTGCTATATCTTTTCTCATTATGTCCATATCCTTGGTGACTTAGTCCTTGAATTCATAAATTTCTTGAGACAACTTTTGAACTACTCTTTGTGTTTCTATTTCCATCTTTTCCTCCATTCTATTTACCTTATTTGTCATCCATATTCTGAATTCTATTTCTGACAATTCAACCATTTGTCTATGAACGGCATCTTCTCTTGTATCTCCTTTGTCATTCCTTGGGACAATTGATCTACTCTGTTTGTCATGTTGCCAGAGTTCTTCCTCTGGTTGTTCCCCATGAGTATTTTCTGCAATTTGGCAATTAAAACTGGGAGGCTGAGATTGGATTGGAGACCTAGGAAGTGGAGTTAACCAGCCCTTTACCAATTAACTGGGGCTTGTGATTGTGGCTTTTCCCATATAACCTAACAAAGGTGACTTTCAGAGCTTCAGCCAGAGATATAAGGACCTGGTTGGTAAGATAACACAAGCTGGCTCTGTCTTGAAATCAGCTGGCCTCTGCCCAATCCTAATGAGTTAGGGTATTAGCCTCAAAACTCAACTGGAGAGAGATACAAAGAACTGTGGCACCCTATCCCCCATCATCAACAACTGGAGAAGGAGATTCAGTCCTTTTCTGCTACAGCACAACCACTCCTGAACCTCGCAAGGTCCCCTGGTAGACAGCCCACGTAGAGAGTTCTAACCAGATTGTCCCAGTAAGTATGATCACTGCTTAATAGGGAGATTTCAAAGTGCCTCCAGCAGCCCAACAGTAGGAATCAATCCACTGGCAGTTCCATCCCACAACCCAAGGGGGTGGAGCTGTGATGATCCACCAAGTCAGAAAAGGTCTCCTGCTAAAGTCAGAACAGGAGTATCAGTGCCTCTGCCTGCTATACACTGTCATGGCATGTCTCTCTCTCCCCACATCCCCCTACTTCGACTACTTCCACTAGAGTCACTATTTTTACACTGCTGTCCTATGGTCCACACAATGCTTAGATCTCTCAGGGAATTGCCAAACACTCTGGGCTCTGTAGGGGCAGATCTTCAGACCACCAGGGGATGGACCAAAGGTGGACTGGGAGTTCAGAATTTCAGGGAAAATGTTTGTTCAATTTTATGCTGGGCAGGATGATGCCTGGGCTCACAAGTGAAACTTCCTAGAAAAGGAGGTCCAGTGTTTTGTACCTCGCTCCCATGGGGTAAAATGGGAGATCTTTTGTCCCCTGCTCTCTTGCAGAGGGCCCACAGTGATCCTCCCACCTGGGAGAGGGCGCTCATCTTATTGGTGATGAACTTTGTACCTTGAATTTGTTTTCTTGGAACCTCTTTCTTGGAGTTATAGCTTGACTCAGCAGAAGTGATGTGCACTAGTCTATCTTCTTTCTTAGCTCAGCTTCCCTGCCTTTGGCTTCACTGAGTCCACTTCTGTCTAGCATCTGTCCCTCTGGACAGGAGCCTCTGACAAAAGCTGCCTCTAGTCAGCGACCTTCTGTCCTCCACCTCAATGTTGGATTTTTAATTAACTCTCATTATAAACCTACAAAAAGAGAATGAGTTTCTAAGACTCATTGTGTTCACAGAGACAATGGGAATAATAATACTTTCCTCTGTATGATTTTGGATTAAGATTCATGATAAGGTAACTATTACTTATTAGATCTAGGTAAAAAAAAATAATAAAACTAGCATTACCATTTATTCAGCATCTATTTGACAAACACCTTAGTAGTGCCTTATATATGATGAATCTAGGCATCCTCTCTTTTTTAATGGCAATGCCATGTCTCTCCTACTGTCTTACTTATCAGACATCTGATGTGTCATTCTCTTATATGACACAGAAGCTGAGCTTTGCCAACATCTTCACAACTGGACTGAATCTTCCTTTTTGACCCCATCTGTCTCTATAGAATTGATTTTCTAGTTCAACAAAGCATCTTATCTTTCCACGAGTGCACCATAAATAGTCATACTACCATGCTTTTTCATCTTCCTTCTGGAATATCCTAATTTATTTCTTCTATACCTCACAAAGAGCTATATTCCAAGACATAGAAAGAAAAAGAAATTTGTTTCCCTTACTCTGATCTCCAAATTATGTACCCATCTTCAACATTTCATAAGCAATATTATTATAGAACTTCACTAAAAGTACGTCTCTCATTCTATACATAATAAATTATGTGAATGTATGAATTTAATCTTTTAAAAAAATTTTACATAGCCAGTGTAAATCGGTGTGATCGGTACTCATTAATATTTGTGGTAGAAACAATTTCATTTAAATAAATGATTTGGTAGACTTTCACTTTGACGGCCAGAATGAGTGATGTAGAGTCTTTGCTAAAATAACTCTAGGATTGGTCATGAGACCTCCTTTGACCCATGGAACATTATCAAGCATGACGGTAAAAGAGATCTGTTAGGTACATGCACGCAGGGGCTTCTTGGAATGTTCCTTCCTAGAAACCAGTCTGGATGCTGTACTAAAACTCAAGAGTGATGCAGTGAGAGGCCTCAGAGAAGTAAGTACATTGTGTAGATTCTATTTCCACTGTTAAAACCACATGAGCAACCTTGCTACATCACATGGAGCCTGTGTGAGTCCTGTCAAATCACAGACTTATAACAACTCATAAGTTATTGTTGTTTTAAGCTGCTATGTTTTGGGCTTCTTTGCTACATGACAAGAAACACTGAACCAATCTTCCAAAATCCTGCCTAAGGGACATGTAATTTATTGCATTGTTTTTTTGGCTGTATATTTGGTTTTGAAATTTATTAGATTGTATTTATATAACTTGGAGAAATTTCTGCCATACTGAATAAAACAAGCATTTTGAAATAGACCCAGCTATATTGGTCCAAAGTTGTTCTAAAAAGTGCCTTCCATTTTATAAAAAAAATAAAATCAAACAAATGATGTTATTAATAACACCAAGTAAGTAAGGCATTCTAGGACTCACTGTCAATTCCTACATTTTCCTTGGAAGAACATATAATTGTTCATGGTGGGTTATCTCTTCTTTGTTTATTAAGTACATCTCTGTAAGGGTTAACAACTATATTACAGCACATTCAAGAAAAGTGCATCTTAAAAGGAGGCGCCTAGCGACCTTGCTGATTAAGAAAAATGATACAAAAGACCAGAGGCGGTTTAACACATGCACACATTCCAAAGAAATTTACTCATATCACTCTCCACCTTCTTCCTACTTCATCCTCACAGTACTAGCCTATCACAAACCAGGACTACATACACAACCAAATCTAGAAGTACCCCTCGTTCCCCCACTAACAAAACCTATATAAACCCCTACCTATTACAATAAACAGCTTCGGCTCAGTCCCTTCCCCAGTGTGTCTGTCTTTGTCTTATTTGTCTTTTCCTTTCATACGCCGATTCCCCAAACCGACATCTCTTCTCTACTTGTCAATATTTTTCACTCTGTGATATGTCTTCTGCTTGCCCCTTAGTTTAGATCCAAATTTCCACAGGAATTTCTCAGGAGAATGACACCATAGACCGTATTAATAAGCTGTCATGTTTCCTTACAGGGAGACACAATAGGACATCGGAGGAATGAATAGGATGTACATGGCCCACACGCATACCTCCTGTAGGCATCACTCAAATAAGAGCCTGTTATTCTCAGATATCCCTCTCTCTCCATGTTTTGGGAATTGTTCTATCCCCTTGCTTCTTTAAAGCAAGGGTGCTATAAGTACCTTACCATCAGGATATCACACAATCCCTGAGCATCACACAAGTTTGCCCACAACTTTCTAAATATTACTGATAATAAATGGTTAAGTTGAACATATATGAACATGCCATCTATTTCCTTTGAAAACTCTGTTCTACTAAATTAGCATATTTTCCTGAAGTTCATTCATACAAAATTTCCATTCCGCTTGAAATCCAGCTGTCCACATGTGGTTATGTCAGCCAAGGTTCCAATTAATCCCCAGTCAGTGGTAGGACAATGACAGTCTTCCTTGTGTTAACATTATATTGTGCCACAAATATCCCAGTAATCCGAAGGTGTTCATCATTTTACATGTTATATAGGCTTATAAATTCATGAAAAAAATAGAAAGTAATAATAATATTACAAAAGGTATGAACAAAAGAAATCCCTTAACAAAATATATTTTTCTCTTTATTTCTTTGCTCTCTTTTTCTCTTTTTCTCATTGAAAGAAAAGTATAGGAAAGTTCACTCACATGTCTCAGAAATCATTTTAATGCCTTTGAGAGTGTGTTTAGAATCCTTTTGGAATCTGCCAGAATGGCTTAAGTGAACAATGCTTTATGCAGTCATATCTACCACTTATTTGACAAGTTTCTTCTTTTTGACTGTCTTTGAAAGGATTTCTTATCAGATGAAGTTTATATTCCTCCTCATTTGAAAAAATGTGTTGTATGGAGTGAAGATTCTGCAATGAATATATAACCTACATGTGTTTTATCAAGGGCACAAGATGAGCAGGTTAAAGCTGTAGCTTCTGAGAATATGAAAGTTTCAGAGGAATACACAGAAGCTTCTGGAATTGTCATTATGAGGCACCTCTGAACTCATGTGCTCATTACCCCAGAGCTAAATCACTGAATAGGAAATATTAAAGAATAGATAACTAAACCCAAAGTGGTAGCTCATCATATACTCTCTTTTTAACCATTCTATATATTTAGAACTGATCTATGGATAAGGACTTTGAAGAAAAAATAGAACAATTTGTTCCTATATAGTAGAGGAAATTTCCTTGTGATTTTAGGAAGTAATGATCAACTAGGTTACTATAAGAGTAATAAAATTAAAAGTATAGAACATCCTTGAAATTTTAATTTCCAAATTTACATACATATCATTTGAGAGAGTCTAAATGTGGACTCAAGACATTAGCTAATAAAATAAAATGTTGAAGATATTTCAGTTAAATTAAACTCCAAAGTGGCAAGTTTTAAAATGAAGTTCAATTTAAACTTTACATTTCCTACGCATGCACACACGCACACAAGAAGGTATGCTGGGTTGTTTTTCTTCCTATAGTACTTCATTTGCTATAATTATTAAATAATAATTATGCCTTTGCTTCTATTATAAAGGCCAACGTTAATCAAAAATTAAAGACAATTCTCTCCTTAGTTATTACATAATATATTACTAAGGCATGATATTTGAAAAGTTATATTGTCTTTTACTCTATGAATACTGCCCTTAATGTTTATTCTGCTATTAAGTAATTTCTTTAAGGTAAGAAATTCTGATAATTGAGATTGAGCTGGTCCTCTATGCAAACAGATAAAATATATTGAAAAGATTGTAGAATCAAATTCCAGAGACATTTTACTAATTAGGGATTAAAGGGAAGCATCTTAACAATAGCCTCCTCACCCAGGAAGCTATTAAAAAAATGCAATGAGGTTATTTTTTACCCTTTGTATAGTGATAATAGCTAAGCTAATTATATTTGGTCCTTTGTGGCAACAAGATTTGTCTTTGATATAGTCTTAATATTCTTTCTGCCTGTATTTTGACATATAAAAGAAAGCAATCAGTGAACATCTTGGATAGAACATTTAATGCTTCCTTGTTTTAAAATAATATTTTGTGTGTGTGTGAGTGTGCATTTTTTTGATTTTTCTAAAATTGCAATATTGCATATTCAACATCTACATTTCAGAAATTTAGCTGAATCTACCCTAGGGATAAATAACTAGAAAACATTCCTAAAGGAATAATGAGCCTTCCAAGAAAGAGTTGATCACAAGGAAGAAGAAAATACAAACAAGGGAAAATTGTTCACAGTCAGAAAAGTAATGCATCGTGTAAATGGTTTGATTGTTTTCTTGCCTATCCCAGTACTCCTGGGAAGAGGAGGGAAAGAAAATAAAAAAAGGAAAAGTTTTTACCACATCTCTTTAAGATACTGAGATCCCAAGGCAGCCATTAAGTATGGCCCAAAATACAGAGCAATCTGATGATTATTGTGTCAGTCTGAATATGATCAGGAGGGAGAAATCACACTGTAATTTGGACAAGAAAAGCTTAGCATGGGAATCATAACAGAAACCGTGCACAAACCAACAATCCATACACTATTGTCTGAATAATGAAGACTAGCTAGTGCACTTTGTCTTTAGTCTGTCTCAGACACTAACAAAGAATATCGTAATCAGTGGCTAGTACACCTCATCTAGGTTTGGCCCAGGCACATCACCATGGTTCTTTGTGCATGAATATTAGTACAGGATTCCACCTGAGTCTCTGAGAAGGCTTTACTTTCAAATCTACACAGCATCTGGAATGATCTTCCAAAACCAAAGTTGGTGGTGGTAATGCAATACTCTATTCAAAGTTCTCCAAAATGTAACATCTCAACCAGCATGAAAACCACAGTATCTGCAGAAGCCCAGAAATTAAATCAAATGCTCTGGTTCCAAACACAACCACCATTTGGAGATCTCTTCAACTATGGGTCCTTTCAACACCTGAGTCACTCCAGGTACATTAAATTTATAGACATATATATATATGTGTGTGTGTGTATGTGTGTATATATATATATGTATATATATATATATATATGTTTTGGTCCACAATACCAAAAAAATACTCTTAAGTCATGAATTTTGTGCTTTAGCATTTGCTGTTTCCTAAGACATTTCGAGTCTTCTTCAATGTCCTTATAACAAAGGAAAATTTCACAATACCCTTATACAAAATAGCAACCACCTATCCTCTCATCATATAACATCCAAAATAATGCAAGGGTACATGTTGGATCTATTAGCATAGAGTATAAATGTCTTAACCCAACAATTAAGTCAACAAGATGAGGTATATATTAACCAGTGTGATGTAAGCATTCCTAATTCTATATGAAATCAGCATGTTGTACCCCACAAATGCATCAATGTATACATGATCTATGTGTTTACGATTTAATGAAAAAAATTATTATTGCTCTCCTGCCCTACAAAGGTAGGGAATTTGATCTGTTTACTCCTACATTTTCTGTCTCTTAGACAAATGAGTACCTTTACCACTACAGGTGCCAAAACAAACGAATGTGGCCATTCATGAACTTAAAGGTTTACTTGCTTGGGCCAATCATAATGAAGAAAAGGCACTCAAAACAATACATTCGCGGTAGCAGAAAATATAACCTGGAAGAATGTGGCAGTGGCAGCGTCTAGAAAAATCTGTGAAGCCTTCCTGCAGGGAAAAACCATTCAGCTTAGTCCTGAAGGAAAAGTGAGAATTAATGAGAAAAGTAGTGTATCAAAATAATCCAAGAAGAGAGAATAACATATGTAAAATATTGAAGCTTGAAATACCATGGTTCTGGAGGGTGGGTTTAACTAGGAGAAATTAGCTCTGTAGAATGGGGGGAGTGAGGGGAAATGTCAGCATTTCTTTCACTTAATTCTTTTCCTTCAGATAGATTTCTTAATAATTACATCCATATATTTAAAACAGTTCAAACATTCAGGTTACTCTAGCCATTTGTCAAAAAGGGAGTCAGCTTCATTATACGTGTAATGATTTTAAGCTCCCCATTTTGTGCTTCTTCCATTTCTTACCTTGATCCTGACATTGAAATACAAAAATCCTTTGTTGGACTTCTAATCTTTTATTTTTCAGTCTCTCACTAAGCTTTGTGATGCCTCATGCCTGAAGTCTTAAATTTACTAAAGTATATGACTACAAAACCGGTAATGCTCTTCCTGTTTGGCTGAATTCCTGCATTCAGAAATGTCATTTTTCATGTGCTAAGTAGCCATCAAAATGGTAATGTTCCTTTGTTGTTAAATATCCAGGACCAGAGGTGTAGAAAATTCAAGTACAGAGTATCAGTATGTTGTAGTCATTTTCGTAAAGGAAATACTTGTATAATTATAGTGAGTGAACTCATAAGTTTTGGGGGCAAATAAATTTAGTATATATTGTAAGATAATTTAATATTAATTATATATAAACTCAGTTAAAGATTGGCACAGATGAAGGGGGAAAGGAGGTCTTAGGAAATCAAACTGATCAGTAGAAGATGGAGGTGATGACTTGGCAATAAGCCCAGTGAAACCAAACCAGAAGTTGCTTCAGCTTAGTTATTATTATTTATAAAATGCTTTTCATTCAGCCCATTCATATTAGATAAAAGAAAATGTAGCCTTTTCAATATATTATGTTGTTTCCTCAGATAAGACTAGAATATTTTATATTAGTGCTTTTCTATAATCTATGCAAGTTGGCTTCAGGACTCTTTCAAATAAACTATATTCTAAATATTTCTATTCTAATTTATAAGATTATTTTTCAAATTTAATTGCCAATGTCAATTTCCAGTGACAACTTAGCAAATATGTAAATATAGTAATTTACTTAATGTATGAGAATATTTAGGGCATCTTGCAGATACAAACACAACTTTGCACTACTTGGTGTTAATAGTCTATGTCATTATTGTTTTGCAATGTTTTCATTGTTTCATTTTCAAATTTCCAAGAAATATGAAGTGCAGCTTTGCCCTTGGAAACTTTCTTACTGTAGCCCTGAAATGGCCTCTCACTGCCATCTGCCTTACTATAACCTAAATATCTAGAGCTAAGAGAGAGGCTTTAGATGTACACTGCTACATAAATGATTTGTCTTTCTTTGCTGATCCTAGCCCCCTTTTATAAGTGTCATTATATAGAAGTTCTCTCCACTTACCTAACATAGGTGAAAAGACCCATGCCAAAGAAAACCAGTGTTGGACAGAAGTTAATGAAGTAAATGCAGACTTTGTTCAGGACTAGTACAATAGGGAAAAAGAGAACCCCATATGGAACTGGGTTTCATTCAGACCACACCAAGAGGAGTGGAGACTTATACTCAAGGATCAGAGGTCAGTAGATAAAACATTGCTAAGAGGAGAGATCAAATCTGGAGGTAATTCTGGCAGAATTAACCAAATAGGATTCCGTTGAAGACATGTCAGGGTGATCCAATGACAGAAGTGGGAGCAAAAACTTCTGATCAGACATCATGGGGGATCCAAGTCTCAAGGGTGGGCAATTTTTACTGAGCAGACTTGGCAGTGTAATTTACCAGAACTAAATTTTACAAGGAAGCGGACAAATGGACCTGCCTGACTAAACTTTATTCAGGCAAATAATTTTTGTCAATGAATAGGTTGTACTTATAATGAGTTTATAATCTCTAAAGTATAGAAAGTTTTAAAATTTTATTTAGGCCTCCATTCTGTACATTGCTCATATTATCAGAAGCACTAATTTATTTCATGATTTACATCTATTTATAAGTATAGGTCTGATTCAGACTATACCATTGTCATTCAGGGATTTTATTTTCACATTAAATTGCATGTTATAGAAAAATGCTATTCTTCCTAACAGTCGTCATGGTCCTTAGACTATAGGTTGTAAGCACTGATTATAATTCAATATTAGGAGTAATAAATGATGGGGAGAAATGTATCAGGAGGTGAAAAAGAAAAAGGCAAGATAGAAGCTCTCAAAATCTGAGAACATCCTGGGTTTATGGGAAAGACATGATATTCCATTGATAAGAAATTCATAACTCATGAATAAATTAAAGCCCAAGGAGAATTGTTACCTGATTGACAATATATTATGTATTTATCAATGGATCAGAGACAAAATACAGATATGTCTGTCTTTCTGTTATTTATCTGTCTACCTATTTATCAAATACAAATTTGTAACTGTATCTTCTGACAAAGAAATGTCTATTCTCATGCTTAATAGGAAGGATCCTTAATAGTTCCTTGTGATGTGTTTATAAATATTGAAATGTGTGTGTGTATATATTTGTGTGTGTACACATGTATTTTTATTTCTAAGTGCTTTCTATGACAACAGAGATAGATTGATCTACGGCAACTGTGAAAGTGATGGTACAGAGAGATTGTTGGAGGAAACAAAGTGGATTGGAAACGTAATTTAACATTCACGTTAGAAACAAAAAGAGCCTTTTTAAGAATCGTGAGCTCTTAGACATAAAGCTAGAGGTTTTAGGATAACTGATTTATTTTCTTCTTTTCCAATAGATAACGGCAGTTTGGCAGGACAAGAGTTGTCATAACTTTTACAGAGTGGACGGCAAAATCTGATTTTTTGATAATGAATAATGTTTTCATGTAAGTATGCCTCAAATTGTTGTTGATCTGAAATTCACATTTAACTATGCACCCTTCATTTTTAACTGTACTCTCTTGTTTGATGAGATTCTCAAGCTGGGTATTGTACTTTCTAAATGTCCACCATATTATTATTATTAACTCCAAGGAAATATCTTCTACATGTTCACCTGCTCTCCCAGATGTACCACTGAATTCTTGTTCCTCCTTCCCATTTTGACAGCTGGTTCTAGTCCCATGGATGAACAGCTTCCAAATGGAAAGTAGGGATGTATTAACCCAGAGTTAATCCACCTTATTTTTTCATATTACTCATTAAGGAATATGGTTGAATATATTTTTCCTGACCACTCTTTCATCTTTCATGAATGTTTCGTATGACACATACACCATAGATCTGTTCATCAGCAGTAGACCTTTGAAGGACTTCAAACCATTATAATATCTAAGACCTGTTTCCCTCCAAGAACCATTTCTGCTCCTCTCAGGCAATAGTTCCTCCATTGCGAATGCTTCCATTAGCCCCGAAAGATATGTCTGACCTTCGCTATTCAGTGGATTTGCCTCTAAACCATATATTTCAGTTTTCTACCACAGAAAAGAATTATCTCATATGGCCATAAAAACAGCAACTGTAAACTTTACAGTTCTGGAGAAAATTGTATGTCCATATACGAAATACATAAAGTCTCCTTAAGAGGTCGGCCCTGCCGGATATGATCCACAGGCCCATTAAAAGAAGACAACTTACTGATGTCATGATCCAGAATATGCTTATTTGAATATCCTAATTTTCTAAATTATACACTTCTTTGGAAATCTTTGAACGTCAAGATTTTTTCAAACTTTACTTATTTTTTGATCAAGAAATGCTAAAACAAATTTGGAAAGAGAAACCTACATTTAAAAAACAAACAGTTTATGTGGATAACATTTTCTCATGGTTATTACCAATGACACGTGTGTGAATCAACTGGCCATATGTCGATACAGCTGTGATTGGTTCATCCAAATCTCCTTTTTCCCCCTCTCTGCTGAGAGGCACTTTTCAATGTGACAGCAGATTACCATTGTACACTACGTTACGAAATGGCCTAGGGTCAGCATGTGCTCTCTAAAACTTCTTGGAAGGACTAGTAGCACATATTTTCTTTATTTAGGAGATTCTTTGAAATTGTTACCCCTCTTCATGCATTATGACAGGTTTAGATGGCCTTTTAAAATGGGCATGGAAAATATTCTTGTATGTTTTTTTACCTCTCTGGGATCAAAATTAATAGCATCATGTTCTCTATTTTACAGATATGTGTGATGTTATTCTTCACTTCTTGCTGAGTTCTTGCTTACATACAGACATTTCTTTATTCCCTGCTTCCCTTACACAGCAACTGAAATCTTTTACCCTGCCCCCCACATGCTGGCTTCCATGTGACATAAATCTCAAGAAACTTCTTAGTTCTCCAGCATCCGTCACATGGGCAAAATGAAGAATTTTTGTCATGTAACTGGATAAACAGCTATAAGGAAAAACTGGGTGACTGTGTAGCGCTACCAAAGGGATAGCCTGACCTCCCTGTCGAGCCTGCTCTGCTGTTCTGCAGAGAAGCAAAGAAGTAGCAAAGTTGTGAAAGGATGAGGGGAAACTTGCCCTTCCCCCCCTGAAAGTTTGCTGAAAGATAACTCACGATTAAGGCAGATTATAGGAAAAGGGTTTATTTACATGTGCTCATGAGGGGAATCACAAAATGATTACTCAATATCTCAGTGAAGTTCAGATGTTTTTATACCTGTCCTTTTGGAGGGGAGAAGGAGATGAGGAGTACAGATAATTTTCTCTAGAGGGAATAAATGGTACTCAGGACTATAAACGGTTAGGGAAAAATGGATTGGCTTGTAAGTGATTCTCTTTGCAAACTTTATTCTCCTGATCAAATGAAACTAACCTGAGAGGTGCCTGTTATATTGAAATGATTTGGGCCAGGTCTGGTTGCATTCTTCATCCTCCTTCCTGTAATGTTTTCAGGTAATAGGAAGAGGAAGGGAAGTCAGTTGACCCTTTTGGTCCCCACACTTTTTTTTTTTTTTGACAGAATCTCGCTTTGTTTCCCTGAGTGGAGTGTCATTTCATGATAGCTCACAACCTCAATCAAACTCTTGGGCTCAAGTGATCCTCTTGCCTCAGCCTCCAAGTAGCTGAGACTACAGGCATCTGCCACAATGCCCAGCTATTTTTTTTTTTTCAGAGATGAGTTCTTGCTCCTGCTCAGGCTGGTATCTGAGCAATCTGACTGCCTTGGCCTCCCAGAGAGCTAGGATTACAGGCACTAGCCACAGCCTGGGCTTTCCTTTTGATCTTTTGATTGTCAGTCTGGTGTATGGAGATTGAGGAAAAGCCCCCTCCAGTGCTTTTTGATCCAGAATAACCATTAATTAAAAATATTCTCTATATGAAGAAGTCATATTTGCGGGTATAATTTCCTAAGTGCCTTCACTTGGCTGCTAAACTTCTCAGTGGAAAATAAAGGCATGATAATATCGGAAGAGCGCCTGCATTTTCTTTTTAATATGTGCATTGTAACATGGTGACTTTCTTGTATTTATTACTGAAAAAAACTAGAAAAGCTTGTTTTGGTTATGGTTTTGGGTTTTCTTCTTCTTAGTTTTCTTTTGCACTTTTCACTTTCTGGGGGAGATGGTCAAAAATCAACCAGCCTATTATGTATCTGATGAGAACAACAGATAGATAGACTCTTAGAGAGGTTAATAAAGTTATAAGGAGGTAAAAAAAAGCCAATAGGAAAACTAATAATATGTGGAACACAAGGAGCAGTCAGAAAGATTTTCAAGTATTAGGCAGATGATTTTAAAAGATGTTTGTTAATAAATTGTAGACCACTTTATTTTGATGTTAGGAATCCATTTATTGGGAGTTAGTTGCCAGGAGACAAGACCTAGCTAGAACCCTCTCGTGTCTTGTGCTGAGTAAATTATCTGTTGATTCACAGATTAATTTGGATGTCTGCTCCATGCCAGTAACTGGGTTAGGTGTGGAAGACACCGAATGAGCTTTATTTATAGGGAAGACACACGTCTGCCCGCATGGAACTATGACACAGTCTCAAGGAAAGGAGAGATTCTAATGTTCACACATAAATACAAGATCTCAGAAAGAAAGAAAGAGTCCAGTTTTGTGAACCCTGTGGCACAGGGTCAGGAAGCACAAAGTTTCCAAATGCATTGAGCATACTTTGAATTTTCAAAGCTATCTTTTTCACAAAGGATGTGAGTCTTCATAGTATTGTGGAGAATAATATTAATTATTTTCTTTCCTTTCATCCTCACAGCAATCTCTGTTCAGGTTTCCCCATTAACTGTATGGGAGTAATGCTGAAAGTTGTGTGTGCTGAAAACTGATGCTCTGGGAGAGAATGGGGCAGAGTGGGGGAGGGAAGCTCAGCACTTGAAAATTTGGATGGTGTGAAGACTCTAATACTGTATCTTAAACTAGATTGTTAAAGAACATACTAGCAAAATGCCTGAAGTAATAGGAGGTATCTCTCAGAAACCTATATAAACAGGTGCCAGCAAAATAATGAGTACGGACCTCCTGTGACCTGCCTGATCTCTCAACTACTAACAAACTTGCTAAAACTTTGGGATGGACCCTTGAAAAACATTGCACTGCAATCTTAGCCTGAGGATATTTCTAAGCCCTAGCAGCTTCCTAGTTCCAGAAGAAAAAAAAGAATGCAGACCTCTTTAGATTGATGTTATTTTCTTTTAAATGCTTTAGTCTTTTTCAGGGTTGATCCTAGAATTTAAGTTTGAGTGTTTTACTCCAGCCAATCAGCTGACCCAAGCAGTAGAAAAAAGAAATATCTGGAAGCATACTTCTGAACATATCCAAATATAAAAGGGACAGATCTCTACATATACAATGTGTGTACCTTGAATAGGCATGAAGATTCTTCTGAATACTAATAAGTCCATGTTTATTATATCTCACAAATGTACACTTGAATTATAAATGAAAATTTTTATACTTTACACGTCTATGCATTTTTCTGATGATGCCCTGAAAATTCAGATATTGTTTAACAATATAAAACATGCTAACATATACCTGTCATATTTTTGCATATTTCACTGCCTATATAAAGGTGGGATAGGAAGCAAAAAACATGTGGATGGTAAATGAAGGTTGCATATAAAAAACAAAAAAAACTCTTGATTTTGAAAGTACAGGGAAAATCTGTGGATCTTGTTTATCTTTACTATTCATGCCTACATTACAATGGATAATCAAGAGTTGACTACATTGTAATTAGAACTGAAGTTGAAGAACGCACCAAACAATTCACAATTTATATTATAATATAGCTCATCAACCCACTCAATATATATTAATAGGGCATTCAAAACTGTGCATTTGGCATTTCAAAGGATGCCTCCCACATCTGGAATGATTTGTGATATGTTTTTTAGTGCCCTCTCTTTATTTCAACTATTTTTGTTGAATTCTACTTTGCATAATATTGCAATCAGTCCTTGAGTAGAAAATGTTAATAGAATGGGGGGGGGTAACCTTCATTTATGGGCAATTCTAAAGAAAATAATACAATCAAGAAAAGAATAGAGAAACCAAATTTTAAGACAATTAGTCAGAAGAATAAATGAATGTTGATACATTTGGAGGTTATTCAAAAATTATAGGTTTTAACTAACATTTGGTTTTTATTTTCATTTTCTAAAAGCAGAATTTTGCTGAACATGTCCTGTGAAATTTTACTTTGTGATAATATACTTCTTCCTCATTCTTCCATGTAGAATATGCTATATTCTTCTGTAATATTATAATGATAATAAGTCAGTATAATACTAAGCATTTCTATTTCCTTTTTCTTTTATACTAAAAAGTTTCTCGGATTGACCTGAATTTGGGAATTATATTAATTATTATGAACTTCAGATACATAGATATATAAAACTGCAAAAAGGTAGGAGTTAAATGTATTTCTTTTTAATTTTAAAAAATAGTAATTGAGATAAGTTTTGAATACTATGTGCTTGATGCTAAGCCACAGTAACATTTAAGAGCACATTACTAGATTATCTGGAGGTACATATTGAAAAAGCCACACTTTGTAACCCAAGTTTTTGTTAACAAACTTTTGGTTAAAGACAAAAATATTGACAAACTTAATTCATTTTATATTTTGAGATAGTGTAGAATAATGTGTATCTGATAGGTGAATTAAGATAGATAATACAAAGTGGAATTTGATGTCATCTATACTATATTTTTGTATTAGCAAAATATTCTTATGAATATTATTAAGAGAAATTAAACTCAATGACAATTATGATCATAGAAGCTAACCTTAAATGAGCTCATATTCTGTGTCAAGGATTGTTCTAACTTGTTTTATTTTAATGTCATTTAATACACACAGTTTCCCTAGAACAAAAAGCATTGCAATTTGTTTTCTTAAAGATAAGAAACTGGCTTTGGAGCTGGAAAGTAACCAGTCAAAGGTTAACTAGCTGTCAAATGAAGGAGCCTCTCTACAACCCTGGCGAAGGAACTGTGCTTCTAACTGGAAGATCATTCTAGGAAAAGGAAGGCAACCAGCACAAGAGGCTTCTGTATCCTTGAAGAGCTAACATTACATCTTAGTTACTTCAGAAATCACCAGAAAAGGGAAAACCTGAAATTACACATTATAAGAAAAAACATTGGCTGAAGATTTTTTTCTTTTTCTTTTTTTTTTTTTTTTTAGAGACAGAGTCTCACTCTGTTGCCCTCTGTAGAGTGCTATGGTGTCACAGGTCACAGCAACCTCCAACTCTTGGGCTTAGGCGATTCTCAGCCTCCTGAGTAGCTGGGACTACATGCGCCCACCACGATGCCTGGCTATTTTTGTTGCAGTTTGGCCAGGGCCAGTTCAAACTCGCCACCCTCTGTATATGGTGCTGGTGCCCTACTCACTGAGCCATAGGTGCTGTCCGGTGACTGAAGATTTCAAACATACTTTTCCCCTGTTAGATCTATTCAACAATAAAATGAGCTTCCTTACAGAGAAATGAACACTTAAACTCTTAGAATTATTCAGAAGGACATTTTTGACAAGTAGAAACATTATGCACAGTCTCTCTGCATTGGGAGGATTGCTCATTTATTTTTCTCTAAAAAAAAAAAAAAAAAAAAAACTCTCCTAAAAAAATTACTGATGTTAAAACAATAAATTCATTACTATTTTTCCCCCAGAGCTGATAGCATTCGTGAAATTTAAATGTGAAGCCATGTGTACATATAAAGCAGAAAAGGCCAAGTTTATCACTGATTACTTGATTTGCAGAATTCTAAGCAAGAAATAGCAGAAATGTCTCTATTCTATTACGTATTTTTGCCTTAAAAACAGTAATAGTTAACTTATTCTGCGCAGGGCATAAGTTACAGTCATTTCATTTACCATTTTTCTACATATACAGACGGTGCCCCAAAAAATGTAGACAAACTTTAATAAAGAAAAAACTACGCAAAATTATAAGACTCTAAATATGACAATAAAAACATGAATACAAGTCACTTTTGAGCACCTCTTGTAACTGCAAAAATCAAATGAGACTTGAGCATTCAATTTTAGTAGATGTTTTCCTCTCTTAAAATGTGTATACATTTTTGGAAACTCTATCTATATCCTAATTTATCCCTACTTTCATTACAAAATAGTGATGGGTGGGTGAATTATGTAGCCCAGAAGACAGAAAGGATATTTATAGAATGTACACTGTTACAAAATGTCACAAAAGTTACTTTGAACCATTTTGATTTCATTTAGCATAACTCTGTTTCAAAGGCTGGAATGTAAATCTCTTGTCACTTAAACATGTCTCTAAGATTACGGTATAATTTGATAAACTGGAACTGTTCTATTTTTGAATCTCCCTAGAGAATTTCACTGTTCTTAACTATTGGTACACGCTCAGATGCGATTTTATCTCACCGTCTCCCAAAGGCAGTACTTGACAACGTATGTTTATACTGGTTGGAAACCTAAATATATTCATTTCTCAGATCCTTAAAGCGCTGTCATTACTTATCTTTCAAGATGATAACTTGTATTTATTATTTTAAGAGACTAGAAGGCATGACCTATCAAGAGTCGAGCATGGGCTAAAGCTTTCTCTGCCGGTACTGATGCTATGATCAGGACAAGAACAACAACAATAAAACAATCCAGATTATTATTACACAGAACTGTGGAAATGAGGAATTGTACTGACCCATCAGGCATTTTCTCATAACTGATAATAATTATATATATCACATTATATAAAGTGTATATATAATTTGATTTTCTTTAAATATACAGAAAGAAAAATATACAGATCATGCTTAGCTCAAGTATATATGCAAAATATGTATGAGGTAATTTGCTCTAGTTTTACCTACATTCTCTTTCAAGGGAATCATGTATTTTTCTCAAAAATAGACCAAGTTTAGGTATATGCTTCTTGGCAACAGTAAGCTATTATTAAAAGGAGTATAGGTAATTAACATAAAAACCTTTCTTTATATGTTTACGTGATTACTTGTTTCTTAAATATATTTTCATAGAAACTCTTTACTTTGGAGATCAATGAAAACCATATTTCTTTCTTAGAGTATTTTCAAAACTTTTACAATATATTAAAGCATGTCTTATACTATCTGTGTCATAGTCCTTTTGGATCTCATTAAAGAATGCAGATTTTAGCACTCACGGCATAACTAATTCACATCTCTGGAATAAGGACACCATAAACTCTCCTTTGAACAAGCACATCAAGTAATCTTTCTACATTCTAAAATTCTGGATCCATAGATCCAATGTTTTTGAAAACATACGTCAGCATTGTGTATGTAAGCGTAGTGAGATAGTCTGTGAAACTAACATTACCGCTCACGTTTCATCTCACTGCGCTTTCCAGGGGCTTCTTGTCACAGATATATGTTCCCAGTAATGCTTCTCTTTCACCTCGGGGGCAGGTAAACTTTAAGTGGCTACAGTTGTCATTTGTTACTCTGGACTCTATGAAGTATAGAGTCTAAATGTCTTAACACAATAATTAAGTAAATGAGGTGAAGGAGATATTAACTAATTTGATGTAAGCATTCGAAATTGTATATAAAATCAGCACATTGTACCCCCAAAATGCATTCATGTATACATGATCCATGTGTTTATGATTTAATAATAAAAAATTAAATAAAATTAGTATGATATCCAGACTTTAAAAACTATTAATAATTTCTAAGGGGTAAGGGTAGTGGCTCATGCCTATAATCCTAGCACTCTGGGAGCCCAGGCAGGATGATTGCTTAAGCTCAGGAGTTTCTGAGCAAAAGTGAGATCTTGTTTCTACTAAAGAAAAATGATGGTAATAAAATATAAAATAAAATAAATAGAAAAGTTATCCTGGTACCCTATCACTCACCTGTAGTCCCAGATACTTGGGAACCTGGAACAAGAGTATCACTTGAGCCCAGGAGATTGAGGTGGCTGTGAACTATGAAGACATCACTGCACTATACTCAGGGAGACAGAACAAGATTCTGTCTTTAATAATAATAATATCTAAAATATCTCTTTCTCCTGAAGAAATATTAATATTTCCTTAAAATAGATGGCTTTTTTTTTGCAGTTTTTGGCTGGGGCTGGGTTACCCTATGTGTCGCTTCATTTGGCTGGTCCTGATTTGTATCCTCTATGCTAACACTGTAATCATATAGCTGGGCATTGTGGCGGTAGCCTGTAGCCCTAGCTACTTGGGAGGCTAAGGCAAAAGAATCACGTAAGCCCAACAGTTTGAGGTTGCTGTGAGCTGTGACGCCATGGCACTCCAACTAGGGTGACAGCTTGAGACTCTTATCTCAAACCCCCCCCCAAACCCTGTAATCATAATTTCCTGTGTTCTCTGAGTCTTCCTGATGAATCACAAAACCAAAGGATGTTGCTAGAAACCATAGAATTTATAGCCAATTAGTAATCAGTTCAGGTTGTTTGGGGTCCCCCCCAAAATGAGGCTAGCCTGTAAGGTCTTGTGGGGACTCTTACCTTTAACTTACAATGTCTTCACTACTTCCGGGTGCTTACTGTAAGAATTGTTTTCAGTAGCTAGTCAGTGTCATAACAGTATGCTTCTAGTAATGCACCATCTTGTAAAAACTAAAACTAAACCCTAGAACATCATAGGCAGACATATCATGAGCTCCTGGATCTCTCTCCTCACTCTATACTGATACAGAAGCTTGACAACACTTCCTTCCTGAGAAGAGGCTGCAGGGTATGAGATTCAAAGGTAGAAATTATAATCGGGTTAAAAATAAAGTGCGACTTATAGTAAAGAATATGTTTTGATCCAGTGAAAGCAAAAAAAAAAAGCATTGCTGTCTGATATAATATTTGATGTAAAACCAGTGAAAAAGAAATAAAAGTCAAAGTCAAAATTATTACGGCTCCTCTCTCATCCATGACATAATGCCATGATATCTGAGGCTGAAGTGAGAGCAAAAAAGTTGTTTAGGTATGAGGTTTATACAAGAATGAATCAAAAGTTACTTCTTTAGCCATTTTTTTTTTTTTTTTGGAGAAACATTACACCATAAGAAGATAGAAGAAAGAAAAAGTTAAAGTAATTATCAGTTGGATTAGTTTGCAAACACTTTTAATAGACAGAAATAATACTTCAAAACCCCACAAGCTTGCAAATAACTTGGGCCTATTGAATAGTATATACTATGCTCTGATTCTTTACTTTAAGATTCCCAGTTGATATCTGTTATTGATCTCAGAACTGACATCTCAAGAGTATGAGATTTACTGCTTTATTGTTGGGATAATTTTACTAAGTTAGGGTCATTTTTATACCACTGCCCTACGAATATCCACCATGCTTGCTCTTCTAGACACATCCTCTAAATGTGTACTGATACTTATTTCAAAGTTAAAATTAACACTTTCGATTTACTGTAATCATACTAATCCTGTTTCAATATGGGATGTGGACACACACACAGACACACAAATACCTCCATGAACATGAAGTCCTCACTTGCCCTTGCGGATAGGTTCTTGAAAATAATGACTTTAAGCAAAATTATATGCAATAAATCCCGTGTTTTTGCTCATTAACACTATGAAAATGACAGTGTTTGAAATGTGATTTGAGGACCTGCTGCATATCATTTTATTTAAATTTCCAGTTTTTAAGAACCTATTCACTATGTCAGATGAGGACTCTGTGTGTATATGTGTGTGTATATGTGTGTATATATGTGTGTGTATTGATATATACACACAGATATTTATTTAAGAACACATTTATCTAACGATATCATTTCATTTTCTTGTTTTCAAATGTCACCCTGTTATATGTGGCCTGAACTATCCAGAGTGGGGAAATACTTGTTATTTTCTATGTGTGCCTGATTCTGAAGTGGTTTATGATTCTTCAACCACTTCACCAACCCATTCATTTTATGTGTAGAATATTCAGGTACCTACCATTGCAGGACCTGAATGCTTTATGCCTCAAGGGATAATAATTGTATGTATGCCATTGAACAACTTGAGGGCAGGGAACTATTTTTTTTTTTCTTGGTAAAGTGAAACCTTTATAAAAATTTTATCTTATTGTCAATATTAGGAGACAAAAGGCAAAAAAGAAAATCTCATGATAACACAGCAATGAGTTCTGAAAACAATTTTAATATTGAAATTGTTACTTTGCATAACTGCCAGTCATCAAGGCTGGATACATTATAAATTCAAAGACTAAGTACAAAAACCTAAACAAAATATATCATCAAATATAATTATAAGGAAATTGTCTTTTTTTAGATTGATTCTTCAGTCTTCATGGCTGCCTGACAATTCTTATTTATCTATTTTTATTAATCATGATTTCTCTCTACTTTTAAATTGTAAACTGTGCTACAACAGAAATTTATGTGATTTTGTAACCACCACTTGTACCTTGTACTTTGTCTAAAATGACTTTAAATTTCTCATCTATATTTACTAAATAGAAAAATACCCTCATCATGATCAACAACATAAAACTCTCATGATGCTTAATCTTCCACCTACCTTTCCTCTTCCTGGCCATTAAATCACTTCTAAGGTGTAGTTCAAGGGTCTCTATTACCCTGTGTATCATTTGTTCCCTAGCCCATTGGTTTTAACCACCATCTATATTCAAGTGAGTCTCAGTCCTGTCTCTGTCCTCTTTAGTCACTTCAATCTTATGAAGCCAATTGTTTATTGGATACCTTTTCTTGGATGTCCAATAGGATTCTCCAACTGCTGAAAGAGAAAGAAAAAAAAAACCTCTTAAATCTATAATATTTATTCAAACATCTTAACAAGCTCACTTTTTTCCAATTAAGTTTTCACATGTAATCATGTATATTTGTTTCAATGAGTGTAACTTTAGTAAAAGACATCCTATCCTATCCACAGCCCGTGCATGGTAGATTCATGTTTGGTTTTCTCTGAGATCACACCATAATGTGTTCAGTGGAAATACATAATTTTTGTGACACATTTTACACAGATTGTAAAAAGAATTTTGACCAGAATAATTCAAGTATAAGAGTTTACTGTATTTAAAATTATTTTATTCTGATTTAATTTTTAAAATTCATTATCAAATTACAAACTTGATGGAATCAATATAATGATTTTTTAAAGGATGATATAAAACACATCTAAATACCAGAGTTTGAAGAATTAACATAGGTCAATCTCTGCTGCCATATTATCTTGTACTTCTAGACATCTCTATATAACAATTATACTACAAATCTGGTCTCTATTCCATCCAAAGCCTGAGTGCTCTTTAGACGACCGATGGTGAATCCTGCCAAATGAGATCCTTGCCCTCAGGGCAGCATGGCTCCTTCTGAGCCAGGCTGGGTCTAGAAATGCCAGCCAGGAGCTAAGACCTGGAATCAAGGGCTTTAAGAGTTTGGTACCTTGTATCACCATGGTTGAAGGTGCAGAACAGAGTCCTCTGAACTTTTCCCTTTCCTTTCCTCAAGTAAACAGAGGCTGTCCCTGAGTGGCACTGCCTGTGGTTGGGGTAGGAGTAACAGGCATTAACTTGGACACTGTTAGTGGAGCCTCGCTTTGCCATGTGCACCCCAAGTCCACTGGCTCAAACACAGCCATGAGAATAGCCCAAGAAAAGCCCAGACCCTAGTCTTTGTGGTCTAGCTGCCTTGCAAACTTAATCCAGGCTCCAGGCCACTTTTATCAGGAGGTGGTGGGGCTAGCCAGAATCTGGGTCCCAGACTGAGGATGTCCCTCTAAATGCATCCTCTGTGGGTGCCAGCAGAACTCTGCCCTGTGCTGTGTGCTGTGGTGGGGTGACTCTGAGTTCTAGTGCAAAGTCCCATAGTCACTTCCCTTCTCCAGGCACAAAGAATTTTGTCTCCCTTTGGCAGACTCTGCCGCACTGCCGGGAGATGGGAGAATGGTGGCACAATGTAAGATTGTCGTTATTGTCCTCATTACTCCCTCTTAGGGTGATCTTCATGCCAGGTACCATGATCAGTCATCCGACTTGGAGTCTTTAGAACTTGCATGGATAGATGTTGAATTTATTGTTCATGTAGCAAGAAGATCACTAGAGGTTTCATCTTGCCCCAGTATCTCCTGGGGAATTCTTAATATAATAAAGATCCAAACTGAATCAACATTATCTCCAAACTCCAAAAATAAAATAAAATTTAATTACATTGCTCCCTAAAGATTTAAGTTAATTTGGGCAGGCTATAAACTAAAGTTCATCTTTGCATAATTTATATTTATAATAGTTTCTCAAGCAGACTAAATATTTAAAGGGTATAAGAGATACATTATATCTTCATTAGGGATAATGTTTCATTGTATATTATTCATAGTAACACCCATACATATCAGTCATTTCTAAAGAAATCTTCTTAATGGAAAATCATTTTTGTGAATGTGTTTAAGTACCGTCTCTAAGAGATACAGTTAATAATGTGTTTATGAACTTAGCTGTAATCAACGCATGGAGCTTAGGTATAATAAAATATGCACACTAAGAATTATCAAATCGTAGTATTGTTAGAAAATATGGATATCATCTGGTGTAATCTATTTCAAATTATTTTCAGGCATCATTTAAAGAAATTCACCCTGAAGCAATTTCATTACTGAACAAACATCATAACATGTACTTACACAACCTGCCGGCATAGTCTACTACACGTGGAGCGCATATAGCCGTTTACCCTCGGCTACAAAACCGTATAGCATGTTACCCCAGGACCGAATACTATAGACAGTTATAAAACATGGTGAGTGTCTGCATATGTAAATATGGAAAATGTAACACATTGAACAAGGAACTTACCAGATCTATGACACACAAAGTGAGAGAAATTGTTTCATGTCCATTATATTCTTATGGGACCAACATTTTATATGTAGTCTGATATTGACCAAAATATGTTTATGAGATGATTCACTGTGTAAGTACTGAACAGTTAATATGTCATGTATTTTTGTCGGGTCTGACTAGCACTTAAAAAATATACACATGAGAAATATGCCAGAGAGAGTTATGTGTTATAACAGTATATTTTGGTAAAATTCTTTAATAATAAATATGTTATAAATTCATAAATATACAAATTCCAAAGTGAAAGGTAAAAGATGTTCTTATATTTGATCACAGTAAAAGTGTTTGAAATTCATTGAGATAAACTAAGACATATATTTTTATTGTTTTTTAATAATAAAGAAGCAAATAAAAATGATATCCCCAGGGTCTCAGAGTGAATCAGGAATGAGCCAAGATTATTATAATCTACTGTTTTGATTTTCAGTCTACTGATTTTCCCAATATACAACAGACAAGTTATTACCAAAAACAAAACACCTTTTTTTCTTTCCTACTTTTTTTTTTTTATTAAATCATACCTGTGTACATTAATGCAATTATGGGGTCAATGTGCTGGGTTTATGTACAATTTGAAATACTTTCATCAAACTGGTTAACATAGCCTTCACCACATTTTCTTCGTTATTGTGTTAAGACATTTATACTGTACATTTAGTAGATTTAACGGGTACCCTTGTAAAATGCACCATAGGTGTGATTCCACCAATTACCCTCCCTCCACCTGGCCTTCCCCTTCCCCTCCCACTCCTCTAAAAACTTGAACAGTGGAGAAGAATTTTCCTCCTGAGTTTCCAATATCTAAAAAAAGGGACAATAGCTTTACGTGCTTTTATTTTCTGACACCCCTTCTTTTTATAACTACTAGAGACTAATTTTTCACAGTAGTAAACCAAAACTAAAAGTTATAAACTATCTGTTAACGATAAGTGTAATGCCTTATATTAATTCACAGTATTGATTTCCTTTCTTTCTGTAGGCCTTTATGGACTATTGTAGACAAAACTGATATGTGAATCAGTAATGCCAAATAATAATAATAGATGACTTAATAACTTTTTTGTTAAAATATGTAAGTATTTTATTACATACCAACTAATACCAAAGTATGGTATTATTGGGTCTTTAGAACCAAATGTGTTCTTTTGCTCATTTGGGCCCAGTGAAAACATTTCTGAAAGACTTTGTATGCATTATAGACAAGCTAGAGCACAGATAGTGAAACTTTTTCATATTGGAAGGCCACATGAGTTTGGCTGTAATAAAATAAGACCACATTCAACAGTCTTTAATTAGATATACTTAAAAATGTACATGATTTTGTTAAAATTACTATGTACTTCATAATTTTCAAAAATGAAAGCTATAAATTCATTTTAAAGTTAGCTAACCTTCTAATGTTTTGTTTTGTCTGCTTTATGTTGGAAAGCATTTGCATATTTGATTACAACATGGAGATCCACAGTTTCAGTTCATCCTCTATGATGGGTATAGGTGACTTCTGACCTTAAGGGTATCTTGATTTACGTTAGGTAGGAGAATGTATATTTGCAACAACAAGTGGTTGAAAAACAAGGAAGCCTTTTTCAGATGTGTTGCTTAAGGCATGGGTATTTGATTGCATTTTTCCTTTTTTCAGTCGGAACCTTCATAGCATCAAACAACAACTTTAAGAATGTCAGGTACTGAGAGGTCAATGAATTCCATCTGTAGTCTGTTAGGTGCCTTGGTGATATCAATGAGGTAAAGCTGAATTGCTGATTTTAGTGTGATGTCATGATTCCCGAAGTCAGTGAACACTTCATTGTATTCCCCTATTAATAGGTGTATAATGGAAGGGTATTCTTCAAAGGATTCTCAGGTATCATTAGCTTATAAAGGACCTTTGCCAACTGGGGAAAAAGTTAATCTGAATATCCTTTTGAAGAAGTCTGTTTTGAGAAAAGATAGCATTTTCTTGAAATGCTTGGATTTATTGCCACACATCCTATGTGTGTGTAGACTTAGTTTTATCTTGCCAAGGAATACTCAAGAAATACTGAGTTGACGTCTCACACAGACATGCTGCATTCCTATAGAGATTACCTTTCAGTATTTTGCATTGCAGGTTTTGTTTATTGTAAAATTTAGCTATCTGATCTAACATAAAATTCTGGCTAACACCTGTCCCAGTAATAGACAATGCACTTTAGATGGCAAATCCATACTGAATACTTCACTGTTCAATGTTAGCAAATGACCCAACTGATGACACTGTGTTGTATTTGCATGAATATGGTTAACAATACTTATAACATGGTCAAAAATGAAATAACAAATGGAATTAAAAAATAATTCATGTTGCATAATAATACTCCACATATGATATTTTGTGGGAAGCAGATACAGTACATAGTCAAAACAAGAACTATGTCCTGGAAGACGTACAAGAATCCCAGGCAAGAGGGTCAGCTCATCATGTCATGCAGAAAGGAGGCACAAATAAATATCATAGGCACCTGCAGGTGGGAATTTTAAATAATCTTCTTGGGAGGGTTTGGGAGTGTCACACTGGGAACTGCAGTATGATATAGGGATTTCAAGGATCCTTTACCCCCAAAAATACCTTTTTGAGGAAATACCTAAACAAGGAAGGGTTGATGTGTATTTTTGACAGTAACGTGGTTTGCAGCAGAAAATTAATAGATGACAAAAGTTCTGATTGGGGAACACACCTGGTGTTTCTAAAGAAACAACAAAGAGTCCAATGTGAGTGGACCAGGGCGTACTATGTAATTGTAAATAAGTGAGGGTGGCGGTGAGTTTATATTGTGCAGGACTTTAGAGCCACTATAAATACTAACCCAGCCATGAGAAAATGGTGGTTTGCATGACTGAAGTCGGGTGCAGTAGCGCTGGTGAGAAATGTTAAGATTTGGGATATGGTATGGTATTTTCAGTTGTGTTATGATATACGTACATTCAACCAATTTGATGAGAAATAGGAAAGAAAAACGAGTCAAAGGTTGTATCAAGATTTTTGGCTCGACCAACCAGAAGATTGTCTGGGTTTGGGGGATAAAATTTGAGACACACAGATTTTGAAATGCTAATTAAATAGCTAAGTTGGGCACACTTGAGACAGGATGGCTACAGATAAAAATGGGGAAGTCATCAATTAACAGATGATATTTAAAGCCATGAAACTGGATGAGATAACAAAGAACAGTGTGTATTCAGTGTTCTAATATTAAGATATTACTAAGGAAGAGACACTACAGAAAGAGATTAAGATGGAATAGCTAGTGAAGTCAAAGGAATTCCAGACAGTTTGTTCTGCAACCCAAGTAAAGAAATTGTTTTTAGGAGAAAAGTGTGATCAAGTCATTCAAGGAGGATTGGGAGAGAGAATTGAATTTCTGATCATTTTCTTCTGTTTAACAAATACTAATGCCTTTTTTATTCAAAATAGCAAATTTTAGCAATTGAGTATTTTGTTCTTTAGACTTCACAGTTTTCTTTTTTTTCTTTTTTTTTTTTTTAGCTCCCCCAGTCTTTTAAAGAAGATGAATAAGCAATAATCACTGATTTTGCATCAGTAATTCATTACATGCCAGGCAGTCACTGATGCACCTGTGTAGGCTGAAGCTTAAATTGCAAAGTATGTGGGAATTGTATTTTTTCAGACTTATTTTTACCATTTCATAAGAGACTTGGTTTCACTCTGTCACCTACGTTGGAATGCAGCGGCACAATCAGAGTCGTAATCTAGAACCTGTGGGCTCAAGCAGTGCTTCTGCCTCAGCTTCCCAACTAGCTGGAACTATAGGTCTATGCCACCATGCTGGTCTATTTTCTTCTTCTTTTTTTAAATGTTTATAGAGAAGGGGTCTCACTATGTTGCCCAGGCTGATCTCGAACTCCGGGCCTCAAGCCACATTTGTGCCTCAGCCTCCTAAAGTGCTCAGATTCTAGGCGCGAGCCACCATATTCAGACTTGTCAATTATATTTTAATTTCACAGAATATATTATTTTCTCTAAATAAAATAATAGTTATCATTTTATTAATTGCATCCTGGAAATCCTTACAAAGAGAAAAACATGAAATATTGTCCTGTACTTTTCAAGATATTTCACTGCTCCCAGCACTTTGTAATTACGTTTGGCTTTAAGCCTGAAGTTGCGCAGCTCAATGATGCAATTTGTCACTTTTATGTGTAACTTCCAAATGATTTTAATGTGTCTTATGCATGTAAAAATTGCAGAACAAGTCCCCAGAGATTATGAGAACAGGATTTTTGAATTATATGGTGAATTTTTATTTCTGAAGTATTGACTTTTCTGCTCAGGAAGTAACAGTTAAGGCCCTGTGGATATGATATGTAAAATGAATCCCCAAGAGTGCTGAGGATGCTGAATTGGAGCTAACCACTTCATTCACTGCGAGGTAATCACCAGAGTGATCTGGGCCCTTTGTTTTCTTATGGCTGTGTCTGATGCTCTTGTATAATAAAGTAAGCAGCTTAAACTGTTGCTTTAATCAAGAAGCCCTTGATCAATCACCGACTTGCCAAAGAACTATTTATAAAGTACATGCTATTTATATTGAGATATGCACTGTAGGGAATATAAAAGAAAATTCTGTTTTATTCCCTGTTCTCAAGAAACCTAATTCCAGAGACATGGCCACGGCATGCAAAATAAAGGGAGAACAAATCAATGGATACTTTAGTTCTAAATTCTCTGGTATATTTTTACAAGCTATAGGATTCCTACAAAGGGCAAGATCAATATGATTTAGGATATTGAGGGAAGATAGTAAAGGAAGAGGACACTTTAGGTTTACTTTCCAGTTTAAGTTTATAAACTTAAACTCCAGTTTAATAAACTGAGTCCAGTTTATTCAGGGCAGATATGTTAATGATTTTGCTTAGGATGGAGGGTTAGTGGTAAACAACTTTAGGAAAAATAGCATTTCACTTACAGATACCTCCTGATAACGTATCAAAGCAATATTACTGCAAAGAGATGAAAAAATTTATATTGGCAGTTTCTCGTAAATTAACCTTAAGTGTCTACTTAGTTTTCCATCATTGTCATATAAACGAATAACTATTAAGATTCAGTATGAATAATTTTGGGGAAAATATGACAAAAGTCTTAAAAGCATTGCTAATCAAGATATGTACACATGAATATGTGTGTGTGTGTGTGTGTGTGTATATATATATATATATATCCTAATGTTTTTCTAGGCATGTAAACTGTTTCAGTTAGTCAGATTAGGAAAAAGTACATCATCCCCACTATTTATTTATTTTATTTCCTGAGACCTATGGCCCCTTTCTTACCCTCTTCTTAACGCTGTTATTTTCTTTTCCTTAATGTAATTATAGTCAGAGTATACTTGGTATAATCTTAATTGTCAGTTTGCCTGGGTTAAGTGATACCCAGTAAATGGCAAAGCATCAGTTCTGATGTATCTTTAGGGGAATTTCCAGAAGATCCTGGCATTTGAATCAATAGACTGAGTTAGGAGCAAGTGCCTCTACCCAATGTGAAACAGCATCATCTAATCAATTGAGGTCCAGTCAGAACAAAATCTAAGGAGGGAAAATGAATTCACATTCTTTTTTGGAGCTTGGACATCGATTTTCTCCTTGGAAACATTGGAACTCCGGGTTGTCTGGCCTTTGGACTCCGGAGCTTACCCCATCATCTTCCCCATTGTTCAGGCCTTCAGTCTCATGCAGAGAGTCTCACTATTGGCTCCCCCAATCTCAGGGTTTCAGATGTGTTCTGAAAAGACACCAATGGTTTTCCTTCTCAGTCAGCTTACAAATAGCATACGGTTTGATTTCTCAGCTTCCATAATTACGCGAGTCAATGCCCATAATAAACCCTTCCAACCCCCTGTAACTATGTGCATGTGTATAACAAGGAGACTTCAGACACGGTTTTAAACATAAGAGTCCAGGCAGCAGGTTAATCTGCATTGTGATTGTGGTAAAACTTCGATTTTTTTTTTTGACAGAAATCCACCTGTTGACTGAATAAATGGTGGGTAGAAATCAGAAAAGGATTGGCAACTGTTGGGCAGTGTATCAAAATTTCAGCCTTGAAGGCTGAGATTTGGGAGTCTGAGATATAAAGCAAGAGAAGAAAAATAGAAGAAAAGATTCTGGAATATTGCAAATTAAACATTAAAGATTTGCTGAATTTCCCTTGGATGCACAAATGCAAGGCTTATTTGAAAACAAGCAAGTTGGTCTTATTAAGCATCTTGAAGTTGGATATCTGGGAGTACAAATGCAGCATAACAGCACAGAAATAATATATAGACTGGACTCCATGAAAACAGAAGAACCATGTTAGTATAATTAATGTTTCTAGAAAAAAGGTAGAGCCTGCAACATAAGGTATTATGAGCATTCTTTGAATGTCTATTTTTCTTTTTTTTTTAATTAAAGCATAAGAGGTAGATCATGCATACATTAATGCATTTATGGGGTATAGTGTGCTGATTTCATATACAATTTGGAATGCTTACATAGTACTGGTTAATATCTCCCTCACCTCATCTACTTAATTATTGTGTTAAGACATTTATACTCTATACTTAATAGATCCAACATGTATCCTTGCAATATGCACCATAGGTGTGATCCCACCATTCACCCTCCCTCTCTGATCCCCCTCCCCTCCAATCCCTCCCTCCTTCATCCTGGGCCATAGTTGTGATCTATTCTTCATATGAAAGAAGTGATTGTAAATTGGTTTCATAACAGTACTGAGTGCATTGGATACTTTTTCCTCCATTCTTGAGATACTTTACTAAGTAAGATATGTTCCAGCTCCATCCATATAACATAAAAGAGTTGGCCTTGGGAACTGAGACCATCGATGTCAGTATGTCTTAAAAGTTTTGTCTGAGAAAGATAAAACTGTAAACCAAAAAATAACTTCTTCACTCTTTGCTTCAAAAAATTCCCAGAGACCTATTTATGGAAGACAATACTCTTCTCATGTGAACAAACATCACTTATTAAGTAATAGTTTACTCACTCAGTACTATCCCTGTACTGCGTCCATCAATCTTAACTTATACTGTATTGTGAACTTGGCTGGATCTCAATCATATGTCCACTTTGAAAGGTCCACTTTGAAAGACTTAAAGTCAAGATTCTGAAGGACTCTTCTTGACCCCACCTCCCTTCCTCCCTCTTCTGGATCTCTCTTAATAATTGCTCATTCTATTCTGCACTGAGTACTAATTCATTTGTTTTGCATTTTTAATAGGTTGTCTGGTAAGTTCAACACTTTTCTTAATGCCTGTCAACTCTTTCTTCTTGGTTACAATGCTAGTTTTGGAACGTTGACACCAAGTTTATGTCATTATGATAATAAATAGAGACACATTTAATAGTTAATAGGCTACCTTTTTGAGTTATCATAGATTATTTAAAACTCATAAATGTAAAGAAATTTAGTGTTGAACAAATTTCTGGGATTATTATAAAGTCATCTAGTAGACCTCTCAAACAAGAAGGATCATACAGTATTATAAAGGGCTAAAAGGGAAAAGTGGATTTTAATGTGCAAAAGATCAAAATTCTAAATGATGTACTACATGCATAATAAATAGAGAGAAACCAAGCAACTATACTATTATTAGTTATCATGAATAATTCACCAACTAAAGCATCATCAATACCAGCAAGAAGTGAATTTGTGATTTTAATTAATGTTTAACAAACCAGAACTATTCTGCCTTACATAACATGATAAATGACAAGGAAAATAAAAGCATAATGTTTTATTTCACACTATTATGAAAAATCAAGTTTTTAAGGTGCTGTTTGGGGCTTCTTATTCAGCTCATTGTTTATAAGATTCACGTAAGCAAACTAAATTCCAGCACTTTCATTCAATGAACTGCTCAAGGACTATTTATGGAACACCATGTATTTCACAGAACTCATCTCTAATTCAGTAAAGTGTGAAAGATGGTAGTTTGTATAATGTTAAATAAAACATTAGATTTATTGTTAAAGATAAAAGGTAAAAGGTTGTTATATAATATTAAAAAAGAGAGAGCAGTAATAAATTAGCTTATGTCCTCTCCTCAACATACGATTTTCTAATTCCAACCACTAGTCAAGTTTAACCTGTGAGAACTGAAACCTAACTTAGTAAATTAGTGAGGCTTTATCAGCGAGGGGACTCTTGCCTAGGAAATGAAGTTGCAGATCATGTTATTGTTTCTTTTAAAAACTTTTTATTTTGTACAGAAGGAGACTATTCAGAATACCGTCATCAAATTTCCTTCCCAGAGCAATAGATCACGCACTTGTCATCAAACATCTCTCTACGTTTATCACATGCTTTACAACCTTGCCTATCTGTGTCCAAGTATAACTATTATTTCAACTTTGAACAAGAATAATCAGCATTTCTCCCACAGCCACGTTGAAAGCACCACCTTCAACTAGAATGAAAACCATATGAATTCCCCATGACTCCTCCCTCCCTACGCACCACTAATTATAATGGCCTTCTATTTTAAAATAAATTTCCCATCAACCCAATAAAGAGACCTTCTAGAATATTGATATAAAAGTGAGTATGAAAATACATTCATTTTGGTGTTTCTTATTTTTATCATTCTTACAAACATAATCATAATGCATAAGATTTAGGGGGGATGGTAAAGTTGCTATCAATTGGAATTAAGTTATACATTTCAACCATCAAAAAAGATGGAGATTTTACATCTTTTGTATTAACCTGGATGGAGGTGGAACACATTCTTCTTAGTAAAGCATCACAAGAATGGAGAAGCAAGAATCCAATGTACTCAATTATAATATGAAGGCTGTAGATGAGCTAATACAGGGATGTGCTAGGGGAATGAGAGAGCGGGGAGAGGAGAGCTGAGTGGGGGATGGGGTGCAATGGCATCTGGGGTGTATGGCACACTCGTTGGGGGTAGAACGCAATTATAAGAGGGACTTTATCTAACAATAAAGTTAGGCTGCAATCAGTGTAACCTAATTCTTTGTATCCTCAGTAAATCTCAAACAATAAGAAAAGTTACACGTTTCATGAAAATTTTAATTTTAATAGAAATTAAAATGCTTGGGAGTGTGTTTTAAAAACTGCCTTCTGTGAAGCACCAGCTCTGAGAATTTTTTTCCCTACAGTTAAATATGGTTAGCAAAGCCTGCATGCATACTCTAACCCCTTTGAGGGTCACAATGCTCATTAGCATCTTCAAGGTTTAAGCAGTTAACTTCCAGAGCCTTCTAAAGTAATTTGACTATATAACCCTTTATCAGAGGAGCAGCTGTTAGCTTCCTTCAAATGCAGTCCAAAGTAGTAATCACCAGATACTGCAATTTCAGAAACTCTGACCCGGTGCTAAAGTGTCTTTTAAAAACATGACTCATGTAATTTTAACATCAGATAATGTATAATTCTCTAATCAACTTCTCTGCATTCACATTCAAGACACATGATCACTACCCACCCTCTGCTTAAAGCCTCCACTGACTGAGCAGTTCATCATCCCTATGACATCTTTCTTGCATTCAGGTAACAGAGTAGCCCATAAATATCTTCACTTATGTCCAGAATATGCCTCTATCATAATTTTTGTTGTGCACATCTCTTTTTTTTTATTCCAAAGTGACATAAATCATGGTAAATCTATGTCACAGATGGTCCAGATTCATACATTAAAATAATAATTTATAAAGTGATAGTGTTAGGAGATGGGGCCTTTCACCTTGACTTTTCATTTGTCCCTTTGGCCATGTGAGGGCACAGATAGAAGACCCAAGTGGCCCTACACCAAACACTGAATCTGCTGACATCTTGATCTTAGACTTTCCAGCCTCCAGAACTGTGAGAAATAAATTTCCATTGTTTGCAAGCTACCCAGTGTATGGTATTTTCATAGCAGCCCAAACATACTAAGACAATAATTTATCAGTTGTTAGATGCTAGCAATAATGGCCCCCACACACTCTTTTCTTGAGTAAACACCCTAATCTCAGTTATGCATTTTCTAGACATGATTGAGGGTTCTACTTTTTCTATTAAAAAAGGTCTAGTTTTAACTTGCCATTTTGAATAGATTGTCCAAAATCCAGAACAGTTTTGCAGGCCATAGTCTTATAAATGCGGAGTAGATTGGCACCATCAATTCCCTATACTGGGTTTTACCTTTATGATAATGAAAGCAATTATCTGATAGTCCTTTATTAAATAAAAATATTGTCATCATTTAATGTGATTTTGTAATGTAAAACAAAAATTTGGGGTATGAAAAATTTTTAAAGAGGTGATTTGTTTAAGAAGCACTTCATGAATTTGGAAACACAAAAGAGGTTTGCTATTCTGACAACAAAGTATCAAAGGCACATATTTGAGCATAATAAACAAATAATTTAATTGGTTGCCGGTACATAATTTCTACATTTGGTTTACCTTTTTAGGAAGTCCCTAGTCACTTAACCATGTATTAGCTGGCTGCTTGTGATTGACTGAGATTAGATTTTATTTCTATTTAGCATAAGCATTTACTAGAAACAACCCAAGTTTAGTTTCACTTATGTTTTCAGTTTGAGCAAGGGTAAGGCTATTTTTAAGGCCTCCATGGTTTGTTTAATCAGGACTTTTTAAGTGCAGTCTCCATTTTAATATTGCCTCACTGTAATGACCTCTCCATTAATTTTATGATTTTGCCATTATTTTCACCTATTCTTTGTAAGAGACTCCTTCTTCGTTGCTTCCCAACACTGATCATCTAAATTCTCTTGAGTTCCTGAGCCTCATTTCTAGGTGAGTACATTGTCAAAAGCAAGAAAGATCGTATATTTCAATCTGCCCTGCAGCTAGACATAACCATAACTAAGTAAAGGCAAGTAAAATATTCAGAGAAGTGCATAAGGAGATTTTAAGAAGTCCACATAGCAGGTAGAAGTTTGCATTCTCCAACCCCACCTGTGTACGGGAAAAATAGACTTCAGCTATTTTGGACCTTCACGCTGAGAGAGAATCAATGACAACCCACAGAGAGTGAACTACAACAATGGTAAGTCAATAAAGAGAGACATGTCCCTTTCCCTGCTCTGCCATGATACCCTAGAGAAGCAATCGGTTTTAGAGAAAAGAAGACAGTATTAAAATTTAAAAAAAAGAGAGAGAGAGAAAGAAAGAAAGAAAGAAAGACATGAACTTTCTCCACTTTAAGGTAAGGGTAAAGGCTAGGGTTGGGGAAGGAAGTCAAGCCCCCTTTACAACCACTAAATCATCTGGCAATGAGAGAGGGAAATAGCACTGAAATAACATGTGAGCTGGGCAGGATGAATTGGATGTACTTTTAGTAACTGACAGTCACAGGAAATTTAAGTATTCTACATAAGATACTGTTAAGGAAGCCACTAACTTTTAGTAAATTGAGATTCAGTATAGCAGGTTTAGGGAAATACCTTGCAGAAAAATAAACTGTTTTATGTTCATTCATTAAATTGAGAACTTCAGAAACTAGATGTATTTGTGTTCCATAGCTTGGAATTATAGTATCGCAATGTATTTTGAAGCCAATAAATAAAGGTGACTGAAATATGAGACAAAACTTCAAAGTCCAGCAACACCCCAGTTAAAATGTGGAAATCCATTGCTCACTATACATCAGTGAATCTGACGAACACAAACCATTTGATAATCTGAAATTGGTATATAACATAAACAAAATTTAAACCTGGATGTTTTATGCTACTAGAATTCCAGGGTTCTTTGTTCATAACATCCTTGAGTGCAACAAAAGAAAGAAAAATAACTTGATATGGTTTATAATAAATTAAAATTGAATACATTTGCTGTCACTTACACTCTACCACTGGAACAATCAGCCATTAATGTTTTTTTCCTTTCAGAGTCTCGCTATATCGCCCTTGGTAGAGTGTAATGGCGTCAGAGCTCACAGCAACCTCAAACGCTTGGGCTTGCGATTCTCTTACCTCAGCCTCCCAGGTAGCTGGAACTACAAGTATCACAACACCCAGCTATTTTTTGTTGCAGTTGTCATTGTTTAGCTGGCCCAGGCTGTGTTCTAACCTGCTAGCCTGGGTGCATGTGGCCAGTGCCAGTAACCACTGTACTTCAGGTGCCAAGCCACAATCACCCATTATGAACAGTCAACCAAATTTATCCAATGAGCGAAGTGATTGAGAAATAATGAAGGAACCAATCATTTTATTGCATTCACCTGAATTACCTGTAGAATCATTTTTTTCAGAGTTCTGTTATACTTCATTTAATTTAGTTATTTAATTAATTACTATTTCTTGCCTAAGTTTATTGCTAGCTCGGTTTTTTAAAAATTATAATTACTATCAAAAATAGACCAACATATTGATCAAAATTAGTGAACCAAAATCTTAGTAACTCATAATAGCAGTGAATTTTAAAATGTTGCCAATAATAATTTAAAATATCACATGTACACTTTGTGACTCTGCAGTGAAAGATTTACTGAATATGACGGAGTTCTTCCAACACTCCATATTCCAAAGTAGGGACAGGCTCTTAACAAGCTTCTGGAAAAGAACCTCTGAGTCAAGTTTGTATGTCAGATAACTGTGGGTTTGTATACACAAGACTTGGGGCCATTCTCTATGTGCTTGACCAGATGGTTTACACTAACAGTGTGATTCTGGTGAGCAATCATTTGTGTACACCTGAGATCTGGGCTGTGCTGTATGAGTTTGATGTTTGGGGGTTAGAAACTAGGGAGCTAAGTTCAGTCATGTGGGTGCTGCATTCCATTTGGTGACAAATGACACTTGTCACAAAGGTCTGAATGAGCTTTCAATATTTTGACCATGTTGTCACACATCACTACTGACAGAATTAAGTTTGTCCTTAGGGGATGCCACTGGCAGGACACAACCAAAATCTTACACAGATTTCTCCTGGACTTTACCCTATGTCCCTTTTTTCCTCACTGATTTAATAAGTATCCTTTTACTATAATAAATCATATTATGAGCATAACAATTTTTCATGTTTGTAAGTCCTTTTAGTGAATTACATAGCCTGAGGATGGACTTAAGGATCCTCCCCCCATCCTTCCATACGGTGACATTTTATAAAATATTTTAGTGTATTCTAAGATTACTTTTAATCGCTAAATTTTTAATGAAAATTAGAAACCAACCAGAAGCTAAAATATCAGAATTGTATAAATCTCCATACTATGTTTTCACTTATTATTTTGATTTTTCTTATTACATCATACCTTGTAGCTGCAACATTGTTAATAGGAAGCAAAGAATGAATTTATATTATCATTTGTTAAGTAAGGACCCTTCAAAATGTACCAATTAGGCAAAACATTCCAGAGTGATAATTAGTAACTGAAATTATTCCATAATAGATTGAAAGTGTTAAGTAATGTAATCTTGGTTTTAAATAAAGGCTTAATTAGATTTGTGAATTACAATAAAAAATCTGAGGAAATTAATTGCCATCATTGAAACAATATCCTCTTTTGAATTTCCCTTCTTTTTCTCCCTCTCTCTTACATTTTCTAACATCGAATAGCAGTTTCTAATATACACCAAGATTTTCGTACATATTGTATAATTCACTGAAAATAATTCAAGGGGGAATTTAAAACCATCATAGACCTCTTCTTTTAATAATAGTTAGTATTGGAAGAAAGATATTTTAAAAATCAGAATTTTGTAATGATAAAATTAAATCACTAAATAAATGTTATAGAACAATAAATACAAAAACAAATGATGACATTTTGTTTAAATTCAATTTTTCTGTATATATTTAGTTTACTAATTTGTTCGTTTTAATATTTTTATAGGAATTTACTGGTTATGGCAAAATTTAATGTGTTTTAAAAAATAAAACACTACATATTCAATCGTGTCTTTTGTTTTCAGAACATCTATTTAGATAGCATTACACCAGGTGGAGTATTTTTCCCTTCATAAGATAGAAAAAGATAGAAAAATAGTAAAATTAACTTTCTTTTTCATTAACACACCTAGAAGATATACATTAATATGAATACTAATATATATACTTTGTGACAAAGTAGTAAAAAGTTGACTTAAAATTCTTATGACTCACACAGCTGAGAAGGAGACATGGACCCCACTTAAATGTAAATAGAAATTTATTACACCTGCAGGGGGTTGTTGCCTTAGGAGGCTAGCGACCTCAAATAACAGATCAAATGGGTCTTTATACCCTATTTCTGCATCACAGCAAGCAAGCAAAGGAACAGAGGCTGAATCATAGCAGTTAGCCTTGGGCAGGAGGAATTGGTAGTACAAGGGGTGGCCGGGAAATGTCAAACCTCTCCTCCCTACACACTTTCTTATCTCAAGTTTCTCCTCCAAGTTCTTCCCCCTCCCTATGTACTCCCTTCTCTTCAGGCCTCAGAGTTCTCCTTACTAGGGTGACCAGACGTCCCGCTTTTGAACAATTTGTCCCGCATCCCACAGCATTTTAAAAAAGTCCTAATTTTTGGAAAGAATGCACAGATGGGCGGGAGAACAAGTAGGGAATATACGGTTTTCAGCTGCCATGTGGCTATTTTGCCAGAATATGAGTCTTATATTATTTTTGTTAATTTTACAATGTTAAACTGTAATAATAACAAGTAATTGCTGAGAAGTGATTATCAAGAACTGCTTATCAAAGTTTGCATTGTTGTCAGGCCCTGCCCCGCCCCCCACCCCCACCCCCATGTTGTCCCACCTTACAGATGTTAAAATCTGGTCACCCTACTCCTTACCCATGAGAGCGCTGGGACTAATGGATTCAAACGAAGTTTCTCTTTAAGGGTAGGGGCTTGATTATCACAAAATCATTGAGTTACTCCAACACTGCATATTCCAAAGATATATATGTGTGTGTGTGTGTGTGTGTGTGTGTGTAGTTTTAAATATAACATTAATTCAAGTTGTTTTAAATTAATTGGATTATGTAAAAATGAGAAAAGTTTATTTTGTTTTATCCCCATTAATAAAGAAGATAGGGACATTGTACTATATTTCAACACAAATTCTATTGTATATGCTTTGAAATTTTAAAATATATTCTATAAGGAGGCTTTTGGTTGGGAAAGATTACAATTCTAGTGGTAAAGCCAAAACTAAAACCATAATATCAGAATTGTATAAATATCTACAATGTAGTTACTGGGATGCCTACATTAATGTCTGATGTAGTAAAATTTAATAATTATCAATGAATAAAAAAAGAAACATTCCACTGTGATAATAAAGTCAACTGATACTGAAGCCATGAATAACTATAGTTAATCAGCAATAACAGACATGTAAAGTACATGAAGCAAATGTACACAGATGTGAGAAGAGAAATGAACAAAGCACACCACTTTTCAGGAATTATATTTTCACTCAAAAACCATTTTTAAAATACTATAAACCACTTGACTAAATTAACACAGATCCAATGCTTGTACAATACACATCTTTTTCAAATGCACATAACAATTTTCCCAAGATAGATCATAGAGTGAGCACTAAAATAAGTTTTAATGCATTTCAAATTACGGAAATATTGTGAACCATATACTTTGGAGAAAACAGAATGAAAACAGAAGTCAGTAATAAGGTAGAAAATTACATAAGAAACTTTGAAACAACTCGGGTGTCAGAGATGGAATCACAAGGAAAGAAGACTATGTTTAAAAGTAGATGATAATAAAAATACCGTAAATCAAAGTTTGTGCAACATGCAAAATTTAACTCAATATGAATAACAAGTCTAAATATAAAAAATACCGCTATGTATCTTTTTCATTTAAAGAAAACATATGATAATATCTTTTATCAGTGAAGTGTATAAAAATTTAGTTTAAAAAATACATAAATACACAAAACCCTAAAACAATTAATAAAATGGACGATATCAAAAGCTAAACAACTTCTCTGTGAAAAATACTCATAAACATAGAAAAAGGCAGACATGGACTCGAATATATTCATGATATGAATCTATTAAATGGTTTTTATCCATTGTATACAGAAACTCTTTGAACTCAAAAATATGAACTGCCTAATGGAAATAAAAAAGCAAAAGGCTTGGCTAGACACCTTACAAAAATAAACCAACAAATAAAAAAAAAAGAGAGAGAGAGAGAGAGAAAAGTAATAATAGTGTGTGTGAAGTCAACACCATTATTCTTTTTTTTTTTTTTTTTTGAGACGGAGCCTCAAGCTATCCCCCTGGGTAGAGTGCCATGGCATCACGCTCACAGCAACCTCCAACTCCTGGGCTCAAGCGAGTCTCCTGCCTCAGTCCCAAGTAGCTGGGACTACAGGCACCCACCACAACGCCTGGCCATTTTTTGGTTGCAGCCATCATGGTTGTTTGGCAGGCCTGGGCTGGGGATTTGAATCCACCACCTTAGGTGTATGTGGCTGGTGCCTTAGCCACTTGAGCCACAGGCGCTGAGCCAACAGCATTATTCTTGAAGAACTGCAAATTAAAGCAACAATGAGATCACCCCTCACACTCACTAGAATGGTTACAATTTAATAAATTGACCACATCAAATGATAACCAAGTTGTTGATCTACTGGAACTCTCATACATGAACATTCCTTGTAAGTTTCTAAAGTAATAAAAACCACTTTGGAAAATTATTTAACAGTCTCAAAGGAAAAACAAAAGAAAAAGCAAGGAGAATTACTTCTGCAGTCAACACAAAGGTAATGTGGAGAAAAAGAGGCCAGATGTAAAAGAACAAGAAATGTCTGATCCCCTGTTTATGAAATTCATGCCAAGTAATACAAGACAACAGAAATCAGAGTGGTCATTTGATGCCTGGTATGGGAATGAACAGGAAAGTGTCATAGGGGACTTTCCAAAGTGCAGAAATGTTCTTTATTTTGGCAAAGACCTGTGTTAGTTAGGTTACATGAAGAAATTCTCTTCCTAAACTGAAGAATTTATACCATTATTATCCATATATGTCACTATATCTAATTTTTTCTTTAATTTAAAAATGAACATTATGTAAATTTTCTTTATATTAAGGTGACTATATCCATTTAGTTGCCTCTACAACATCCCTTTACTCTGTTCTTCTGAAAAGTCTTGATTTTGTTTTCTATGTAGCCCTTTTCAGCACATAGCAGTGTTACCCAAATGATTAAAAAGCATTGTCTTAAGGCAATCACACAATTTTTTTTTTCTTTCCAGTGACTGTTTTTGTTCTTGTTTTGTAGAGACAAACTTTGTCACCCTAGGTAGAGTGCTGTGGCATCACAGTTCATAGCAACCTCCAACTCCTTGGCTTAGGTGATTCTCTTGCCTCAGCCTCCCAAGTAGCTGGGACTACAGGCACCCACCACAACACCTGGCTATTTTTGGTGTTGTTGTTGCAGTTTGGCCAGGGCCGGGTTTGAACCTGCCACCCTCAGTATGTGGGGCTGGCGCCCTACTCACTGAGCCACAGGTGCTGCCCTCCAGTGACTGATTTTTTATAAATTATAGATTAATTTTGTTTAAAATTATCATATAATAGTTGCCCATACTTAATTGGTACAGTATGAGTTTTTGATGCATTGTGTAATAATCAAATCATCAAATCAAGGTAGCAATCATAGCTATCACGTTAAAAAGTTATAATTCCTTTTTGGTAATAACATTCAAATATTCTTTTCCAGCTATCTTGAAATATACACTGCATCCCTATTTGCTTCTGTGTCCCTGCTGTTTAATAAGGTTACTGTTCCTATCTAACTTTGACTTTGTACCTGTAGGCTGGTCTCTATATTGCCACAATTCTTATAAAGACACAGAGTGTAACAGCTTTATTGATCTCTATTTAATATTAATAGACAACATTCTGCATAAGCTAATGACTATCCCAAGCAATGTATTATTCACTGACACTAAGTTCATTATCATATTTTATTTCCAGCATTAATTATTAACAAATGAATAATTATTACTCAACACTGCTCAACACTGGTGCAGAATAACTTGACTTGAAAGAACTTTCATACGACAAAGTATATACTTGAAGTCTAATAAGGTATTAACATAAATTTTATCAGAATGATTTTTTTTTTTTTTTTTGAGACAGAGCCTCAAGATTACAGCTCATAGCAACCTCCAACTCCTGGGCTCAAGCGAGTCTCCTGCCTCTGCCTCCCAAGTAGTTGGGACTACAGGCGCCCGCCACAATGCCCAGCTATTTTTTTTTTTTTTTTTTTGGTTGCAGCCGTCATTGTTGTTTGGCGGTCCGGGCTGAGGATTCAAACCCGCCACCTTAGGTGTACGTGGCTGGCGCCTTAGCCGGTTGAGCTATAGGCGCCGAGCCTATCAGAATGATTTTTAATAATATACTACTCTAATCATTTTTAAGATGTTATCTGTTTAGAAAATCTCTGAATTGTTCTGAGACTATTCAGTCATTCAAAGACACCTGATTGAAAATTTACAAAATATGCAATAGAGTTTAGACAATGAATACAGAGTAGGCAGATTCACTTTAATTTCTTCTAGTCCATTTTGATTTTTAGTCCTCATGCAGAGGTACCTGAGGTACTAACAGAATACTTAAATACTACAGTGAACCATTTTCACTTATTCAAGATCCTAATATGATTTACGTTAATTTTATATTTTATAAAATGCTAACATATATATTTGACGATTATACTTTCCACAGACCTTTTTTTAAACTTCCAAAAAGTACCTTAATGGATCATAAGAAGTGTTATTTGGAAGGAATAAAAGAAAGTAGACTATTTGAATGACATATATTTTATTTAGGCTTGACACATATTTTACTGTAAGTAAAAGACACTGAATCTTAAATCCCTAATACATTATTACTAGTGCAGAGCAAATTAACTTAGCCAATTGACCCTTCTGAAAATAAACTCCTTATTGAGGTCAATAAATGTTCAATTAATTTTCTTTTCATTCACATACACCCTTGAACTCAAAGGTCCAGAGAAACTCTCAAAGAAATAGAGTCAAAAGAAAAAAAAACCACAAGAAGAATATTCTTTGAGGCTGATGAAATTTCATATTTCTTTTTCAAACTTTTTTACGCCTTTGATACAGATTCATTTGAACAAGGCTGTTTGCTGTTTGTGTCCTGAAACATTTAACTTTTTATGCTTATGTATTTCCATGACTTCTCATAGAAGAAGCTTCTCAAGAATTTTGTTAAAATACTGATAGCTTTTATTCTCCCATCTTTATTTTTTCTGAATAGAGACAAGGAAGAAGGATAGAAAATAGAAAACGAATATAAGTTAATTTTCCACGTACTACAGAGCAATAGTGAATTAAGTAACATGAACCCCCTTCTGTTCCTGAACCCACTTCACATTTATGTGAGAGCTTTACAATAAATCGAAGAGCTCACCATTTTGGTATTCTCATATGTGTGTAGACAATCTTATGATAGTGTGTATTGCCCAGACATTTATCACAACAACATCAGTACCGTTTTACTCTATCATGCCATTTGATTAACATGGTGAATTACCAAAGGCACATCTCATAACCATAATGATAGATTTGCACAATACAAAGCAACATCATGTTGAGAAAACTTATGTTTTCGGTCTGACTTAAATTTAGGGTTTTTATTATACATCATTTTAGAGATGTGTCTTATGTGTAGAGTGAACCCAACTCCTCAGCATTCTTTGTGTTGATTATATTACAGGAAACAATGACCTAACATACACTGAATCAATGCATCTCAGATTTAAAAGTATCTTTATTTTCTTTTTGTTTTGTTTTTACTAAATCATAACTGTGTACATTGATGCTTTGTACTGATTCAATGTACTGATTTGATATACAATGTGAAATGCTTACATTGAACTGATTAACACATCCATACAACTATACTCTTTTCTTAATAGTTTTGAAATGTACCATTGCATCATGCACATTAGGCAAGATCCCCCAAATACCCTCCCTCCGTCTACCTTCCCTCTCCCCTACCCTCTTTCTCCTCTTCCCTTCTACTTTCTGGACTATAGTTATGTTTTACCATTCGTATGAATGTGTAGGTGATTATATATTGCTTTCATAGTAGTATTGAGTACATTGGATACTTTTATTTTCATTCTTGAGATACTTTACTAAGAAGAATATGTTCCAGCTCCATCCAGGTAAGCATAGAAGATGTGAAATCTCAATCTTATTTTATGGTTGCATAGCATTCCATGGTGTACATATACCACAATTTGTTAATCCATTCATGGGTCGATGGGCAATTGGGCTGTTTCTATGTCTAGGCAATTATGAATTGGGCTTCAGTAAACATTCTGGTGCAAATGTCTTTGTTATAAAATGATTCTTGATCATCTGGGTATATACCTAGTAGAGGAATTATAGGATTGAACAATAGGTTTACCTTTAGTTGCTTGACTATTCTCCAAACTTCTTTCCAATAAAAGTATCTTTAAATAGAATGATGTCCATGACATTCAGTAAGAATATTTGTATTTCAGCAGAACGATGGAATCACTTCATCTAGGTACTCAATAAATAATTTATTTACAATTTTGTCAGATTGCAATATGTCTCTTAAGGAATTTAAGTATAGACTCTTCTTGAGAAAAGTTCAACTTTATGAAAATTGGAACACTTAGGTCAATATCTGGTATTTTAGGAGTGCCTCTAACACATTGTTTGAGGAGAAAGTGAATGTCGTTCAATGCCTATAGGTAGCTCTCTCATATTTGAACTACTCTGGCCATATGACAAACATTTTTATGTGTTTTAAAATTAAATAGTATATAAATTTTCAACAGTAATTATATTGATTCAGTTTATACTTTCAAACCATGTTGTGAATAATTATTACCTAAAAGCATAAAATCACTCACCTGAAATTAATCATGAAAATTTCTTCAGATATAGGTTCATTAAGTCACTAGAGAATATATCTGTAAACCTCTATTCTGGTCTTTGGAATGATTTGCCAGTGTCTTAGACCTTGAGGATTTATTTAATTTTTCTCTGTTTTGTTAAGACATTGTTAATAATTTAGATAAGGTAATGCTCGTGTAGACAATTTGAAAATTGTAAAATTTTTATGAATGAAAAGTATTATTGCTGACATAAAAATAAGCATGCTATTTACCTAATTAATAAATTTAGCTATGTACTTTGTGGTAATTACATTATACTTCCTGTATAGTAATATAGAAATGGAAGTTTATTATAGCAAATGAAAAATTCTGTCTAACTTTGAGTTTAAGGTAATCATAAGATATATAGCATCACACAAATGATAGGGGCACTCTCATCAATTATAATCTTGTAAATACACCAAAATTCTTCAAAGGCACTTCAAACTGAAAATTTTATATTACTCAAATAAAAGAACAATTAAACTGAAACTTATTCAGATTTTCTATAAATAAAATTAAAAATATAACCCAAGTACACTACTTTCTCTGGTTTCTTTTTTGTTGCTTTTATTTTTTGTTTACAAAAAGAAAAGTGTTATTAAAAGAAATCAAATCAGAAGTAGGTCAAATAGAAAGTACCCCTGAAATTCCAGCCCCAAAGACAAAAAGGCAAAGAAATTGGTTGCCTATTTTCCCATTGTTTAACTTTGCTTATGTAAAAACTAACAAAGTATAACAATGGTAATATTGCTTGTTTCCTCATAGGACAATTTTTCAAGCTGAGATTATATTGGCATTGATTTTTTTTTAACTTTAGTATTCATTTGGTATATTCTTCCATTTCTGCATAAAAAAGCCTATGACTTTTTTTTTTTTACTATTTTACAATACTCCGCGAGATGATTATACATTTTCCTGCTCATGGACCTTTGTGTTACTTCCATTATGTGCCATTAAATCCAATGGGCATTTATCAGAATGTTTTATAGCTTAATTTTCAAGGCTCATTAAACATCCCTCATATTTTTAGAGAAATAAATAATTATCATATCCTTGTTACTTTTAAATAACTAGTAGGCTTTTGGGGATATCAAGATAACAAACGTTTATGATTGGTTTCTCTCTAGAGCACTTGAATTGTTGACAATGAATTGCTGATGAATGGGCAAACTAAATTTTTAGATATCAGGGTACATGTTATAGAGTTTTTCTTTTTTTTTCAATTTCTAGGGAACTTAGTTTAAAAAATTCATAGAAGTACTCTCATATAGTCACAGAGAAAAGAGCAGTGCTTGAGCCTGAGGTCAAAATTTTCGCAAAATTTTGTCATAATAGTTGTGTAAGTCCCAATATTGCTCAATGTAACCTATCAGTAGGTGATTTAAATCTTGGTACAAAAATATCGATTTTACACTTTTCCATCAAAATTCATAGTAACTCCCCTAGAGAGATGGCTAAGTGTATCTTGCTTAGAAATGGATCAAATTGAGATGAGCTGATTCATTAAAATAATATTGAGAAGCTCAATCTTGATGTCCACTGTTAAATTACGAAATAACTAATTTGACTATGATAGCATCTGTCAAAAAAAAATTTTTTTTTTCAGTTTTTTGCCAGGGCTGGTTTTGAACCTACAATCTCCTGCATATGGGGCCGGCATCCTACTCCTTGAGCCACAGGCGCCACCCAGTCAAAATATTTTTTCAAAAAAGTATAAATAAGAAATGTTTCTAAAGCTTTGAACACGGGAAACAGATGCAATCAAGTCATATCTCTTAAGAAGTCAGGATGTTAAATACTATTATTAAATTTATAGCTGTAAACATTCACAATTTAAATTTGGTCTTTTCTATTCACCTGTTTCTAGAAAAAGAGTTTTAATCTAAGGATAGTATATATTAATTAAGCAGTGGCATTCATTAAAGCTGTCTTCCAGTATTTCTAGTTCTTCTTTTGAACACAGTAAAAATACGTTCTTTGTTCCTCTTTGCAATTAAGGGAGGCCCTAGGACTCAACTTGTCGGTAAAAGTCAAACAGAAGTCAAAAGCACACATCGGCTTGGAGAAAGAACTTAAAAAGCAGTGGCATATTTTTCATCTCCTTCTTTTACCTCCTGCACAAACAGTGCTTCTCGGAATGTATAGTGGGATCTTCATTGGCTTGGATACTGTTGTGAGAACATCATAGAACAGAAAGAAACCCTTCCTCACCAAAACCCTCAGGACGTGCAGCTTGGGCAAGGATGTGTAAAGACTGAGATTTTGACATGACTTATGACTGTTTCATAGCTGATGGATATAGCCCTTTGAAGCCAAAATCATTATCCATTTTCTATTTGGAGAGATGCTGGTTTGTTGTTATAAATGGAGTTCAGCAGAATTTATACCTTGTCGTAAAATCACAACTTTTATTTAGCAAATGTTATTAGCTTTGCAGAAAGACAAGATTTAAGGTATAATTCAGCTAGAAAACAACTGGTTATTTTATAGTAAGCTTGTTGAAGTCCTATGATTGAAATAACAATGCCCAGTTAGCTTTGCTTTTTAGCTCTGTTAATCCAACAACTAGACAAGATAAATGTAAACAAATGTGGACACGATGAAGTCTACCTCCAACTTCCTGATCACAAGCCCAAACTTTGTAACCCAGGAAGGTAGAACCCACTGCTATTCTTGTTTACGCATGTCTGTTCTGACCTGACTAGCCTGCCTATATCATAGTAAATGCTTAAAAAGTATCTGTTAAAGTTGGCCAGGATTCCTCTACACTGTGGTCATGACTAAAAGAAAGAATGAGACATTTTAATGTTAGATCAGCAATCCCAATGTTTCCTCACAAGTCACTTTGCCAGGTTTGCTGAAGGCAACGTTCAGTTTTCATAATTTCAATTAAAACATTTGTCTGACTAGAAAACCTGATGTGAATGCTCAGTGTGACATTCACTGAGAAGTTTTCTTTCATTATCACCTGATAACAGTGTTAGAAAAAAAAAAAAAGACTGGTAAGAAGCCAGTTCAAAACAATATAAATTATTGCCACAGATATTCAACCACCAGAATGTGCCAACCACAGGGAAAGAATAGAGAAAACTAGCAGTAATTCGGTCCCTACTAATTGTTAGCAACTTTTGTTGATAGTCAAGTAGTTCATTTAACAAGAACAGATGCTTTGTTTACCATGTGTCACATGTTATTCTGTGAAACTTTCCATATATTATCTGAGCCACAAGAATCACCCTATGAGGTAAATATTACTAACATCGTCTCAAATAAAATACTTAGAAGGGTTAAATAAATTTCCAACTTGCAGGGATATTAAATTAAACATGGACACTTAAATCAAGTGTACCCAGCGATTTAAAACAAGTATACTTGTTAAAAATTGTTCTCACAAGCTCCACTTTTCCACTACTTGGCCACATTATTGAAAAAAATTCGATGAACTGATCTCTCAAGGCATCCTCTGTGGAGGTCTCTTATGACAGTGAGCAATTGCTACACCATGTGACCTTACTGCATTTACGTTTAACAGTAATTGATGATCATAATAAAAAGGTAATTCAGTATGGACTTTGCTCTAAGCATCTGATATTTTAGACATTGTGTTCAGATAATTGAAAATTAGAATTATATGTTTCTTTAAGGAATAAAATGAGGCCAGGTGTGGTGGCTCATGCCTGTGATCCTAGCACCCTGGGAGACTAATATGGAGGATTGCTTGAGGCCACATGTTTCAGACCATTGTGAACAAGAGTGAGACCCTCATCTCCACAAAGAATAATAAAAATTAGCCAGGTGTGGTGGCACAGACCTAAGCCCCAGGTACACAGCCTGCTGAGGTAGGAGAATCACTTGAGCCAGGAGTTTGAGGTTGCTGTGAGCTATAACTATGCCACCTCGACTGCATACTTGCTAGGGCAACACAAAGAGACCGTGTCTCAAAGTAGATAGATAGATAGATAGATAAATTGATTGATAGATAGATAGAAAGAAATGAGAAATCACTATCTTCAGGAAAGATGTAAAATGTCTTCCTGGTGTTATTCCTAGTCCACAGAATAATGTTCATGTCACTTCTGATAATCTCCAATACAGCAAAAGAGAAAACAGAGAAAACTGAAAATGAGAGATGTTGACTTATCCTAAGACACAAAATCGTGCCTCAGTTACTCACACATAGAATTAATTTGAATATGTTTGCTTCCATTATATCACCCATGATTAAGGGGCACCGATAAGAATGGAAGAAGTTGATTTTCAGCCACAGTAAGTGAGTTCTTTAGGCTACTGTGATCCACAGGTTTAGCAGCAGGAACTGGAAGTAGAATTGTTATTTCTAACAGTACTATTTCTAAAACTACGATGACACGAGTGACTTCCAAATGTTGGGATAACTTTTTTTTTAAGCTATGTGGCATTGATTGCTTGCTACATCTGGAGTGTTATGGAATGCCAGAGAAAGGAGAAAATACGTTAATGTTCTGGGTTCCATATCTACAAAATTTCCAAGCTATGGATGTTTCTGTACCCAGCATTGTAAATGGGGCAGTCTCAGAAAACACAACTTTCCTGATTAAGAAAAAATGTTGTTTAAATAACTACAATATTATTAAACTATTAAAGGATAGATTAAGTTTTAATATTATTATCTTGTGCATTTTAGTTCATTCGAAATGCTTTTAACATTCATTTAACTCTATCTTCAGTGTCTTAAGATAGGGTTAAATCAGAGCAGTATTAGAAAAAAATAAAGCTTGTTTATTTTTCATGTTTTTGTTTTGTTTCTCAACGAATTTCCTATACATTTTAAACAATGATCTAAAATAATGTAAAATAAACTATCAATTATCCGAGCATATGAAAAAAAATTATTTAAAATGGTGCTAAACTTCATATTGGACAACTAAACAGAATACAAACATTTTTGTTTAAATATAGAAAACATGAAGCACTTTTTATAAAAGGGTCTAAATTGTTTTTAGAATAAATTCATATTTGTATTAATTTTTGATTTAAGTATCTCTTTACAGAGAAAATTACAATTTAATCTTCTTTCAATGTCTAGGACTTTTTGTCTCACTCAGGAATCATCACAAGCCAATTTCTCTGTATAAATTTATGAATTTCCTTCTAGACAAACAGATTAAAGAGAAGCTCGAACTTCTTATCAGGCAAGATGTCCTTGAATTAATAGCATTTGTCCTGTTCAACTTCACCAATTATGCCCGCTTAATGCCAAGATGATGTTGTGTGTGCTTTCTGTGTGGGAGTGTTACTCTCCTTTCTTGAATCTCAGGAGTACGAATTTAGAATTTACCAGTTAATTTAATATGGTGGTGGGATTACAGGAGACATTATTTTCTTCCTATAAAATGTTATGTTTCTATGGATAAATTTCTTTTAAGAAAGAACAGCAAAGATACTCATGATGTTCTCTCTGCCTTTATTTTGTGAGTTCTGTTTTAGCAGGGACCCCTGTGTGAGGAGGGAGAAAGACACAAACGAAGGATCCATTTTAGAGCCAATGGCCTTGGGTTAGAAGACCTTCCAGTGACTCTAAGCACCGTGGTATCACTGAGAAGTAGTAGTTTTAGGCCCATTTTAATTATAATTAGCCCTGAAAGGACTAACAGACCGAATATGTACTGTAGGATGTGAGAAACTGAAAGGAATAAAGACTCCGTTATGATTGTATGTGCATTAACTCACTCTATTCTGTCTTAATAATTAACATTGATGTGTCTGCCCTTCCCAAGAATATTGATCAAAGAAATTTGTACCCTGGGAGACGACATTAAATACACAAAAAGTATTGTATCTTTACCTTGCTATAGACTTACAAGTTGATTGAACTGTTTTACTTGTATTTTCATGTTTAATCTTCAGGCCTCCCTACAAGGGTCAAAAATTTTATTCTCTCAGTTTAAGATTAGGAAAGTGAGGCACTGTGTAGTTAGTAGCTTGCATGAGGTCAGCCAGAGAGTCATTAAATGGAAAACTCAGAAGTTAAACCCGGGCACTCTGTCTCCAATTCCAGGCTCTTGACCACCCGTCCTTAACATGTGGATTTTCCAAGCATGGCTCATTTATACATGTATTAATCAGGGAGAAAGGGATACTAGAAATAACATGTCTAAAGTCAAGTCAAAAGAATAAATTAAACAAACTTAGTCGAATTAGTATAAAGGTAAGGGATATTTGATTCGTTTAAGATTTGGAGATCTCTCTATTATTCATAAACTATATTATATTAGAGAGAAAAATGTAAAAATTTGACACATGTTACCCAATTTTTACTTCTAGCATATGTTTCTAGCTTTGCTGAAATGCACTGTCATTTGACATTTTTTCCTATGTACCAAAGTTTCCTTATGGATTTTATTTTTTACATTCATTTTTAAGCTTCTATTTCAATGCAAAAATCTCCATTTTCATTTGTCTCAAAAACTTACTCTGCTCCCGTCTCCCTGCTTTTTATTCTTATATGAATTAAAAACTATATCTAGAGTTTAGAAGAAAAGTGTAAAAGATGATTTACAGGTGATACCAGGAAGACTATAAAAAATATTAGGAACAGGTCTCCCTTTTAAGAACTATGACTACATAATCCAGTGGGGCAAATGGACAATAAAATTTAAGTTACTATTGCAAGTATAATTTGGGTGTGCCCATAAGCTAGTGTGGCGTGGGGAAAACTTGACTTACATTCACATTGAGTTCTAGACAAGATCATAGACTTTCAATGTTAAGATTATTAATTTAATCTCCCTTGAGTTTTAATAACTTTGGTGCACCAAAATTGGATTCAATCTGCCTAAATTCAAATCTTATCACACTTGGCTAATGTCTAGCAATTTAACTATCCTAAGCTTCAGATATGTTATCTATTAGATTGTGAAAAAATTAGTACAAATGTCATATGATTATATATTTAAGTGAGATAGGAGTTATTCTACAGGGTTATTTATTTATACCATAATAATTGTCTATGTTCTTTTACTATAGATCTGTTAATGTTGCTGGGTTTTTTATTGCTACTAGTGCTGGCTTTTGCTAGTGTATATATGTAGTTATTTCCAGATAAATTTTAATAATGAACAATGATAGTGATAAGGGTATGCGCCTATTATTTTTCTTAATTTTAAGCTTTTTTTTATTATTTAATCATTGAGTAAATGTTCTATTATATTAGGAATTGTCCAACTATGTCTAACAAAGTTTCATCCTAAAATGAAAGTTGCACTTGGCCAACGACTATCTAAGGAGAGTGTCACACTTTTATTTTTGATGCATAAATATAGTGAGTTATATTACTGCATTTCTGAAGCTTCAAACAAATTGACAGAGATATAATTCCCTTGTGTGTGCTGGGCTTTTCCTTTGAGGGCTGCTTGACTTGATTTGGTAAGAGGTAATACAGAGTAGAAGTTGTAGGGTGGTCGCAGATGAGATTTGAGAGAGAGGATAAGACTACATCAAGCAGTAGCTTGATTTTAAGGATCTCAAATCTATTTAGAAGGAATTTTGTAAGAAATTTATAGCCGATTTCAAGTGCATACCGTTTTGTATCTTCTCCCTTCTCTGGAACTTTATCCTTGCTCCTTTTTCTGGCCTGATGACTTTTTCGTAGTTGACTGAGAATAAAAGAAGCAATCAGGAAAGAATTTCTTAATGATCTCATTCTAAATCTAAAAAGGTTGCGTCTGTACTCTACCTTCTTCCTCTAAAAATTACTGAAAAGTCTCTACTAAGGAAATCGGAGCACTGAAATTCTCACCTGTTTTTTAAAGGAATTTGCGTTTGCATTTAAACTTTTATTCCCCCCCTTGTTAGCCTTAAGTTTCTAGTGGAAAATTTCCAACTGGCCACCATGCCAATTAAAACACTTTGAATGACTATTCCCCTGGGATTGCAAATCCGACGGTTAATTTTCAGTTTTCATTTTCTGCAATCTCAGCAGCATTCAAACATTTGATTCCTTTTTACTTTTTGTACACATTTCTTTACGTGGCTTCCAGAAGACCATGTTTTCTGCCTGCCTAACTCTCAGCTCCTTTTCTAACTTTATGTTCACTGTTAACCTTCTTTCAAATGCCAATACGTTATATCATTCTAGAGCTCAATTCTTTTCTTTCTTTTTTTTTTTTTTTTTACAGTTTTTGGCTAGGGCTGGGTTCGAATCCACCACCTCTGGTATATGGGGCTGGTGCCCATTCCTTTGAACTGCCCTAGAGGTCAGTTCTTGAATGTGTCCTCTTCCCTAACTGTACTCACTTCTTCTGTGTCAGACCTTCAAATACTACCCATTAGCTTACACTGAGATTTTCCACTGAAGGTTCAGATGTGGGAGTCCAACAGCCACCTTAACACATCCACTTGGGTGCCTAATATGTATAGTGAACACAGCCCCCAAATCCAACTCTTGATTTCCACCCCTACACCCCAAGCATACTAACTCCTTACCCAGCCTCCATCCTATTGAAAGATGAAATTATTTATGTCATTGCTCAGATTTAAAAGCTACGGGGCATCCCCAACTCTCATTTTTACATCCCACATTCAACCCAATATCCAGTCCTGTCATTACCACGTATGCTCAAAATTCATCTGCCCCCCACTTCTCCCACCCTAGTTAAAGCCACCACCACTTCTTTTCTGGAACATTGTCACACTTCTGAAGTGGACCCCTTGTTTATATTCTTTATAATGGACACAATGTAAGGGTACATGGCACAGCTCCCGGGTGAGGGACACAGCTACAACAGGGACTTAACCTAACAAATGCAAACATTGTAACCCAATCATTAGTACCCTCATTTTAATCTGACATAAAAATAAAACTTGAGTAATATAAATTTATTCTTTATTTCTATTAGCAGAATGCTCTTCACATAGTACTCACATTATTTAAAATTATAAATTAGTTTAGTTCTCTATTTCTCCAAATGTTCTGTAATCGTATTTAGAATAAGATTCAAAGTTCTCATTAAACTTCAATAAGTTTTCTATATTCCTATCATTGGATACCCTTTGGGACTTAACGTTTTTCCCCTAATAAGATTCATCTTTGATGAAGCTTCCACAGCCATAATAACCTCTGAATGATCTTCAGATCCCCACATCTGCTCCCATCTCAGGGCTTTCTACTTTTCCTTCTGCGCAAGACTGTCTTACCTCAGATTGTTTAAGGCTATTTTCTTTCTCTCTCCCTTCACTTACATATCTATTAAATATCAGCAACAGAAAAGCTTTCTGTGATACTCTGTAAAGTATCTCTTCTCCACGTTTTGTGTAATCTCTATGCTCAGTGCCTAGAACAGTAGCTGACATGTCAAAGGTAAATGTTTTTGAAAGTTTTAATAAGTATTTGAAGCAATATACAATGCACAGGGGCCGGTTTTGGACGCGAGCATGGTGAATAAAGAAACAAGGAGAAGCTAGAAGAATGCTTGAGAAATAATTTATTCTCTTAGAAACAAGGAGTGGATGAAAGGTAAAAAGCAATTCTCTTTCGTGTCAGAGAAAATGCAAATTGCAGTGTGTTATGGGCACAATTATTTTAGTTTGTTTACAAAAGAGAAGATTTAAAAAACATATTCACCACAGTGGGCAACATTTTTAAGCTATGTATGATGCTCTTTTAAATTTGGATCTCACTTATTAAGAATAGGTTAATCACATTTTTAAAAGGATTTTCACATTGGCCAAACTTTATTTCAGAATTTATTTAAATAATGAGTAACATCGACATATTTAACATCTTATTTTTCAACCAATTAATATATACAAATTTCAGGAACATACAAGCATCATATCTATGAAGAGAAGACTAAGTGGATGACTATAGAGTTTTTAACATGATGTAAAATGAAGCACATATAGCAAGGTCAAGAGCACCTTGATTTCAACCCTGTATGTGCTGTGTGAATCAGTCATTAGTTATAATCTCTAAGTCTCACATTTCCTCCCTTCACAAAGAAAAAATTATAATATTGTCTGTTTAAAATTTTTTGATCAAACAAGTCAAGGTTATTGATGTGCTATACTTGAAAAATACTAAAGTAATATGTCTAAATGAAAACTCATTTATATAAAATTCAGTGAATCCTTTGAAGAACGTGAGATTGTGTCACACAGCACGATGGGTAAGCAAATACATAATTGAAAAGGAGTAGTTGGCAAAAATTATCTAACCATTTAACTGTGGTTTTAGAAAATGTGCACTTTTTGCCAGAAGAAAATTCTGCGTCTCAGTCACCTAAAAATTGCAAACTACTCAGAGGATTTCAAGCTTTTTGTTTGCACAATGTTCAGGAAGAAAACATTGGTCATTCCCTTTTAAAGATCTCATTTTTTACCTGTCAAATGGGACAGAGTTCAATACACAATTGTTTTCCCACCGGGCCAGTTTCTTGGCTGAGGTGAGTAAGCATGCCAGCCAGAGTTGGACAGTTAAAGAATTAAAATGTCCTAAATAGCACAGCAGAAAAGATTCGATATGTCACTCCTAGAGAATTTAAATAGCATGAAAGCCAACAGGCATTATTATTTTTAAAAAAATATTTACTTGCTCAGAATGGGGTTGATTGTGGTGATATGAAGAGAACTGCTAGAGGATAGAAATAATTGGCAAATTCTCTCTTGAATTAAGGATAGTTTTAAAAAAAATAGTTGAGGATGCTGTGTGTCTTATAGAAGCAGCTTAAGCAATGATTTGGTTGGAGAAGGGGTCAGCAGTCCATCTATGCACCAACATTTCTGAACTAGGCTCTCTCAGAAAGACTTTAGAAAGAGCTGTGCCAGGAAGAAGCACAGGAGACCCGGGAGAATTCGACTTTAATTGTTTCAGTTTCTTTTATGAAAAGCCAACCAGTAAAACATGATTAAAAGACCCAAGAAATGGAAAGACAAATAAGGATTTTTCTTTCTACCACTTACAAATCTTGACTCAACAAGATTTTTTTTCTAACCAGCTAAGCACATAGAGACAATTCCAGCGCTACGATGAATTCTGCTTTTAGCCGCCTTTAAAAAAGTACTATATAGAATCTGACAACTGCACCAACTGACAGGAAGTCTCAAATGATTTCTCCTTTATTCAGCAATATTCTTAAAAATGTGGCTTGATTAATTAATGACAAGTTAAGATGACTTCTTAAACATATACTTCATGTTTGAAAAGGATAAACTGAAATAATGAGCTAATATAAGTCATTTGTTTTCCCTTGCATGATGCATATAAAATTTTCAATGTTTCTTATCCTAACACTCTTCAGGTAAAACTTTACTTATGGGTTATTATTCAATTTCTAAAACCAGGAATATTCTAAAGAATACTCTTAGTATGAAACAACTCAATGCAAGTATCTTTCCTTCTACTTAGGATCATGCCTCTTTATTCTTTGATAATTTATTATTAATTTTAATAAATACTTGGAACATCTTTCAACACCCCCATCCATTATTTCCTTTTCCCCTCCTCATCTAAAATCTTCTCCTGTATGTAATTTCATCCATCTGTTACTGTGATTATTTCTCAGATTTTGTCATCTCCAACAGCTTCTAATTATTCCTCAAATTCATCATCATTCACATCATGAAATACCCTGATTCTAATATCCATCCTCATTTATGATTTTTACCTACCCTCAATAACTATTCTCATCATATTAGTATATTTATTTGCTTAACAAAGATATTAAAACAAGATTTTTAACCCTTTGAGCTTTAATTTCTTTCTTAGGTAAATCGATATATTAATAAAGAGCTTGGATAATTCCAAAATCTGGACTCCTTCCTTTTAAGGCGGAGTTCAAATCGATACACACTGCTACATCAAACCTGGGTGCACATAAGACTCTCCTCGGGAGCTTTGAAGTGTTCCTGGCAGTAATGTTCTTGTCCCCATTCTGCCTCATGACTAACTCAATCCTCACGACTACTTCCAGAGGTTTAATCAAAGTTCTTAACTTTGTTTTTGATTTCAGACCCTTTAAAAAAGAAACTGACAAAATTTATAAACCTCTGGTACATACCTGCGTCATGGACACACAATGTTGCCTACAACTTCAAAGGACTTTTGAGCCTTCTGGAGTGCATACAATGAATAAAGGCTAAAAACTCAAAGTTTATTCCAAGATATGAATCAGAGTCTTGTGGATTTCCACTTTATGCAATATTAGGGACTAATCTTTGTAGCAGCCTGTATAGCCTATGGCTAGGAGGAGTGAGAGTTATAAGAAATACCTATATAGCTCAATGATGGAACACCTTGGTGAGAAGGACATGGAGAGGGATTTGGTTCTAACAAGCATGAGCGCTCGCGAGATGAGAGCGTTGGTGAATTGGCAGTCTCTACACCTGTGGTGGTGAGAGAGGCACGAGCTCAGTCTTATATTAGACTGGAGGAGAAGGCAGTTGGGAGCATGCGCATTCTGTCACAGACACGCTTACTCTGACTTTGTCTCCTCTCCTGCCCGCAGAAAGCCAGCACGGCGTCCCTCTGCTGAAGATTATCAAACTCTGCTAAAGACCAAGATCTATCTATGCTAAGAAGACTGCTTTACTCTCTCTAAGATACTCTCTCTTTCTCTCTCTCTCTCTCTCTCTCCAGCTAAGGTAGATAGCCCTCAGGCACCTAAGAAAAATTGTTTCTGAGCAAGGTAGCTTAGCAGTCTGCGTACGGAACCTACCTAAGCCGGTCTGAGACCTGGCTAGTCCCGGGCCCTGACAAATCTTAAGAAAAATAATTCAAAATTTCAAGCACAAAATTAATAACAGTACCTTGGATGAAGCCAGTGAGAAACCTTGAAGTGTAAACATCATTATCTTTGCAGTTATTCCTCTTCCGAATATACTATGCTGCCGTCCAAATACTATGGTTCACCAAAAAACAAAACAAAATGCTTGATGTGGAAAAACTAACCAGTGAATCAGAGTCATTTAGCTGAAAGAAAACTATGATTCAGAGTTTCCTGTAGGCTAAATTTGGGAAAAATAGCTTTATGTATTAATGACCTTCTAATTTGCATAAGTAGTTCCCAGGAAAGGTAAATATTTAAGCCATAAATCAAAACACTATTCAAGTTAAAGTGACTAAATATATTAAGGAATAAAAAAAAAAATCTATCCCTTTAGTTTTCTTTCATGACGAATTACTCAGAAATTACTGCAATGCTTCATCCCAGGCTCCCCAGTGATCATGAGTCCAACATCAGCTGCTAAGTCCCATTCATGATGTTACCACTAACTATCTTACACATGTTTCTCAAAATCTATTTCTCATACTACTATTCTAGCTTAAGCTCTTGCCTGGAAAGAATCAATAGCATTATTGGTGATTTCCAGTTCTTTTTCTCATTATTCTATTTTTCACCAAATATTTTTTATATAAAAGTTGATTCATTTATTTAAAAACACAACTTTTATAAGACCATTTTGGTTCACCAGCTCCTTATTGCATTCTAGTTCAGTATTCCTGTCTGAAATGCTTAGGATCAGAAGTGTTTCCATTTTTTTTTATTTTCGGATTTTGAAATAGTATTTGCAATACATAATAGATACCTTGGGGATGGTACCCAAGTCTAAACAAATATTTATTTTTTTGGCCCAGGTGTGGTGGCTCACACCTGTCCTAGCACTCTAGGACACCAAGGCAGGTGGATTGCCCTGAGTTCAAAGGTCTGAGCCAGAGTAAGACCCCTTCTATATAAAACAACAACAACAACAACAAACAAACAAACAAACAAACAAACAAAAACAGGCATTGTGGCAGGCAGCTGTAGTTCCAGCTACTTGGGAGGCTGAGGGAAGAGAGTCTCTTAAGCCCAGGAGTTGGAGGTTTCTGTGCGCTATGGTGCCACAGCACTCTACTGAGGGCCACAAAGTGAGACTCTGTCTCAATAAAAAAAGAATAATAAATAAATAAATAAAATTTTTAAAAAAGAAAATGTAAAAACCCCAATATTTATTTTTGCTTCATACACATCTTAAACACATCCTGAATGTAATTTTATACAGTATTTTTGATGCAATGCATTAAAAAAATTTATATGTTGAAATATCAGAAAGCAAAGGTATCAGGTATAGAATTTTTCACTTGTGTCCTGTGGACATTCAAAAATTTTGGATTTGGGACTATTTTGGATTTCATATTTTCAGATTAGGAATGCTCAATCTGTATTAAAATATTTACCTATAGCATGTGGTAAATGTTTACTATATGCTTGGCATTTGTCATGAATTTTTTCATTTCTTCTTAATGTCAAAGTTTTGAAGTAGATATTTTTGTTACTCTTATTTTATAATGAAGACACTACTTCTTAGGAGCAGCTGAACTGCAATTTTGTGGCAGCAATATGTGCGAGATCCAGGAATTAAACGATATTTGCCTTAAAGACCTTGTTCTTAAATGTGACTTTACATGTTGCAAACCACCTTCTCAAACTTCTTCCTTGCTGGACAACACCACAGTGGTTCCAGTGATTCCAAATTTTTATCTGACCGTTCTCTTCCATCTTCAGGAATTTGCCCAGCTTTGTTCTGGAATCCCTATTATTCCTAGCCAAACCCTGTGTATACTTGAGTACTTATCGCAAATTCCATGTGCTTCAAAACCCATTTCTTTTCTCAAAATAATGCCTCCTTCAACTGAACGACTTTAGCATTTTAATGTATTCTACATATACAATCCATATCAGTTTTTAATATTACATTTTAATTTTGCATTTAATTGTGTATTGTATTTTTTATCTATATCTTATGTGAGCTCATAGAAGACAATTTTTTTATCTGATTTATCTAACTGTGTGTCAAGGTAAATAGTGTCTTTTCTGTAGTAGATGCTTAGTAAGTGTTGCTAAATAAATAGACCCAGCATAGACAATGCATATTCTGCCCTTCTAAATCTTAATATAGTAACGTCTACTGACCTAGATCCAACCTGTATTCTGTATCTTTCATTAGACCCTTACATCCAAGTGGTATATAGTTGAACCTAGAACAATGTGGGGTTAGAGCTGTGGACCCCCAACACAGTGAAAAATCCATGTATAATTTTTAACTTCACCACAGACTTAACCATTAAGAGTTTATTGTTAGTGGGAAGCCATACCAAACACCTAATAGTCAATTCACTATTGACTATTGTGTGATAGATACAGACATAGATATAATATACTGTATCCTTACAATAAAGTAAACTGCAGAGGAAAGAAAATGCTATTAAGAAAATCATAAGGAAGAGAAAATATGTTTACTATTCACCAAGCTGAAGTAAATCGTTAAGGTCTCCATTCTTGCCATCTTCATGGAGCGAAGGGATTGTTGTTGCTATCTCAGGGGTAGCAAAGGCAAAGAAAATCAACATGTAAGTGGATCTTTACAGTTAAGATGTGTGCTATTCAAGGGTACATGGTAATCATTTAAATATAGAAGTGATCATTTGGGGGCAGCACCTGCAGTTCAGTGGGTAGGGTGCCAGGCCCATATACCGAGGATGGCGAGTTCGAACCCGGCCCCAGCCAAACTGCAAAACCAAAAAATAGTTGGACATTGTGGTGGGCACCTGTAGTCCCAGGTACTTGGGAGGCTGAGGCAAAAGCATCGCCTAAGCCCAGGAATCAGAGGTTGCTGTGAGCTATGATGCTATGGCACTCTACCAAGGGCAAGAAAGTGAGACTCTGTCTCAAAAAAAAAAAAAAAAAAGAGGTAAGAAGTGATCATTCTTTATTCGTAGTCCCATAGAACAGTAATTATAATTTCATATGTTTTATAAGTATTTCAACTGCATGCTACGACCTGCTGTATCATTAACACTCACCACTGAGGCACAATACCAGTAATTCAGGACCCAATTCAGTGTAAGTAATGCCACTTCAATTTAGAGATTGCCTTCAGGTCACAATCCGGCATTACTGGGATGTTAGAGAATCTTGGGAATTTCAAGATCAGAGCCTAGATTCTTACTGAGTTAAAAACAAATACATAAAGTGACTAACACAAAGAGTAACTAGTGATAGAAGTGGTGGATATTTTGACTAACAAAAGGGTATGGACCTGGCCTTATTCCTTCCTTTTGAGCTTTAAGCTAAAAATCAAAAAGCTCAATTTATGTATTTAGTGGGAAATGGCAGGTAACATTATCTTGTAATGTCATGTATCCTAGCCTATTGTGGATTTTGTATTATCTAGATGTTCTGAGAGTTAGCCATATGTTCTGTTTACTCTGGATGTAGTGTGCTTGTCAAGATTTCTGTTAGTTGGTTTTAACTTCTTACCTCAGGGCAAATTATAAAGTTTATAAGGCCTAAACCAAAGGTCTACTTCAGCATTTGAAGAGTTCTTGATCTGTTTTAAGCTTGAAATTTTTTTTTAACTTCGAAACTGCTCACAAAACATAGAACAAATTAAATGCTTCCCTTAACCCTAAATTCTAGCCAGGTCTTAGAGTGAATTTGAACAGTGAACTCCCTTTGAGACTCCAAATGTAATTCAAAAAAAAATCTGAATTCCAAATTTAGCTATTGATACAGAATATTCTTCTACCATCTTTATGTTATTATACGGATGTTATCATTTGAAATGAATTTTTCAAAACTATGAGTATTTGCAAAGCAATATTGTATGCCATATACAGTCTTAAAATTCTTACAATGATGGATGTCACGGTAGCAAATGTAATAGAAATTGGTTAATATTAATAATTTCAGTCTTTGACTATAAAAATAGTACTATATTTTGCATATTATCAATTCAAAATGTCATATTGTATCATATAAAATTGATCACTTATTCCTGGAAACAGTAAATCATGAGGTAATATTAATACATTGTTGGGACCATAGCTAAATCCTTAACTTAAAATTCAAAATGCCTAACTTATACTGGTAAATGTTATTATTTTTACATTAAGATTTACTCTAGTGTTTAATATTTTCAAATTAAGTTAATACTAAATAAATATTTACAACTTTGAAGAATAAGTAATGGTTACACTTTTCATTATCTTTTAGATTCAGTGATTAGTAAAAGGTATAATAACCAAATAATAATTTTATTGAAAATTAAGCAGAATGGCACCAATGCTAACATATACCCTCAAGCCATTGGTTAGAGAAAGAATGATTCTGTAAGACTATGAGAATCTCATCACTGTAATTCTGGCATCTGACAAACTTATCCTCTCTTAAGTGCTTAAATCCTTTATGCTCAGTATATGTGGTGATCTTCCAAGGATGATAACATTTAGCACTTAAATAATAATGTTATGTGATATATAGTCTCTTAATATTTCCTCTATGTTAAGTCATTTAATCCTCAATAACTCTATGTAGGTAGTATTATTAGTTCCCATTTTACAGATGAAGTAAGAAAGATGTAATCATATTTAGCAACATGCTTCCAATTGCAAGACTATTAATCAACATGCTTCCAACTGCAAGGCTACTAATTTGGAGTTGGGATTTAAACTCAATTAATTTACCTCAAGATACTTTGAATGATTTCTCTAATATCCCAGAGAGAAGAACTATGCCAAAATGCCGGGGGTCTAGTGGCTTCTATATCTGTCAGGGTTCTCCAGAAAAATAGAACCAATACAATATGTGTAGCTATATGATAGGAGGTATAGGAACTGGCTCATGTGATTATGAAGGTCAGAAAGTCGTTCTGTTTACCCTTTACAAGCTGGAGAACCTAGAAATACAGTAAGGTAAGTCAGCTCAGGCCGAAGGCCTAAGGAAGAAGTGAGTGCTGGTGTAAGTCCTGGAGTCCAAAGGCGCAAAAATCAGAGGTTCTGACACCCGAAGGCAGTTCACGCAATCTGTTTATGAATTCTTGTCCTCATCCTGCCCTAACTAGCAGGAGAATGTTAGAGGACTACAGTCAGCATCGCCTGGAGGAACACAGTGCGCTCAGCTCTGCTCTAGATGCTTCTTGACAAAATGCCAAGATGCCCGCACCTGTGCACCTGCTCACTGCCTTTTATTTATTCTATTTTTATCTTGTATATTTTTTATTGATAAGAACATTTAGTATGAGATCTACTCTGTTTAAGAGCACAGTACTGTATTATCTAGGCACAATGAATGTAGCACAGAGCTGTACAGCTGGTCTCTAGAACTTCCTTCTTTTACACAACTGGTAACTGTTGAATAGCAACTCACCGAGTCCTCCTTGCTCTGGCTTTTTAGTCTTTTTGTTACCATCGGCAACAAAGAAATAGTATTTACCCTGAACCATTCACAAAGCAGCTATCGTTGTGAGAAGTTATTAATAGTTTATCAAATTTTCTTGGCTACCGTGGTAAAATGTGAAAAATAACCTTTTGGGTATCTGTTAACAAGCGATCCAGGTCTAGTCATTCTCAGTTTTCTTCAAGCACTAATCACGCTAATCTTTGTATTTTCTTCGGAATATAACATGTCATCTATATTCCATTAAATGCTCTACTTGTTGCACTGTTATTAGCTCATTTGTAGCCAGTGTTTCCTCACCAGCACCCACCCCAACAAGGTTCTCTGTTTGTAGCTCACTTTCCCAGTCTCTGGCTCTTGTTCAATGTACCCCAGCCAATTGGTCTTTTACTTTACACAATTTAAACCCTTTCACTTTACAGGATCTTTGCAAATGGGCTTCCTCTGGTAGAGCGTGGCCTGCTCCTAGACTCTTCTGTTCTTGTCACTTGGCTAACACACGTTCTTCTGTTGGTGCATCTCCTGACCTTGTACTCGGCTCCCTCTAAGTTTACCGTGAGTAACTTTGCTCTACATAATCATGGGACTATGTTACTGTCCTTTATACTACATATATGAGGCTATAATGGCATGATTCATATATTTAATTTATGCTTCTTTTCAGGAGACTCTAAGACCATGAAAACAGAAACTGTCTTTATTTCTGTTTACTCTGGTACCTCGTGTGCTGAGGCCCAAGTGCAGTTCCTGGCACAGTGTAGATGTAAAGAAAATATATATTGGAGGACAAAATAATCTAAGTGCAAACGATAATGACACAGTTGCTGTCTTTTTCTATAATAAGGTCCTGTCCATAGGACTCTGGTTCCTTTTTTTTTTTTATAAACATATTACTTTTTTTTGAGACAGAGTTTCACTTATTAATAACCCTCAGTAGAGTGCTGTAGTGTCACAGCTCACAGCAACCTCCAACTCTTTGGGTTTAGGCCATTCTCTTGCTTCAGCTTCCCAAGTAGCTAGAACTACAGGTGCCCACTACAACATGCACTTTATTTTTGTTGCAGTTTGGCAGGGGCTGGGTTTGAACCCACCACCCTTGGTATATGGGGCCGGCGCCTTACCCACTGAGCCACATTACTCATTACTATGCCCTATTACTTCTCTTTTTAAATCCCAGAATATCAAGCTTTGACATGGGTGACATGGGTGGTTAAATGCTTGTTAACTATACCTCATTTTTCACACCATAGTGCTTTGGTTTCTTGTTTCACATGTTTTGTTTTTAGTTTTTTCTAGCATTTCAATCTGCAAATTCCAGCTACAATAATTCAAATATGACTCCCTATTAAGATGTCAGCATTCTTTCTGCAGTAAACAGAATTTTAAATACTCTTTTGATCACTTATCTAAGTTAAATGAAGAAAATAATATAACATGTCATCTAATTCCCATAAGTAGTATTTTAAATTAAATCTCTTTTTAGTTCACTTAAACATTATATTATGAAAATATAAAACATATATTAATATATTGGAGAATTATTGCATTACTACATAAATTTTCATTATCAAATTTTAAAATATCTACCAAAGAAGAGATAAAAGACCCATGTGTTTGTTTATACCAAAACCCACCAAGGTATACAAAGAGGCTTTCTGAGGCGCAGATTGAAGATGTTTAGAGCAAAGGGGCAGAAGGGCAATCCTTACATTACCTACTTTCTTTTCTTGCAAAAACAGAATTGTTCCCTCTGGTATAATTTCTAGTGCTTCTTTGTTTCTGGTCCAGTTTTACATGACTTAAGCAGTAAGGCTGGTATAACTCCCCCAGAGAGATAATTTCCTACAGTTTAATAGGTTTCTTTATTAGAATGCTTTTCCCTATTGATCAGCCATTATATATATAACACACATATATATGTTACTTAATTTTCTTTCATTACAAATATTCATTATCTAAGAAGAAAATGTACAAAATTTTGATCATACGGTTTATGATAAAAAGTAATAGATTATTATTAGTGGTGGGAGTATTATTATTCTTAGAAAATACTCCAACTAAATGCTTTGAACTTGACTTTACACTAATACTCTGTACTAATACTTTATTTTTCTTCTTAAATATACAGCAGTGGGACAACCTTGACTATTTTGATGCAAAAAGAAATTGCACTTTCTTATAGATTAGGGTTATGAGAATGCAGTAGAGTGCCTCAACAGGAGTTTGGTGTTAGCAAATACCAACATATAAATAACACATGCTAAGCAAAAATCAGCTTCATGAGAGAGAACTAATCCTTCATCATATTATTAAATGTAATATTGCTTTCATTTTTTCCTCACCCTCTATTTAGTATTCTTTCGAAATTTACTTGTTAACTGACTCTTTTGAGCAGAACAGAATTAGAATTATGGATTTATGACAGAAGAGTGAACCACAATCACAGGCATGACCACAACTAAGAAGTTTTCCATTCGTCGCACTGCATTTAAATATCAATCCAATAGAACTTTGCCTGGAACACAAATAAACATCTCCTTGTTCAGCAGAACCTCAAGCTGATTATATAAAATTATTTTGGTCAGGAAAAGAGGGGAACATAGGACTAAGAAACAATGATGTTCAATGGCAGGAATGCAATTGATTTATGATCAATATAAGTACTTTCAATGATCGAATAGCTCACCTTTACAAGAGCTAGAGAGGCATGAAAATGTAACAAAAGGCATGAAAATGTAACAAAAACCTGTAACAAAATCAAGCTGGCATAGAATCTCAGAGAAAACATATGACATTTTTATAGCTGCATAATTTCTAATACAAACAATATTATATAGAAACTATTTAAATTTGCTTCTGCAAGTATTTAAAACGTACATTCTATTTTATTTCTATTATGCTTTGGTGTTTTGACAACTTGTCGTATATATCACTTATTTTTATTGAATCACAGAATATAAATAATTGTAACTGCAAATGTTCTGCTCATGGTTAGAAAACAGATGATGACAATTTCTTAATCATCTTTGCAAACCTCTACCACTTACTTACAAAGACATTATCCTATGAACTGTTTCATCATAGGGTTGCGCTCAGACTTACAATTGCTTTGATCAAAAATGTCCTTTAATTTGCAGCTGGATAGTAATTATCACCAGGAGGTCCTGTAGATGACATAACAGAAATTTGAAACTAAGTTTACAGAAAATTATATAAAAAGCAACCTAAAAAGATAAATTGTTCTTCTTTTAAGGAGCTAGCTGAGTTTAACAACTTTGACCTCTCATCAACATCTGCTGATCAGTTTTGAAATAGTGTAGACAAAGTAAAAATGTTAATATGAGCGAATGCCAGCCTTTTAAACATACTTCACCATTACAATAAACATTCCATTGTAAATATCAGGTGGCATGCTCTTTCCATCTGGAACTAATTCAGTATGGAGGGGGCAGAGAAAAATAAGAGAGACCTTCTTTAATTCCTTTTAGTCGTAGGCTCTTCACAGCCAGATTATCGACAAAACTTTGTATCACCCTAAGTATTAAAAACGTGGTCCAGAGAATCACTAAGTGAATAATAAAATTAAGTTAGTGAGAATTCCTGTCTATCACACATTATACTTCTTATGGAATGTAATGTTACCATGTATTATTTATAACATGCTATATGAGACATAAAGTTCAATCACATATGTTTTCGCAAATGCTTTCCCAGCATGATAGTGTTGGATTCTGATGTTCTAGAGTAAGCATGTTTACCATGTAGTCAGTTTGTCAGTCAGCACGTATTTACGGAAAACATCTTTGCCTGGTAATGTGCTAGGTCTTAGACATTCATTGATAAATGAAACAAAATCAGTCTCTGACTTCCTGAAGTTTATGATCTATTTGGAAAATTTGTGCAATAAAGAAATGAGTACAGAAAAAAACTTTTAAGTTTCAAAATACTGTAAGAAAAAAGAAAGGGACATGGTAAATGAAAATAAGAAAGCACCAAATTATTGTCTCATGTCCCCAAAGAAATGTAATGCTAAAAACATTACACATCCAGAAAGTGTTGATCCAGACTTCAAACTTTACAACACAATTTTATTATCCTATAACCTACGTAACACCTAGAATCTCCGAATACCATCTCCCAGGGTAATACCCTCATTCCAGGATAGAACATAAACCAGTAAGAAGGATCATGAGGACATCACTGAGCCACTTTCACTAGTCTCTCCATGCAGCTTCCATCACAGTCTTAATACTTAAAATATATACATATATATCATATGTATATTATATTATATGTTATATTTATATATTCTAATATAACATGGTTCTATTTGGAAACGAATATCAGTGCTAATCCACGTACATAACTTGACATAGAAATTCATGTATAAGAAAAATAATTTTCCTGGCCCATAAGTACTAAAGTTTCATAAAAGCAGGGAATATGCATTTTTTTTGTCTACTGTTGTTACTTTCAGGACTTCAAAGAGTATTTGGTGAATTGTAGGCATTTCAATTTCTCTAACTGTGTGAAACAACAAATTAGAGTGTAAGACAGGGAACAACATAAGATGAAGGATTGCATGCCAATTGGAGAGGAGAGTAATAAAAAGTTTGAACAAAATGCTTGTGCAATACTCTGGTAACACATGAGTGCAGGGCCTATGTATGTTAACGTTACAGAGGGAAAACAACTTCATGTCACAATAAACTGGTATCATATGTGTGCTCTCATGATTGCTGCACATTTAACATACCTGTAGGGCAAATGTTACAGCTGAACAGCAAAGTCCAGTACTAAGTTCACATTGACCTTGAGGGACAGAATTTTGTGGAAAGCAGGGAGCTTTTTACCCTACTGACGTCACAGAGAAAAATATGGCAAGCAAGATATGAAGAAAGGAAGCACAGAAACTTGTCTATTTAAATAATGGATGAGAGGTTTCCAAGTCATGCTTTCTTGGAGTTTTAAATTATTAGCATTTATACTTACCACCCATTAAGTCTCACCTCTTATTACCATAGCTATTGGCTGCCCCAAAGCGTTGTCAGGAACTCAAAGAAGACTTCACACTGATGATTTATGAGAATAATAGGTCATATTTTTTTTTTCCAAGGGGAAAGTGATAAGATTGACAGAAATGAAATATTGTGGAGATTTCTGGGAATATAATCATATCATGTTTGGAGAAATATAAAAAGCATGTGTTTTAATAAAAATTAAGTCTGATGACCTTTTGATTAAATCTTAAGCCGAATAAGCTAGTCATTTCGGTCAAGGCAAGGCTTCATAAAGCTTATATGAAAACTTCTTTTCATGGGTATTTCTGCTTAAAACTGAGATCATCTGTGTGCTACACAGAGTTCTAAGAATGGCGGCTTCTGACCCTTGCCCTCTCCTTTGGGTGCAGGTGGAAACTGAATATTATGAAATATTACTTTTGTGATTATTTTATAATATACAGCAAAAAATGAGAACATCTGTGTGGGAACAGCCTAACCACATGACCACATAATAAACAGAAAATCTCTGGCCAGTGGAAGGAGAGGTTAGGGAGATTTGAAATAATAGGAAAATTTCATAGGCCCTTGTTGTGTTGAATTTGAAGGAGATTTCGTGCAAAGTTTAGCTGCTAGGCATTAACCCCCAGCTGTCAGTCTTAAGAAAAAATAATGGTGTGTACACACAGACCAATACTCATACATATACATACTCATACAAAGATGAAACTTTCCAAAATAGCTCAGCTCTGAATTTGAATTACATGAATAGGGGGTTTCTCCAGAGGTCTAGGAAATCTAACCCAGCATTGTTTCTATAAATAAATATGCTAAATAAAATAACTAGGAAGCATTTTTAGGTTTAGATGTTATTTCTTAAATATCCTCTTTTTTTGCTTCTTTTTAAAGTTATTTCCTTCCAAACTGCAATCACTAAAAGTACATCAAGCCTTTTACTAGTCTCACCAGGTTTTCATCACAGAATAACTTCTTATTTTATTCCTACAAATTTGACACTTGATTGACCTCTCACTATTTTTAATCAAATGGCTGGTAATGCA
>NW_003852411.1:3269392-3285716 GCF_000181295.1 Otolemur garnettii | reverse complement strand
TCAAGCATTGGCATTTTAGAGAGAACAAATGGATTTACAGCATAAAATGGCAAACCTGCCCTGAAGAGTCTCACAAGAGCAGAGCTTCCAAGATCCAGAAAAGGTGGTGTAGCCATATTCTTCACCCTCTTAATCCTCCAACACTTGAAATATCAAATATTGCCTTCCTGTAAATGAGTATTATTAAAAATACAACAAAGCAAAACAGATCTGTGGTTGCTTTTGGTATTTTTTGGCTACTTATTTTGAATACTTTACTGATTCTCATACTTTACAGTCAATTGAAATGACAAACAAGTTAATAGCTTAATTGTATTCTTTAACTGCTATATGTCAATATGTATATAATGTATTTACTTCTGGATTTTTATTATTATATTTTGATGTAGACTTATCAATATGTGTGATAACATTGGTAATATATATAACATATGGTTAAATATTATTCAATCACTATATTATAAAAATAATTTCTAATTTTACCCAGTATTTTATTAATTCATTGTGAGAAATGGTTACTCTTTTTAATGCTATCCTGACACCAGTCACTCATGCTAAAGTGAAAGAAAGACGCCATACTGTAGTAGATAAAATTTAGGATTCTAAAATTCTGCTCTGGGTTTTGAAGTTCAATAAATATGTGATCATATGGGAAAAATGGAGTGCAGGTCACACAAGCACAGTGAAAATCATACTGGCACATACAGCACATGATCAAATACTATTCAGCCATAAAAAATGATGGAGATTTTGCATCTTTTGTATTTACCTGGATGGATTTAGAGAGCATTCCCCTAAGTAAAGTAACTCAAGAATGGAAAAGCAAACATTCCATGTTCCCAGTACTAATCTGAAAAAAGTAGCTCAACAACTGAGGGCCCACAAGAGAGAAAGACAAAAATTAAGAAGGGGGAAAGAGGACACAAGTAAGCTATGACCTAACAGGTACAATGGTATACAGCATATTTCCTGGGTGCAGGACTCAACACAACTTGGACTTTATCTTATAAATGCAAATAAAGGAACCTAATTATATTCACCCTCTTATTAATACCCCCCACAAAATGGCAAAAAAGCCCCTTTCTGGGCAGAGATGTTAGTAGTATAATGAGCTAGAGGTTAACATCGGTCATCTTTGAGTTGTGGAGAGTAAGTTGCTTAGTAGATCTTTGGGCAAGATCTGTGATGGAAAGCCATTTAGCTTAATTTCTCTGCACAATCAGGAGGTTCAAGGCCTTGTGGTTATCTTGGGGTTGCAAGGAGGTTCTGCCATTTATGAAAAACAGCTCAAGTAGAAACGGAACAATGTGACACAGAAAGGTACAAGGTCCTGATTGTCAAATCTGATGACCCTGTAACTCGATACATAAGTAAAAAATGCATTTTTGTTCATGGGGCTGGTTATAACTTTTTCCTTCAAAATCCCACCAAAATATGTTTTCTGAATGCAGTCTACTCAAAAACAGGGAAAGGAATTCAGTAAACTACAGATCAATCAAGTCAGACTGACACATTACAATGCCATTATACCAGGAAAGGGTTAAATAACGTATTAAAATAAAGAGATAATGACACCTTCCTGACAGTCTTAGAAAAAATAAATTCCCTTTTCCCAAAAGTTAAAAGTAACATTTCTCTCATAGACAATCAAATGATCTCAACCCAGTCAGAGATCAATTAACTCCATGTTTCACCAAACTTAGTTCATGTTTGTTTACTTGCTTTTTTTCCAGGAAAAGTAAGATACAAGTTCGGGGGGAACAAAAGGTCTAAATTCCAGAGTATAATTTGTAATTATTTCCATTTCAGACTTTTATAATTTATCGTTAAAACGATTCTATTACCTTCAAGTTCATGAAAAGATGCCAAGTTCATGAAGAGATAGCAGTGTGGCAAAGATCTTTAAGAATAACAATTAAACATGTTATTGGATGTACACAATTTTAATAAAATTTGACTTACAAAGAGATAAATTAAGCCAAAATTTATATTTTATTTTTTGACTCATGCTTGTTTTTGTATCCTCAATATTATTCTATTACTCTCATGAAATTTAAAGATGTATCACATGTAGAATACTACTAATTTTTATGCCAGAAATAAACTATTCTCAAGACCAAGCAATTAAAAAAAAAAATCTCTTCCCCCTTTTCTTCTAATTTCGAATACTTTCCGATTTAATTGTACTCAACAGATTGGCAAAAAGCATTAAGCAGACACATTCTTAAGAATATTCAGCCCAAACCACATTTTTTTTACTGTGATAATTACAACTGGGTATATCCGTAGAATGGTTAGCTTGAGGCTCAAGCAAATAAACTGACTCATATTCTTCTCTCTTAGTATAATAACATTGTTATTTGATTCTCTTTCTTTTAGGAACTTGACTACTAACACACAATGTTATTTGTGTCATAATGCGTTTTATTTTTAAGACTAAACTTACTAGCAGCACACATTTCTCAATTAAAAAAAAAATATGATTCCAGGAAATGGCCCAATCTTAAAGTAGAAAGGACAGAGATTTAGTTTCCTATTTCCCAAAGAAATTGAAACTTTCTCCTGAACATGAAGTGGCAGTTAAGACCATATGAAGATTGGCCACTAATACAGAATATGGATGGAAACTGTGGGTTCACCTCATGAAGGGCTTAATGAAAGGGATAAAACAGGGCAACATGGTGAAGCAAAAGTCTAAAAGTAAAAGTTAAATTAGTATTCTGCTACTTAAAACCTTGAGGACTAGTTTCTTCAGGTTGACTTGTGGAGCAATGGTTTGGTTGCTAGAGAAAAAAACTTTAAACCATTAAACAGATTAATCAATTGTTTTATAAACTGAAAATAGCCAGACTTTATTACTTCTTTCTTTCACTTCAAGCTCCAGTAATAATTAAAGATAACTATTGGCAAAAGGATGATCATAGTGGCCAATGTACTTGATGAGCTTTACATCCTATGGGCAGAGTTTTTTAGTATACTGACTTCTACTTCTGATTATTTCACCATATTTCTTGGTATGATTTTGACATTAAGAAACTTGATTGCACACTTTTAGACATGAATCTATTTGTTTGCATTGAGTTATATTATCTGGTGCAAAATAATTTTCCATAATAAAATTATTTTCTTTAAAAGCAGAAGAATAAAATAGACAAAAAAAATTTTTGAACAATAAGAATTTCCATAATTTTTTTTTTTTTTTTGCAGTTTTTGGCCAGGGCTGGGTTTGAACCCGCCACCTCCAGCATATGGGACTGGCGCCCTACTCCTTTGAGCCACAGGCACCACCCTCCATAATTTTCTTTATGAAGAGTAAGAGTGATTTTTATGTTTCTACTAGTAGGATTTTTTTTTGTTATTTATTCCTGATATCCCTGATATACTTGAGTTTATTTATAGATTAGAATTTTGCCTATATAAAAGCAACAACTTTTGCTAAAATCAGAATGATTTTTATATTCTTAAATTCAAAGCATTACTATATGATATTTACTTGTTTCCTGGTTATTACCTAGTTAAGAACAAGGGAAGAAGAAGATATCATCTTGGTTCTGGAGAAAACAGCAAACTGGATAATTCTCAAAAGTAGAATTTTGAGGACAAAGAACAGGTTGCAAGACAATAAATACAGTATGATATCTTTTTTTGAAGCTTAAATTCATGCAAGAGAACATGTATTGTTTAATTATGGAAACAGTTTAGTGAACTGCAATTATAACCACAAAATCAAAATAGGAGTGAAATGAGGTAAGGAAAAGCCGTGAGATGCTTCAACATTATTTAATTATATATTCATTTGTATTATGTTATACGTAATTATTTTCATATTTTGGATATCTTCATAGTTGGGTTTTGTTGTTTCTTTTTTTTAAATAGTCATATGCAAGAATTTTCTAACTATGCAGTTTGAAATACACAACATAATTCAAAATTCCGACATCAACCTTAAGTTCAGAGGGCTCATAAAAATTCTTTCAGGTTTCATAATTCCCTAGCAGAACTCACAGAACTCACTGACAGGTGTTATAATCAGCCAAGGGAAAAGCACTTAAGGGAGAGTCCAGGAAAAATACCAACTGTGGAGCTTCCGCTGTTGTCCTCTCCCTACGGAGTTGCAAATATCTGACTTCCACAGCATAAATGTGTGACATCGCCCTAGCAGCTGCCAGCTAGAGAAAATTGCCTGAGCCTTGGTATTTAGAATCCTTATTACTCAAGAGTCCTTGTTAGACTTCAAATTGGCCCAACTGGCTATTCACCTGGCTGGTCTCAGTTTTTAACGTGTCAGGATGTCTAACTGACATCCTAAAGCATCTTATTGTTATCTGGCTGGTCCAAGGCCCCCAGGCAAAGAAAGCTACTCCCCTACTGAACACTACATTTCTGGGGCTTGGGAATTACCACCAGAAGTCTGGGACAAAGGCTTGACCTTTCTTGGGGCAAGGTGAGATTCTTAACTACATAGCATCTCATCAGAGCAACAAATACTTTATAAATTCCTGGCAGGTGGATTTTGGGTAATTTAACATTCTGATATATTTTTTATGTTCATAAACAACATATATTCTTTCTGTAGTAAAGAAAAATATCCTTTTTAAAAAAGAACCTTACATAGTGCTAACGTGGGTCATCAGTTTTCAACTATAGAGAAACACTAGCCTAAGGCCTCTTGACCTATGGTTTTTGCACCAGTGTAAATAACTGAAGATTTTACTTTTGAATAACATTATCTCCATAAAACACTTACAGAATTTACTCCTTTATCAGACACTTAGTGATTTTAAGTACTGGCTTTATATAAAATATCTATTTGAATAAGGAAATACTAAATATGGATTTGATTTTTTAATACAAAACTAAGACATGCAAAATCATTACTTTATATTTTTCTTTTTTTATCAATCCTGCAATTTCTCCATGTTTTTAATCAGATTATTTGAATTTTATCTACCTTTTTTTTTCTGACTATTTGCTCTATGTTTGTGTGTGTGTACATGTATGTGTAATTCACATACATTAGTCTTACAGCATGGAAAGTAATATCGCAAGGATTGATTTGTTGCTTCTCTTTTAAGTAGATGTACATCTTAATTAGAAAATGCAGTCATTGGCTTTCTGCACCAAAGAAGGCAATAGAAAAAGAAAAAGTTGGAAAAATAAAAATTATGTGATAACTGATAGACTAGAATCATTTACTTTTGAATTTGAGAGATAACATGAACTGGTATTGTCTTGGGATCAAGTAAATTTATAAACGCTAAATATTTATGGACCAAGGAGAGATTAAAGATATATTCTACATTTCTGTCATTGCTGTTGTGTGTCTGTTGTTTTGTTTTGGCAAAATTATGACAAATATTTATATATTATTATAATACAAATAGTTTATTGCCTTTCCCAATCTGACATTATCATTTGATGTTTTTTGAGTGTCTCTACGTGAATAAAAAGAGAATAATCACTTTTTTTTCCTTTCCCAGATGTTAGCACAATTGCAGGCTGAAAGATTTGCCCTTGGTGAATATGTTAAATATTGAACTGAGATGTTGGAATTTCTTCCTCTTGAGTACTTAAAAAGCCATTATAAATTTAAAGGGCTTGAAAGATTTGTAAGTTTCTTTGGGTAAAGGAAGGACTAAAGACCTTTCAAGGTATCTTCTACAATCTCCTATCTTTGGAGAATCTATGATATATTAGGAAAAGTGAAGTGGAGAGGAAGATTGATGGAGAATGAGAGAACAGAATTTAAGCTAGTAGATTTCAACAGGCAATTTAACACTGTGCTGATAAATTCTTGTCAGCATTTGCAATTCATCGGGGATTTTGTGAGAAGAAAGCCCTTGTATGTTCTTTGAGGGTTCCTGGTGTAATACAAATAAATCTCTTTTGAATTTTTGGGCCCAAGGTAAGAAGGACAATAATTGTGTTGACTTGGATCCTGGATCTTCATACAGAAGAAAAATATTAGAGCTTTGACTACTAACTTCAAAGAGTTGCCCAGTAAATATCTGTCAAACAGAAAAAAAAAAAAAAATTAAAGAGAATAGAAAAGAACTGAATTAAACTGTTACTTGTGAAGTCATTTCAATTGCAGTAAGAATAGGATCAATAGGCATTTTGAATATCTTTTGCAGTTTCTACATAGTGTGCAATATATTAGATATTGTAGTTGATACTAAGTATGTTGGGTGTTTTGAATAATATGAATTGAATCAAAATGTACATAGAGAAAATACAAAGGCAATTATAAAGATAGCAAATTTGTCTCAGCTTATTTTCTTAACATTTAAAATAATGCTAAAAAGTAAAACTGCAAGCCTATTAATTTTGTTCTCAGATATTTAATGTAGATACAACTGGTAATATATGCCTACTATATTATTCTTGAATTCAGCTACTTATCTTATTAAAGTTCATCTCAAATTATACACAGGCCACAAGGAATAAAATTTTAATAAATTTTATGAATAATATATAATATTTTCCATACATAACATAATTAAATTTCAAAGGAGAAAATGTAAAATAAGATTGGATTATTTAATTTGTTAAATATTTTAGAACCATTATTTTATAATGAAAGTAATTTCTTTCCAACGACACAATTATTTATCGTGCCATAGTACTTTTTAAGGATTTGAGCCTTTTGGTTTGAAGAGTTTTATCTTTTATTCACTCAGTCATATAAGAATCAGTCTTTGGATTACACACCCGAACAAGAAGAAGATGGACAATTAGTACTTTCTCATGAAGCTTACATTTGAGAACTTTAGGCTCTCAACATGAAAGAGACCATCAAACTCCCTTACCCCAATTCCTCAAACACACACACACACACACACACACACACACACACATATACAGACACACACAGAGACCAAATTTTACAAAGATATGTAGGTCCTGTGTCCCCAAAATAACCCCAACCCTTTAAAATGCCTTTCTGAGAAAGCTCAATGTTGCCAAAATAATTTACTACTTGTTTCAGCCAATACCTGACTGTAGGCCATTGACCTCCCTTTTCTTGAAGCATTTACTTTAGAACTTGCAGTTGTAAATCTGTTCTCTGCCCTTGTGAGGTATACATCTTCTCTAACCCAGAAATGTCTTTCTCCAGGACCTTGGAGCCATCCCTTTGAAATGTAATCATCAAGAAAAATAGGGTCCCATCTCCTAATCCTGGGATAATTTTGGAAGGTAATTTCCATAAGGGACAATTAGCAACTACAGAATTCCTAATTACATCCACCAGCTTCTCCTTACCCCAATGTCCTTCAGTATTTTAACTTTCGCACATGTCGATGTTTAAAATGTTTCTTGTCCATTGTTTCTGTGGAGTTGAGCTTAGTTTATATGGGGGTGTCTACCCTTTTCTGCAGCTGTCAGAATAAAATCTTTTACCACTTTGGATAAATGTTTGGCTTTGCTCTTCTTTCACATAATGCAATGAGATAAATAGACATTAACAAATGAACAAATAAATAGATACATGATGCCATAATTATTTAATAAAACTGGTAAGCAATGCTAATTATGAAAATATAATAACAAGGGGATATGGTGCAAAGGCAGTACTTTTTGTGTTACATTTATGAAAAAAGGAACATGAGTTGAAACATTAAGAAGGAGAGATATTATATCCATAGATGGACAAACATTTTTTCAGGCATATGGAAATGAAATAGACAGCAGACTTTTGTATGCTAAGAATGACAGATGATTATGTTCTTTGAGAACAGATAGAAATGGAACAGAGTTAAGCTGGATATGTTAAATGGAAAGCAGATCATAAAGTCATTGGTCATTGATAGAGTTTCTATTTTATTTTGAATGCTTTATAACCCATTGAAAAGTAGAAATGTAGAGGTGATAAATCATTTTCAACTTTTCACAGTAGACTCTGTGTGCAGAAATGTGTGGAAAGAGAGCAAACACAAAAGTAAGAAGATAGTATTAAGATGTATTTATTATACCCAAGAACCATCAATGGAATATTGAGAATAAAGGAAGAATAACATCTAAGATATTTCCAAAGTTTCTAGATTTCTTAAGATGTAGAAAAAGTTTAGCTTTTAAGGGACACACACAAAAAAAGCATTTGATTTTGGATGGGCTAAGTTTAGAAGTCTATAAGCTATCCAAGTGAAAATATCAATAGCTCAGTGAAAATATCTTGGCAGGAGCTCTACATGTTAAAGTGTATGGATGATATTTAAGTGAATGAGATCATTCTCAAGTGATAACAGAGAAAAATAGAGAGGAGGACACCTATGATCTGAGGATCTGCATCATTTAAAGAAGAGAGATGCCAGAAAAGACTAGAGAAGGAGGCCAGTGAGGCAGGAGGAACACCTGAAGAGGAAACCTCCACGAAGGGCTGCAGCAGATTGCCAAGAGAGAGGGAGCAGTCAACCCTGTCAGATGCTCCTAATTATTCAAATACAATAAGAATTAAGAACATATGCATTGAGTTGGGTCAAGGTAGTAAAATCAATGGCCTTGATGACAGTAGTTATCTGGAGCTATGGAATCTTCACAGCCTGCAGTGATGTGGAGAATAATAACTGAGGAAGGTGTTCTAGCAATGTATCTTCCCAGACTATTATAACCTGAAAACCTTACATGATGAACATTTAGGAATACTAGAAATTGTTACCTTTTAAATCATTTTATTGCTCTTGCAGCAAGAAATAAAATACCTGAAACAAATACAGAACGGAATACCAGAAAAGGGAGTTCATGTGAGAAACTAAGCCACTTTAGTAATGGGAGTTGAGTTTTTTAATGTTATATTGAAACTGAACTGCCACTTTTCTTTATGATTGTGGAGCACCTCTTTATCATCCCTATTTTCTTTTTTTTTCTTTATTTTAATTCGAGAAAGAGCTATTGTGAATTCTGAATATTTTCCATGAGTCTGTGCTATAACCCTACTTAAGACAGTAATTATTTACAGCCTGGATGATAGTGGTAGACTCTTACCCACACATATCTAACTTTGACTACCAAATCTTCATCATTATGAACTTCCTAGCACCAAATAAGGTAAGGTCTTCCTTCTGCCTAAAAAATTTGTTCACAAGGTGGCTCCTGTTCTTAATTTCACCATAGCATCTGTGATAATTTCATCTGTAATTAATTTCATATACCAACTTGACTGGGCCAAAGGATGCTCAGATAATTGATTAAAAAAAAAAAGTATTTCCAAGTATATGAGTACGGGTGGTTCTAGAAGAGGTTAGCATCTAAACCAGTAGACTGAGTAAAGAAGATCACCCTCACTGATGTAGGCAAAAATCATCCAATCCAAATAGGGCCCAAATAGGACAAAAAGAAGAGAAAGAATGAATTTGCTCTCTCTGTTTGAACTGGAACATCCACCTTTTCCTGTCTTTGGTATCAAAGCTAATGGGTTTTGACCTTCAGAAACTCAGACTGAACTACACTACATCAGTTTTCCTGGCTCTTTATTTACAAGCAGCACATTATGGGACTTCCCAGCCTCTATAACCATTTAAGTCAATTTCTGTTATAGATCTATCTAACTTACTATAGGTTTTGTTTTCCTGGAGAAGCCTGAATAACATAACATCTTGTCCAAATCATTTAAAATTGTTTTCCAATATCAGAAGTAACTATATCACCCTTCTATTTGCTCCCCATCCTGTATGGCCTTCTTCCAAAGTTTTTCTTCAACTAATCCATCTGATAATCAATTTGACTTCTTCATAATTCATGATTAAACTCAAATTACCTCATTTTAAAATAAGTAATTCCTGACTCTGATTTCTCCTTCTCGCAGGCAATATCTCTCTTCTCAATGAGTAAGGTCCTTTCAGTATTGTAACACCTATCATACTTTGTAATGTTATATTACCCAAGTAGACTATTTCATTCTTCAAAGTAAGATATATACAGAGGCAGGGTGCAGTGGCTCATGCCTATAATCTTAGCACTTTGAGGGGCAGAGATGGGTGGATTATGGAGCTCAAGAGTTCAAGACCAGCCTGAGCAAACGAGTGAGAACAAGTATCTGTGAAAAATAACTAGCCAGGTGTTGCAATGGGCACCTGTAGTCCCAGATATTAAGGAGGCTGAGACCAGAGGATCTCTAGACACCTTGAGTATGAAGTTTTTATGAACTTTGACATCACGGTACTCAACCCCAGGATTCTGTCTCAAAACACACACACACACACACATATATATATTCTTTGGGTACAACAGCATACAGTACTGAACTGCTGAACTAATGTTAAATGAATATCTAGTAGTCACTTGAAAAATATTTTATTTTTAAAAAATATTGAACTTCAATTTTTAAAAAAATATTTTCAACATTTGTTCATTCCTTATATGTATATGTCAAATTGGTCTCAGTTGAAATCATCATCTGTGTTATTCAGTTGTTCTCAAGTCTATATTTGTTTCAATCAATCCTTAAAGCTATTTCAACTTTCATACATCTTTCAATTGCACTGTTATAAATTTCACCAGTTTGGAAACCTTTGGTTGAAGTTAGATAAACTCCACATAAAATGGCTTTAACAATAAGAAAAATAAACTGATAAAACAAAATTGAAATTCTGATAAGTATGCTTGAATACATGCTTAAATACTGTTGGATATAGTTATTCAAGATAAAAAAAAATTACTCAATCTTTGGTGGGGTTTTCATTGAGATGAGTTGAATCACATGTCAATTCCTATTGCCCAGGACACATAATGAAATAGGTGGCTTAGGCCTGATTTCTAAACAAAGTGATTAAGAGGGAGATTGGCTTAGAATCATGAGGGAATAACTTTGCAGCTGAGACCTAATCTCCAGTGGTTGGACATCAACACCCTTATTCTATGCCAGGAAAGAGAGGTTGGGAATGTTACTGAAGGGATAAAATAGTGGGTAGACTTTTTATTTGTATTTAGATGCTTACATGCATATATAAGTGCATGCATATTTTGATTTTTAAAAACATACTTAAAATTTATCAAAGATCAAAATGTACCTGGGTCATCAAAAAAAAAAAAAAAAAACACAGTTGGTGCCTTTTTATTCCTTTTTAGGGTTACCATGACAGAAAAAAAATATTTATTAAACATGAAACAAAACTAAACTGTGTGTGTTTTTCTTAATGACATAGAGAACTGGTAAATTTATTTTAGTACCATAAAACCACACTCTTTTTTAAATGCATAATACTTAATTCGACTATGTTCCCAAGTTTGTGTAAATGGCTATCACATTGCCAACGTAAATTTAGTAATAAAAAAATTTTGCAAAGAAAGTAGCTACAAAGAAAAGTTATGTGTTTGCTTTGGAATGATTGATCATTGCAAAACATTGGCTATTTATTTCATATAAAGTAATACAAGTAAAACCTAGGTGTAACATTTTATTTTTGTTGTGCATTTTTTCTCTCAAACAACAATAATAAGATTCTTCTTATATTTAATTTTAAAATTAAAGATTATTAAGGATTCAAAAGTCAAGTATTTTAAGGTAAGAATTAAATCAATAAAATGCACAAAATTGGAAGTGTTTTTATTTGAGGTATTTTGGTAATTTGTCTCTGCCAAGTAAATTTGTTTGTTGGGTTAGTAGCAAAGATAGGTTATTATAAAATAGTTATTTTGCAGAAAATAGACTTTCCCAATAAACTCCAAAGCACCAGAAAAAATCAATCTGTGCTGCATAAAGTAATATTATCATTTTATAGTGATTTATAATTTACAACGTACATTCTAAAATAGGGTCTCATTTTTCTTATAAACCCCCAATAAAAGAAGTATTGTTATTCATATTAATGGATGAGTAAACTGAAAATCATAGTGATTAAATTATGTACTGCAATAACTATGATAGAAAGCACAGCAGGATGGAAACTAAATTTATACTATTGATTCTTCAACTAGAGCTCTTTCCTCTACCATTGCAACCCTTTATGCCTCCAGTTTAGAGGTCTGAAGAAGATTTATTTCACTATCACAAACAAGATTACTAGAAAAATTTGGGGAGACACTGATACAGATAAGATGCCGGCTTATTTAATGATGGTGTCGGAAAGAACAAATGCATAAAGCAAATACAAAATATCAGAAGTATGAAGAAAAGAGAGTAAAGATTATCGTAGATAGGCTTGGTGCCTGTAGCTCAGCGGCTAGGGTGCCAGCTACATACATCCAGGGCCGGCTAAACAACAATGGCAACTACAACAACAAAAAAATAGCCGGGTGTTGTGGTGGGTGCCTATAGTCCCAGCTGCTTTGGAGGCTGAGGCAAGAGAATCGCTTAAGCCCAAGAGTTTGAGGTTACTGTGAGTTGTGATGCTACGGCACTTGGCTGAGGGTGACATAGTGAGGCTCTGTCTCTGTCTCAAAAAAAAAAAAAAAAAAAAATTACAGTAGATAGATTTAGGGAGTTCAGAGCAATTGAGCCCATAACTCCCACATGCTTAATCATGAATTCTGCCACTAGGCAGCCCATGCTATTTCAGCAGAAAACAAAACAAATGATTTCACTTCTATAGAATTTCTTTGTAATTTGGCTTTCCATTAAATATGAATTTCCCAAAGAATGGGGACTTAATCATCAAGACAGCATGAAACTATTATAATATCTGACTTGAAGTGGTTAAAGGTAATATATTCAAACACACATGATCAGAATATAATATTTAATGCTTCTACTCCATGGGGAATTCTTTGTTATCTGAATATTTCTAAGGAGAAAGTGACTCTTTCTGCCAGGTGTTTTAAAGATAAACGCCATAGATTTGGCAGCAGTAGAAATGTGATTCTAAAAAAATATAAATATATTCAAGAGGTAAATATAAGTTTGGGTCTGAAATTACATATATAATTTTTTTTTACTAAAAGAAGCAATTAAAAAATACATTTTGCTTCTCCTAGTTATAAATAATTGATGACAGGATTCCTAGGACAAAAATCAAGGAGCAGTCTACTAAATTTCCATTAGATTTGTGTAAGAGTGAGAACATCCAGCTATAACAAAAGAAAGAAGAAGAAGAAAAACAGAAGAAAAAAATCCTTTTACCACAGGGACACTTGCACTAGACTGTTTATTGCAGCTCAATTTATAATCACCAAAATGTGGAAACAGCCTAAATGCCACCAACCCAGGAATGGATTAACAAGCTGTGGTATATGTGTACCATGGAATACTATTCAGCCACTAAAAAACGATGGAGACCTTATATCCTTTGTATTAACCTGGATGGATGTGGAACATGTTATTCTTAGTAAAGCATCACAAAAATGGAGAAACAGGCTCGGCGCCTATAGCTCAACCAGCTAAGGCGCCAGCCACGTACACCTAAGGTGGCAGGTTCGAATCCCCAGCCCGGACCTGCCAAAAAAACAACAATGACGGCTGCAACCAAAAAATGGCTGGGCATTGTGGCGGGCGCCTGTGGTCCCAGCTACTTGGGAGGCGGAGGCAGGAGACTCGCTTGAGCCCAGGAGTTGGAGGTTACTGTGAGCTGTAATGCCACAGCACTCTACCCAGGGGGACAGCTTGAGGTTCTGTCTCAAAAAAAAAAAAAAAAAAAAAAAATGGAGAAACAAGAATCCTATGTACTCAATTATGATAGGAAGACAATTAAGGTCCTAGTACATGGTGAGGGGTAGGGGATGGGGAGAGCTGAGAAAGGGAAGGAGGGAGGTGTTGGGGAACATGGGATGTGGTACACCTTTTGTGGGCATGACACAATTATAAGAGGGTCCTTATATAACAAAAGCAATCAAGGTAATCTGGTTTTGTGTACCCTCAGTGAATATCCAACAATTATAAGAAGAATAATAATAGTAATGGTAAATCCATAGAGTGAAATTCTAAATAATTTGTATGCAATTGAACAGTGGTACTGACTAACATTAATTCCTAGATTTCTACAATATCACTGAAGCTTACTGGTTGGAATTATGTCCTATGATAATAGAATTTTGATCAAAATCTAATTCATGTTAAGCTGAGAAGGAATTGGAATTTACCCACTGATTATTCACTGAGTTCCTGATTTAGGTAGTAGAAACAAATTTGTTTAGCTTATCTTAGGATCTTCAAATGGCTTCCAAAAGTGCAGTGTTATAACTGAAGGAAAGATCAACTAAATCTCACAGGGTTCTCCTAACATAAATGGCAAGGGATCATGTTCTTGGAAGATTTGCATTGATTAGTGACACTAGTAAAGAAACAAAAGAGTCAGAGCGGAATCCTTTAACTTCATTGTATTCGTGGAATTAGGTTTATTGAGTTAGCATGTCCATTTACAAATGTTGTTCCATATATGGTCTTTTTTTCTGGAGCAATTAAAGATAGTACTTTAATGTTCTGGAAAACTCTTACCCTTACAAATAGATGTTTGCTTTGATGTGAGGAGAAGAGCAGAATACCTTTGAGGTCATAACTATCAAATGTATCAATTCTGCAGCATTGAGCCACAATCAGACTGAAGTTGCTATGGGACTTTTAAAAAATTTATTATGCTGATAATTTCATGCTTATTTATAGGTTAGAAAGTTTATATATCTAGATTGCTTGAAAATATGATAGATACAAATATAGATAGATACAATATCAATTATCAGAAAATAAAAAGCCAATTCCATTAATGTATCAGTGGCTATGAATTGAAGAATTCCAGGATATTTGCTCCAAGAAAAAAAAACAAGCTATTGTCCATTAAACTTCTGCTGATAAAATAAATTATAATTTGTGAGTTTCTAGACTTTGGAGAAAAAAATATCGCACGTGGGTTTGTGCTTCAATCCAGTGACCAGGTTACTCAGGGAGGGGTAGGGAACCTATAGCCTCAAGGCTACTTGTGGCCCTCTAGATCCCAAAGTGCTACCCCTCACCCGAATTTGAACTTTACTGAACAAATCCCTTTATTAAAATCCTTTATACTAAATTTGTATTCAATCAAAAGACCACACTTCAGGATCCAGAAGACCACATGTGGTCCCAAGACTGCAGGTTATTTGGCTTCTATGACCCTGCTGATGTGTGGCTTAAAGTGTCTGTAGTGATTATAAATTCTACACAGAGTTTACATTTATACTATAATCTATAGAGTTTTGTAACAAAGCTAGTTTTCTTGAGCAGTTTACTTTTTGAGAGGTAGCTCTTGCCCCCTACAAAGGCATAAACCTGCTCGTGAGATATCAGGTAACATGGAAAGCTAAGCTCTTCTTCAGTAAGTTAGTGTTCTCATAGTGATCTTGTGTCTCCACTGTGTAAGAGACTGTCAAGAACACCTCGCCTCACACCACAAGACACAAGGGCAAAGGGTTGCATTTCCCTTTCTCTAGGCTTAATGAACCTGAACGTTACATAGTATCAGCAAATTAGATGCTCCAACTATGTCCTAAAAATAAACATAAAACATTGCTCATGGTGGTGATACAGGGTCTCATCATGGTAGTGACATTGGGAATTCAATGTCAATAGGGTCAGGGTGACAGGAGAGTGACCAAGAATTCATCCTGATTAGGTGTTCCTGAGCACAGGACCTTAGCTCTATTGGATTTGAAGCCTAGACCCCTCTATGTCCTATCAATTTTCCAGTTTCCTAAGCTTTTTTTTTCTCTGTCTTATTTCTACACCAAGAACTACCCAATCTTATTGATACATATCTATCTTTTTCTATATAGCTAAGAAATGCTGCTTTTTCTAGACCAATCCAATATTACATAATCTTTCACTTTATCTCACACTATGTTTCCTCATTAAACTCTGTTCTTAGTTCAGGATTTGCACCTAGTGGACTCTCTTTTTAAAAATAACACTATTATCTTCTCATTTCACCTAATAACTACAAACTAATTTTCAGATTTCAATAACATTTGAGCCAAGACTTAGCACTCTGGACCTCTCCTTTCTCATACTTCTCAATGTTACGATTTTAAGTTTGTTATTAATGATTAGCTATTCACTGAGACTATAGATTTTGTGGGGATAAATACTACCTTTTTACACAATAGTATCCCCCGAATAAATCACAATGTTTAATACAGAGAAAGCACTCCATGAAAACTCATTGAACAAGTAAATGCATGAGTAAATGGAAGATACATATATTTCTTCTGAATCTATACCAGTCAGATGATATACATTTATCATATATATTTATCATCTTAAAATATGAGTTCACTTGTTCTCAATGAATATCTTTTTGGTGGCTATCAATCTGAGTTAAAGATCCCCTTTATATTAATTCATGTGCATGACCTTCTCTGCCTATGAAAGTCAAGTAGACAGCAGCCATGGTGGTAAAAAGCTATTAAAGACAAACAATTACAAATT
>NW_003852411.1:3177977-3269340 GCF_000181295.1 Otolemur garnettii | reverse complement strand
ACAAATGAACGCGTATTGTACTGGGCTTCTCTCCATTGATCTTCGTAGGTCTTTGGATATGAGGACATATCTTAGTTACTTTTCTTGTAAAGGTTTATTCTACTTTTCTTTGGAACCGCTCAAACAGTCAAAAAGAGAGAGTGAGTACTCCTTCCTCTTAGGAGAAAGCATCTCTTCCATTACGTTCAAAGACCATTTTATACATTAACTGGGCACAAATGGTTAAAGAGATGCCTGCTTGTGTTTGAACAACACAGGTGTTAGTCAGCTTATGAATCAAAACAGCCACCAAGAAGAGGATCAGGCAGAGCTCAAAGGCCCAGGATAAAACAAAGCACATTAATTTCTTGACCTGGCTCTTCCATTGGGAATTTTCAATGATTAGAGGCAATTTAGAGAAGTACAGTCCTGACTATCTCAGCCACATATGTTCCAGTGACACATAACAAATACCAAGGTTTATTATCATACCTGTAACTCAATGTGAAGCCAGAGTTTGCTGTTCATAAAGTATTTACTAACATTTGGAAAATTAAGATGATATTAACCAAGACTTCAGTAGGCCATAAGTATAGCTGACTATTAGGAAACTATGAAGCTATTCAACAAAGAAGATTTGGAATGAACTACTAACCCTAATTTCTATCTCAACAAATTAGACCCCTTTCACAGTATGAGTGAAACCTGGTTTTGATTTTGGTTTTGTTTGTCTTGTGTTCATTATCCCAGTTAGTGTTTCTCTCACCTGTATCCTGAACGCTACATACTTTACAATATCTCCAAGCTAATCAAACAAGGTACATTGAGACATGAGAAGGCCAAAGGGAGAGAAAATAGAGTACTGATAACAGGCCATTGAAACGTAATTTTTAAAAGTATAGCATCTTTTACAAAATGAGTTAATACTTTATCTTGTTGACTATAGGTTTGGCACAGGACCAGCACATATAATTTTAATTGACTGAACTTATCCTATCCAGTTATAGAAGTGCTATTGATTTATTTTAATCCATTTAAATGTTAAAAGTTATTTCTAGCTGCAAGTACCAAAAACCTGTGTTTACAAACTTTTCACTTGGCATTCCTTTTTCCTTTTATTTTCCTTTAACGCTGCTCCCCTATTCCTTCCTATCCCTCATCTTTACCTGCCTTTTCTTCTTATGACCTGTAATTTCTTCCTGTGTCCATCATCTCTATGTACCTTCTCCTCTCCCACCTTTATTTCTTCCCCTCAGATTCTTTCTCCTTAACTATTCATTTTTTCCTACTCTACTTTTAAAAAATTACATTTCCTTTTTTATTTTTCGAGCGAGGAAGAGTATGAGTTATTTGGGGACAGAGTACCAAGAAGAAAACCTTTAACCTCTCCTCCCTTGAAAATAATTGAAAATCTCCAAGAAATGACATTATTTGAATTGTATTCTATATTGAGGTTTATGTTAAGGTCAGAAATCTTGGCTGAAATTTTTCTAGCTTCAAACAGGAGAATGAAAATGCCAACCTGCCTCATGTCCTTGCTTTGAATGTAATCTTAACGTGCTTGCTTTTAGAGTGTTTGAATTGTCTAATATAAGTTTCTAATTAAAATGTTTCAAGTGTGATACATTTTTGAATATGTAAAAACATCTCCATTTCCTGGCATTGAATGTTTAAAACGATCTCTGCCTGTAAGTGTCATCCCATCTTTCTTGCAACAGACAATATATTTGACTATCATCCAGGGGCAATTTTCCTAATGTGAAACCTAGAAATGAAGGTTACATCATCATCTACTATGTCGCATTTAAATTCTGAAGCCTTTCCAGGCAGCTGTTTATAGAAGATAAATTTGGAAAAAAGGAAAAAATCTTTGATTACTATTCCTATTCCGTAGTGATAGAAAAACATCATTTCACCTCAGTTTGATAGCAGTAATGAGGCCAACTTTTGACATGCACTGCAGTGTGCTTAAGTACCCCAATGCACGATCCACATGTACTTATGATACCCATAGTTTTCCAGAGAAAGTAAAATTGAAGGCCACAAATGCTAACTTGGGCCCGGTCATACTATTAGGGTGCAAAAGCTCCAAACAAGTTCATTGCAACCTACTTCAGTTAACCATGGTTTAAACAGAACAAAAATTGAGCACTACAGTGGTTTTAACCATCTCTCTGCCATCCCTGACATACATGTCCACATCTACCATCAAAACACCATTAATAGAATTATGACCTAGAAGTAGGAATTATTGTATATACTCCTCAACAAGTATAATATGAACATAATGTACACAGTATTAGTGTAGTTATTACCAACTTATATAGTAAATTAATTTTAATACATTTCTTTAATTTTTTTTTTTTTGAGACAGAGTGTCACTATGTCTCCCTTGGTAGAGTGCTGAGGGGTCACAGCTCACAGCAACTTCCAACTCTTGGGCTTAAGTGAGTCTTTTGCCTCAGCCTCCCAAGTAGCTGGAATTACAGGAGCACATCACAATGCCCGGCTATTTTTTAGTTGCAGTTGTCTTTGTTGTTTAGCTGTTCCAGGCTGGGTTCGACCTGCCAGCCTTGGTGTGTGTGGCTGGCTCCCTAACCTCTGTGCACGAGCCCTGAGCCACATTTCTTTCATTCAAGGACTTAGAGATCTAGAATATGGAGCATAAAATAATTCCTCAACACTCCAAAATATATCTTAAATTGTGAAATAAAACTCAAGGTGTAAAACAAGGTGACTACCAAATATTGCCTCAGAGTGTCATGTTTACAATGGTCCCTAGAAAAACCATGTAATGAAAGTCAAAAATAACATAACAAAATGTAAGCATTTCCTAAAGAGTGGGGTAAATTACAACACAGACTTTGGAGCTGGGCATTTGATTTATTGGTTATGAAATGGTTAAGTGAGTTAGTTTCTGTACGTATCAGTTTCATTATCTCTAAAATGGGTTCCCTGAGTTCTGTGAGCCACTCTAGCAAATTTATGAAACTCAAGTTGAGGGGCTTGGGATCCCTCATTTATAGCCACTGAGTCAGGAGCATCAGGAACACAGGTAGAACAACCTGAAGCTTACAGCTGGCATCCGAGGAAAGAGGAGTGGCAGCCTGGTGGGACCGAGCCCTCCGACTGGAATCTCACACCATCTCCAGTCAGTGTCAGGACAGAATTGCATTAGAAGACACCCAGCTGGTGCCCTCTGCAGAATCGATGATTTGCTCGATGTGTGGGAAACATGAGTCTTCTGTGTTGATTGGTGTGATATGGAATCACAGGGAAAAATAGTTTGTTTTTTTCCTCACAATATCTTTTTGCAGAATAACTAGCTATATTCCCAAATATGTGATCCAAATATTACATAATTTTGATATATAATCTCATCACATCCATATTTATCTGTGCTCTTGAAATTACCACACAAAAGTTTTGACAGCATATAAACAGGCAATACCCTTGATTAAGTTGCTAATCTTCCTTCCAAACCTGCTCTGTCAGTAAATGAAACGGCCATTGATACAGAAAATCCTGTTTGTTTATTTCCACGTCCATTCTCTGTATCCCCATTAATATAAGAATGAGATTTCAGCAGAGCTCACTCTTGTTCTCAATAAAAGTCAACATTTGCCTAGCTTCTTTTTCAACCAGCTTGACAATGCGACTAAACGTTGGCAAATTTGGGGTAAGCAGCAGTACAAGCCTGGGTGTTCAGAGTGAACCATTTCCGTTTCCACTTTTTTTACTTCTTCCTGCAGTGTGGACATTATAAATAAGTGGTACGAGAATCACTTAATTTTTTCTTCTTTTGCCTTTTATTAAATGAAACCCAGAGATATAAAAATGAGGCAGTAAATAACATTTTCTTGAACTATGTTGTGGAAGCTTGAAGACTGAAGTGTGTCGTAGGTTGCTGGGATCCAAAGAGGAGAATTACCGCTGACCAATCATATCATAGACTCACCATGCCAGTTTTGGACTGCCTACCTGTTAATGTACTTTTATGTGATTAAAAAAATACCTTTATCTTCTTTAGTTATTTTTATTTAAATTTTTACGTTATAATGAGATGAACTTCTTTAAGAGATACAACCATTCTTTTACTTATTCATACTTGTGTCATCTTTTATTCTGCCTTAATTACCCCATCCAGTTCTAGCAATAGGCTACTGGTTGAAAGGGAAACTGTCACTGATACTCTCTGCTTCTGGGCACATTCCATACAAAGGAGCAGGTATAGAATCCCAAGAAGATTGTGGCGGTTTCTCTGAATCAAGACAGTGATCAATGATCAGGAAATCCGAGGTAACTGGGCATTGTCAGGACCAAAGAAAGGAAGGACATAGACTCTAACAGAGTCCCCGAATGTAACACAGTGGCCTGCTTGTATCTTTGCTGACAACTAGGGCATCAATATGTAGGTAAAATTCCATAATGGCAAGTACAGAAGAAAGAGGACTGTGAGGTGCAGGAGCCACTGAAGTTCCCACCAGCTGTAGGGGTACTCTACTGTGATTACTTGTGGTATTTAGTAGAAAAGTGGAAAGGAAAAGTCTTTAGTGCTAGGGCTAAAAATTGTCAGAATAGAAGCTACTCTAGACCTACACACAAAAAGATTAACGAGACTTAAAAGAATTATATTGACCCACATGTAACTGAATATATATGTTTGGAAGAACTGGATACCCTGATTAAAATAATGAACCTTAATCTTTATTTTATATCATATGCAAAAAGTTGAATACTGATCCATCATGGACCTCACAGTAAGCATTAAGACTATAAACTATAGAAGTAAAACATAAAATTCAGAAGAAATTTCCTACAAAATTAGGGTTAAAAATATTTCCTACACAATTAACACAAAAATTTAAAATGGAACATTGACAAATTAAATTTTATTAAAATTAAAGCGCTCTCAAGAAACTACCATTAAGAAAATGAAAAGGCAAGCTACAACTGAAAATAAAATTTTTTCTTCATTGCTTTCTTCTTTCTTTCAATAGCCATCTCATCTATACATCTCTGATAAATTTTTATGTGATCTGTATAAAGCACTGTTATACATCAATAATAAGACAAAAATCACTTAAAAGTGTATTTGAATAGAAAGTCTGGAAAAACTGAGAGATTGCCTACTGCACATAGGAAAAAAATGTTCAACATCATTTATCATTAAAAAAATGCCAAGAAAAAAATACATAATGATACCTCTACAAGTGCACTAGAAAGTCAAACATTAAAAAGATTGACAGTTACAGGCTTTAAACTTGATTAAAGTAACTTCAATTCTCATGTGTCACAATTGAGAATATGAAATCCCTTTGAAAAAATTTTTGGTAGTTCATAATTACACATACACTTACCTATGTCCCAGCAATTTTACTTCTGGCTATTTGCTCAGGAGAAATGAAAATCTATTTCTATGTGAAACTTTTAGACAAAATTTTAAAGCAACTTTATATACAGTCACTACAAACTAGAAACAACTCAACTGTCCATCAAATAGTGAATAGATAAACAAACTTGGTATAGTCATATAATTGAATACTTCTAAGCAATAATTATGAAACAAGAGTAAATGTTAAACACTGAACACTAAGAGAATAAAAGCTATACACAAAAGAATATATACTATATGATAATATTATGCGAAACTCTAAAAAACACAAAAAATATATAGTGCATTATTATTGTGATTGTGGTAATAATATGGATTATTTATATATATATATAAGTACATGAGTACAAATGATTGATATACATTTATCAAACCTCACTGAAAATTACACATTTAAAACATTTACATGTTATTACCTTTAAATTAACTTATTAAAATGGATTAAAAAAGAAAAACTTAAACAGTGACTTTCTTTTTTTTCAAAGATCAACCAAGAGTGTCTTCTGTGGGAATCACTGTTTGATTTCTGCAGGTCAGGCCGGGGCTGGATTTGAACCCACCACCTCTGGCACATGGGGCCAGTGCCCTACTCCTTTGAGCCACAGGTGCCACCCATTTTTTGGCATTCTTGTAACATACAAATTTCTTGAAATAATATCACATACAAAGCGTCTATGTCATGATAGTACTCAACACAGTAAATAACGAATATATGGCTTCTTAATAATTACTTTAACTTAATTTTTATTAAATCACAACTGTATGCTTTTATGGGGTACAATGTGATGATTTGATATATAATATGGAATACTTAAATCATACTAATTAACATAACCATCACCTCACTTACTTATTTTTTGTGGTAAGACATTTATAATATACTCTTAGTTGTCAATAATTATTTTTAAAAATGTTTCCTCATTGCATAAAATAATTGGGAATTAGTTATAAGGATGCATTTGGCCTTTTGGAAAATACTAGTCTTGTACACATAGCTAGGCAAGCGTCTTAACACTCTGCAAAACCAAAAAGGAATTAGAACAAAGTTGGCCTTAGATCAAGATAGGCATTTGGAGACCTCACTAAGAATTTAATAAGCTGTATGGACCATAAATATTAACTTCACTCAGGAAGTTCAGGAATCTACTGACTCCTTTCTTTGGGTCTGCTCCATGCCATCTGAATATTGTTTCTTTCTTATATATTTCAAAAGAGAAAGCATATGATTACCCAATTAAGTGTATCTTAATTTAACTAGAACATTTCAAAACAGGCCATTTTAGAAGTTGGTGGAAAAACCACAGATTGGCTGCTCTGAGGTCAGGTGTGTACCCTCAGTCTGCCCACTTGACTGGATTTGTTATATGATTCAGAAATGTCATCGATTCTCATGAGACTGGCTGATTCTGCTTTCATCAGCTGAAATTGCAGATTGGATTGCACAGATCTTCAGATAACCTTGTTTTATTCAACTTTTTTTCTCACTGATGACATTAAAAATCGATTCCAGGCCAGGGCCTCTCTGTGTGCAGTTTGCACATATGGGCATGGGTTTTCTCTGGGTGGTCTGGGGGTTCTATCCCAAAGGTATGCATAGGTTTGTTGGCAGGTCTAGTGTAAGCATGTGTGTATGTATGTGTGTGAGTGTGTGTGTATTGGTGTGTGGGGTGTGTGTTTGTGTTTGAGAGCAGGTCATGCCATGAACTGGGGTCCAGGGTGTGTCTCACCTTGCAGATGAACTCCAGGATAGGTATTGGCCACCCACTACCCTGAACCGGAATAATTATCTTATTTATTTTTGTTAATCTTTCTTCAGTGTTAAAAGTGTTTTGGACTTTATTTAGAAGTTTGGTGAGTTTTTTTGACCAGAAATGTGCCTTAAGAATGTAAGTCTGGTTTATGTCAGTTATGCTGGGGTAAAACTCGTCGCATGATTCATCACACGATGATGTGAAGTGAGGGCTTCCTGTATTTGGTTTAGAAGCATCCTTAGAAATATCAGATATCATGAATAAATCATTGATACAAAATCAAAAATGGAAGGAAAGAAGAGAAAAGGAAAGGAAATAACGTATTTTTATAGGATTGATTTTCCTGTAACAACTCAACAATATGAACAAATACTGAAAAATGAAAACTAGGTTATTCATCCTTGGCATATAGTGGTCCAACATAATGAGATATAATAAATGAATGGTAAAATAGTGAAAGTAATGTTCATCTATCTATCAGAGTTATCTATTATACGGATATGTAGTACACGTATATAGTTTCATAGGTTTGTAATCGATATCCTTGATCATTTTAGAGTTTTATAATTGATATTGCTTATCCTCCAAATAAGTCTTGACTGATTGAATTATCATCAATATTGTTTTAGTTTAGTTTTACATAATGGCTATCTTTCTAGGCAAAGATAACAGATATTAATTATATTAATATTAAGATTATACCTATTTTAGGGTAAAACTGTATGCGTTTCTTAATGCAGATGTGTATATTTTTAAAAGTTGGCTATTTGCACAGTAATGAGACTATATTGGCATAAATTCTATGCTACAGTAAAGAAAACACTTAATCTTATTTAAAAGGGATATATATATTCCATTGCATTTATTTCTATTGCATTACTATTATACTGTTTTCCTAGACTTAGCATTCATTGGATTTCCCTTATTTATTTTTTCTGTGGAGAGCCTGCCTATATAAGTGAAATGAAAGGCTGAACACAGTTGCTACCATGCACGAAACATCGGCGATTATTGCCCATATAGAGCTGATGGACCGTAAAGCATGATGCTTTTGAAAAGCCAAGTATAAAGCAGAGCTCTTAAAATAGATTACTCCATTTTATAGATTAGGACAGGGCTGAAATAGTGTGGTATTTTGTATGATATTTCAAAGATGCCACAACAATTAGGCCAACTGACCCTGCAAAGTGTTTGTTAGGCTCAATAAAAAAAAAAAAAAGCAGCCCCTCCTAATTGAAATCGCTCATTTGACATTTTACACAAAACCCAGGGGCAGCTCATTTTTATGGGGAGGAGAGGCATCAACTGACTTTCACATTCCTTTCTTCCTTCAAGATTTGGTGAAAGGCAAGGGGAATAGTCTCAGAAGTCTAAGAAACTTGACTTCAGATGTCCAAGTGCTTTAAACCGACTGATTATGAAATTTCTTGGAGGTTAATTATTTTTGTGGAAATGAGCATACAAGGTTGATGGGAAGATTTAATATATGGTGTTAGCTACATTACAAGCATTTACTCCCTTCCTAAAGGACTGAATTTTAATATTCTAGTAGTTGCAGTTGAGGATGGCAGCGTAATACACTACTTGTGAACTATCTTTTGTTTGGTTGGTGTTTTTAAGAAACAGTTACGCCAATATTGGAATTCATGTTTTCAGGAATCTAAAATTAAAACTAAGTGCATTCAGATGTTTGTCATTAATAAAGAGAAAATATACTTGAAATCGAATAATAGCAATTTTTGTTGATTAAATAATTATACTATAATCACGTCTTAAACAAACTCCAATAAAAATATGTTACTTGCACAGTTTATAAATCTATTACACATCCTGGATTATATATTTCCTTTGACAGATTTTGGATTATCCCTTCTTAGAGTCTCCAGATAATACCTCCATTCTGGGAGACACTGAACTCCATGGTGTAACAGATTCAATAACCTTGGTCTCATACCTTTGGTGTCTTCATCTTTGATAATTTTCATAACAGCTATAATTTTTCATAGTCCGTGTAGTAGTTCCTTAGGGCTTCTCCATAGATCTTTTTTATTTTTTATTTTTTTATTTTTTGAGGCAGAGCCTCAAGCTGTCGCCCTAGGTAGAGTGTATGGCATCACAGCTCACAGCAACCTCCAGCTCCTGGGCTCAAGTGAGTCTCCTGACTCCACCTCCCAAGTAGCTGGGACTACAGTCGCCCACCACAACGCCCAGCTATTTTTTGGTTGCAGCCGTCATTGTTGTTTGGCGGCCAGGGCTGGATTTGAACCCGCCAGCTCATGAGTAAGTGGCTGGCACCTTAGCTGCTTGAGCCACAGGTGCTGAGACTTCTTCATAGATCTTATACATTTTTGAAACTTTTATAAATTACTACAATGTCTGTGGCTTAAAACAACAGAAAATGTTTCTTCACAGTCCTAGTGATCAGAAGTTCAAAATTAAGGTGTTGGCTCGGCGCCTGTGGCTCAAGCGGCTAAGGCGCCAGCCACATACACCTAAGGTGGTGGGTTCAAATCCCCAGCCCGGCCCGCCAAACAACAATGATGGCTGCAACCAAAAAATGACCAGGCGTTGTGGCGGGCACCTATAGTCCCAGCTACTTGGGAGGCTGAGGCAGGAGACTCGCTTGAACCCAGGAGTTGGAGGTTGCTGTGAGCGTGATGTCATGGCACTCTACCCAGGGGGATAGCTTGAGGCTCTGTCTCAAAAAAAAAAAAAAAAAAAAAATCAAGGTGTTGGCAGGACTGCACTCCCTTTGAACCCGCTAAAAGAATATCCTTCCTTGCCCCCTCCACCTCCAGTGGCTTTGGGCATCTCTGGGCTTGTGACTGTATAATTCTAATCCCTTCACAGGACCTTCTTTTTTTTTCTGTGTATGTCTTCCTTGTGTATCTCCTATAAAACCAGTCATCATTGGATTTAGACCCCATTTGGATAAAAGGATGATCTCATCATGGACTATTTAATTACATCTGCAATGGCTTTCTTTACAAATAAAGTCATACGCACAGCTTCCTGGGGTTAAGATGCAAGGTTATCTTTTGGGGAGGGGGCATAATGCAATCTATTACAATCACTGATTCAATTTTCTTATGAGCCATGGCCCTTCTCGTTTGGACTGTTTCAGTATTTTACTCTGGTCTTCCTCACAGGGGTATCTAGTCACATTTTCTCTCAAAAACTAACACATAATTCCTAGATTCATTTTCTTCCTTAGCAAGCTAAAGCTCTGTGACTCATAACAGAAACTGTTTTCCTATAAAAGTTTCTTTCATCATCACATTGCAAATACTTAGCAAATCCCTGATGTTAAAACAATTTAACCATCTACTCTGATCTGCACTTAAGATTCTCAGCGCTGCTGGATTAACACGCATCCATATTCATGTGTCCACACATGTACCACGGCCTTCTTATGAACTCATCATCTCCAGTGCAACTGGGTTATCAATACTTTAAGGCAATCCATTTACATTTTTTCCTAATTAGAGCTTTTAACCTGTAGACATTATTTTTTAAACATTTTCATTGTTTTCAAATATCTCCTTATAAAATCTCCTATTCTCTTTCATCCTTCATTTGCAGCCACATGGATGGAACTGGAGAACATACGTTAAGTGAAGCAAGCCAGACACGGAAAGACACATTTTGCATATTCTCACTCGTATGTGGGAGCTAGATATGAAAACAATTGATCTCATTGAGAAAAAGAATACAATGATGCTTAAGCCAGGCCAAGGAGGGCCTCAGGGAGAGGGGGATAAAGACAAGATGGTTAATAGTTGTAAAAACATAGTGTGATAGTTAGAAGGAGCAACATTTGATAGTACAAGTAGCTATAGTTAGTAATTAAGTTAGGATATACTTTCAAATAACTAAAAGAGTGGAATGGGAATGTACCTAACTCAATGAAATGATAAGTGATTGAGTTAATAGATACTTTAATGACCCTGACTTGATTATTACACATTATATACCACTATGGAAACATCACACATACCCTATAAGTTTATACAAATATAATAAACTCATAATATTTGAAAATAAAAAAAATCAACAGAACAGAATGAACACTCTCAGCCTCCTTCAACAAGATCTGTTATGCCAATATAGTGAACTATCCACTTTCAGTGGCATAGGCATCCCTTACCTTCTACACAACCTGTGCTTTCTACCCCACAGTGTGTCCGGAGGCCAAGATTCACCCCACGTTTCAACAATTCACTAGACGGACTCTGGAGATTCAGCGTCTGTGTACAACTGGATTCATGGTTGTAATTTATTACAGAGGAAAGGATACAATGGAAAGTCAGTAAAGGAAATGAGCAAATGATGCGAAATTCATAAGCATTCACAAGCCCCTGGGAGTCCTTTCTCAGTGAAGTTACACAGGACATCCTTAACTTCTCTAGTAACTAGTTGTGACAACATGTGTGAAAGATGCTCTACCAGGGAAGCTTTTTAAGGACTCAGTGCTAAATGTTTTTTGGGGGGATGGTGATCACAGAGGCACTCTCTGTCTAGCACGGATCACGGTTTCAGACTCCCAAAGAAAAGCAGGTGTGCAGAATCAACCATTGTGTTTGAACAAAGAACTTGAGGCATAGTGAGCTACTCTGATTAGCTCTGACAATGGCAGGAACTCCTCTGGAACCCACATTTTCAGTTGCCAGCCAAGGCCACCCTTGTATACACTCCTGGGTAAGGATTACAAGTCCAGGCCTGCCGTTTCTGCCCAGGTGGCTTCTGCCTGCCTTTCCTCGGAAGCTTTGCCTCTTATACATGAGTCCTTTTCTTTCTTGTGCTTTCCTATTTCTTCTTCTTGTTCCTCTTTTGGTATATTCCAAACATCATTCCAGTCACCTCAGGTCTCTCACACCTAAGAAAAACAAAACAAATAAATAAATAAATAAATAAAACTTCGCCCAACTCGTGTTTGGTAATCACCATCTCCATCTTCACCTGTAACAAGACTGAAAGAATTTTCAACCCTGAATCTTTCACTCTCCACTTCACTCTCACTTATCTAATCACTTTCTGACTCTTTCCTAAACACGTCATTGTAATTGCTTTAATATAAATCACCCACTGATATCCTGGATGCTGGATTAACCCAGAATTCTCTCATTTTAACGTGGCGGCAGCCGGTGATCTTTTGACTTTTCATAAGTTTGAGATGGTTTTGCCTTTCTTCCACCTCTCTGGCCTCTTCTCAGGCTCCTTTCACTCTGTCCACCCCCTAAATGTTGGTGTAGCACTGTTTTTTTTTTTTTTTTTTGTCTAAGCCTCCTTTCTGCCTCTTTCAATTGACAGGCCATTCTTTGCAATCCATAGGTAAAAAAGGTTGTCTTCTCCCTCACGCATAGGTGAACATACCTCTGATTGATTTAAAAAATATAACTAAGCTCAACTCCTCATATGATAAAAATATCCATGAGGTATTAAAATATGTTTGGTAATAGAGCACTTCCTTATGTAAAAAAAAAACCAAACAAAACAATTGTGTTAGGATCAGACATTCCCCAGCCGAATCCATTAAGTAACTGCCAGAGGAATTGGTCTCTGTCCATTTCTGGGATCTCATCCAAACATCTGATTAATCAGGTTCTGTTTGCCAGTCTTTGTATTAGCCACTGGTGGCAGACACATTTAATTGCTTACACAGTGTTTGTTTCCCTTTTCCGCTTACGAACAGTAGGGGATTCAAAGTGATTACACAGTTTCTGTACCACACAACTCCAGGGAGCATCATGCAACACGGTAACCTGGGAACAGAATCCCTCTTTTGTTTAAGGCAGCAATAAACCTCACTTAAGGCCTAAACAAATGAACTCATCAATCAGTATTTTTAAAGCTCCTGAGATGATTCTAATACCTTCCAAAGTTAAGAACCACTGTCAGAGCTGAGCGTGATGATCTCAGTCCCCAGGTTCATAGACTTTTGTATAGCGAGGGGTGACCATTTGGACCACTACAAACAAGCCATGTAGATGATGTTCTAAAATAAAGTATTGCTTTCTTGATAACCAAAATGCAAACTGGTAGTGCAACCCTTTCCATCAGTTTTCTCTGTGCCCCATCAATGTGGATATGATGTTTGGAACTGGAATAGTCTTGAAACCATTGGGTTGTAAGTAGAATGACTAACACCAGTGTATTAAGGATGTCAGAACAGAAAGCTGAGAAAGGAAGCCCGTGTCCCTGATTGCATTATTATGCAACCGGCTCAACTCTGTAAACTCTCTGAGGAGAAAATAGAAGCTCTTTCTTTAAGCCACTGATAATTATGACTTGTATTATTTACAGCTGGGAAGAATCCTCATTCTACTGTGGATTTCGTCCTCAGCTTTTAGTTGTTATAAAGTAGAGTAGTCCCCTATTGATAAAGACTCCATTCTTTATCAGGAAAGTGGCAATCAGTTGTCATTAGGTTACATAAGAAAAGACGCTGCCAAGATGGGTATAGCCCTTGATTGTCAGGAGCATGAACTGCGGCAGCCTCCTACCTGCTAGCAGGGACTTTCATGAATAGTAGAATTAATAATAATATAATAATAAAGGACTAGCCAGTATTTATTGAGCACTTACACACCACAGTTATGTGCTAAATGCTTCACATGCTTTATTCCATACAATCCTGACAACTATCCATTTTTTAATTTTTTCCATTGTAGATATAAAGATACAAAGGCTAAGAAAGAATTAAATTAGCTTTCCCATTGCTTGAGAGCTGGTAAAGTGCCAAGTCAGAATTTGAACATAGACAGTTTGAATTCTCTTAATCACTAAGAAATTCTGTACCGGTGTCTAGCCCACACTTAGTCCACAAATTCCAGAACAATAAACAGCTGTGTACCAGACACTTCCACTAACAATAGAAAAGCATATGTAAGCAAACCCAAGCCTCCTATTTTGAAAAAAAAATAAATCTTACATTTATACATTTGCCTCAAGAAAGTTTTCTATCATCCTATATTCCCATTCATTAACTTCTCACATCCTATCAGTCATCCAGTCACATAATGATTTTTGTTTTTTAAATGTGATTTTATGATAGGTCACAAAATCAGTTGATGTGTGTAGTAAAGTGATATTAAATGTCTTTTCTATTTTGAGTTGTGGTCAAAAACGTTTTAAAGGATTTTTGTCAATGATATCTCATTAGTAGCTCTTGAACACATTCATTTGTTTTCTCTCGTTTTAATTTCTACTCTCCTATTTTGGTATATCCAGAATTTTTCACAGACTTCTTAATTATTCTCATAGCCTCCCGTCTTTGCACTTGCAACATATTTTCTGCACTGCAACCTGATCAGTTCTTTCTTTATTTATTTATTTGGTGGTGGAGGGATGGTTCTTGCTGTATCTTCCAGGCTGGTCTGCAACTCCTACGTCCATGTGATCCTTTCAGCTCAGGCTCCAGAGTTGCTGAGATTATAGGTGTGAGCCACCATGCTCAGCACCCTAATTATTTTTCAAAAGCAAAAATCAAAAAAGATTGTACCTTTAAGACTACTACTCATTATTTTTAATTGTCTTCAACATTATGCTGAAATTATTTAACATGGCATGCAATCCCTTTGATTTCTAGAAACTTCTTACCTCTCCAATCTCATCTCAAATCCTCATTATATAGATCTGGTCAAAATGAACTATTTTCAGTTGGACAAACATTCTCTTCAGCTTCTCTGCTTTTTCAAAATCCTGCTAGGTAGCAGGGAACAGCTTAAGACTTTATTTGCTATGTCATTGTTTCATCTGTCTGGAACATTCTTTCTCTCTTTTTATAATTCTTTCCTCTTTTTAACTATTACTTGAAGTATTTAAAGGGGTGTCTTCCTAGAAGCCTTTTATTTGTATTTTTTAAAAATTTGTGTACTATCTTGTCTTTAATAGCATCTCAAGAGCTCTTTACAAGCTGACATGATGTGTTAAAAATTTTAGGAAAAGTTTCCCCTGTTTATTCAACTCGTTTGGGCACATGACATGGAGAATAGATAGCACTCTTAGTCAGTAAATTCCCTTCACAATCATACACACACCCCTGCACAGACCCATCATGGCAGAGGTCTCCATCATTTCCATCATTGCTTTAACACCATAAACTGCTGTTACTTTTTTTTTAATTGTATACCTTTCTGAACGTGTAAGACTCTCAAAGGGAAAGCTTTATTAGCCCTGTTCATCATGATATCACCACTGCCTACCACAGTTCCTGGTACCCTGTAGATACTCATTCCTTCATTCAGCAAATACAAATGGAGCATCCAATATGCCAGCCAAGGTCCCAGGCACCGGAGTTCAGGGCAAACATAACCATCCACATTCACATTTTCAGGGAGCTTACATGTTAGTAGAGGGTGTCAAGGACAAAAATGTAGTCCATGTACTCAAATCAAAGTTAAAGGCTTAATGTACCTGCTATAAGTTTAAGAAGCAGCTGATAGCTGGGTAATTTCCTGAGAAAAAAGCATGTGGGAAGTTTTACAGGGAAAGCAAAAGGGAAGTGCATCGCTGTATTTAACTCAGGCTGCTGTTTTCCTTCTCTAAATGTGATGGAAACTTTCAGGTTGTTCCAGTTATGCACCCTTGTTCGGGATTATTGGTGTAATCACAAAATAATTCCTTTAAGAACGGCTTTTATAAACTGCGCAGTTTGTCTTTTGTCAAGGTTCAAGGGTGCAAAGAGAAGGAAAAAAAACAGAAAGAAAAAGAAGAGTTCAGGAGGAGGGAAAAGAGGAGGGGACGTGCTTCTATCACATCTGCTTTAATTCTTATACAGAAGATGATGATTAGCGTTTTCTGAGTGCGTCACAAAATCATTTTATTTTGTATTTAGTGCTTCATAAAATCTGATCATTTAATAAAACAACTTCACTGGAAGGGTTACAGATGAGAAGACTGAGGAGGAGAGAGGTTAATTAAAGAACCAGGTTTGGAGAGAAATTATGTTCTTACCTACTATGATTACTGCTTCCCAATAAGGAATTCTTGAAAAAAAAAAAAAAGAATGATGAGCGTATTTCCCTTAGCAGGTAGCAAGAAACTTTCCTGAAAACCCACAATGCTAATCAGGTATTTTACTGCCAACCTAGTTTTAAAGAAGCTGATCTGAACACTGCTGCATAGAATCTACTTAGTATTCATGATTTGAGGACTTATTCCAATCTCCCTAGGATTCCTCTCTAAAAGACCATCTAAGGAATACTAATATAAATGAGAATTATTTTATATCTTCTAGCTTAAAATGGAAAGCATAATACTATATAAATAAAATATTATAGATAGTACTTTATTGAACATAAAAGCAATTGTTCTGTTTTATTGTATCATTAATAGACATTTAAATTTCCTGCTTCAAGAAAAAATGTTAAATGAAGTAGTAATATTTGAGTTTAATTGTAATGCAAAATATGCTTTCACATCAATAAAATGTGAGTTAATGAGCCTAATTCTTTCTTTCTTGTTCTTAGGGAGTGTATCTTCAGATGCGATGGACTCCTTCATAGTCTGATATAAAAATCAAGAGGAAACCACTACATTCTGTATTTAGGGTGTGATGGAACAACGCATCCCCCTGAACTTGTTACACACTAGAGTAGAAAGGGAGGAAGAGTAGTAATGTGGAAATCTAAATTCTGGTTTTATTTTTTTCTTTTTGCCTGGTATTATTCAGGCAAGACACTTGACTTTACTTACCTTTTCTGAGAGTGAATAAATAATAACTCTTTTGCCTGAATCTTAGGATGTTAAAAATTTTCTATCAGATGGAAAAGTGTCTTCTATACCCTAATAAGATTATCTTTGTATACATACATTAAATTATACACATTCATATGAAATTACAAAATAAGGCCGCTCTCCACTGTTAGATACATGAACTGAGGAATGTCTCCTAGCAATTTAGGGTCTAGTCTTCTATTTACAAAGTAAATGTGTCATCAAGATTACTATGGAGGTTATTTTGACCTCTAAATTCTCAGATGTATAAATAAGAAGGCCAAATAAATTTGAGTAGCAACATAAGGGCATGAAGTGGCTAAGTTCACGGGGCTCATACCTGCTTCCTCCTGCTGATCTCACTGTTTCCTACCAGGCTCCACACTAATTTATTTATCAATATTTTCCCATTTTGGAAATGACTTTCATTGAATGTTAGAATCTTGCAGAAAGGTGAATTTGACACCAGTCCTTTTAAATTCTTTTACAACTAAATTTCCACTACAAGGAAAAGCTGAATTATTTTTAGGAGGGCAGTAAAAGCCTTTCATATTAAGCATACAATTCCAGTATCTTCTACTACAATTTTCTAACCCAAGTGTTTGAGCTAAAATTTTGAAGGCCATAATAAAAAAAAAGTCTGATGTAATTCTAAGACAGCCAAGAAGTTATTGGAAGTCTAGAAGTAAAATCATTCTCATTTTAATTTTGACAGTCCCTTTTGGTACCATGTGACAATTGGATTATAGTGAAAATAAAGAGAAAAACAGGAAAAGGTAGAAGCAATTTAATAATCCAGTTTAAAGTTTTTGTGGTTCACAATAAGGCAGTGATAGAAAAGATGAAAAATGTGGACAGATTTAAGGTATACTTTAGTATTTATCAGAACTTGATTTCAGATTGCATGCAAGATAATAGCTAGAGAACTGTGTTGAGCGTCTGGAAAGATGGTAGTGCCTTTTACAGAGAGAGAAGATTAAGGAACTTTGATATTGGCCATGTGGAGTTTGAGGTGCCTACTAGACATAAAACAGAACTTTTAAGTGGAAAGTTTCCGTTCAATGTAAAGATCAAGTGAGAAGGGTGGTGCCTGTGGCTCAGTGGGTAGGGCACTGCCCCCACATACAAAGGGTGGTGGGTTCAAACCCAGCCCCAGCCAGACTGCAACAACAACAACAAAAATAAATAAATAGATAAATCAAGGAAGAAGAAACCCTGGATGAATTGGAAAAGTAAAAATATATATATATATATCAAATGAGAGATTGAAAGTGGAGGGACATGAACATACAGAAGGTGTTTAAAGTCACTGAAATACAATGGAATTGCCCAGAGAGAGCACACATATGATGAACAGATAAAGGCTCAAGACCGAGCCCTGGGGTGCTCTAAAATTTATTCCAGGAAAAGAAGGAGGCAGAGGTGGCAAATACAACCTAAAATGATTGGCCACTGTGATAATGAAAAAAAATCAGAATATTGGATGACATAGTAGCTGCATTCACTGCCTATTGGTGTTGTAACATATGACTACAAGGCTAGTGGCTTAAATTCACACAAATATATTCTATCACATTTCTGAAGGTCACCAGTCCAAATGGTTTCCCGGGGATACATTTTTTCCAAAATTTCCAGGGAAGTATCCATTTCCTTGTCCTCTTCAGCTTCTAGAGGCTTTCAAACTCATCAGCTCATGGCCCGGCATCACCTTAACGTCTTTTTTCATTATCACACCCTTTTCTCTGGTCTTCCCACATCCCTCCAGAAGGATGTATGGAATTACATTGGTCTGACTCAGAAGGCCAAAACAGAGTAATATTCCCTTCTAAAAATTTTAAGTTTAATCATATCTTCAATGTAATTTTTGCCATATTAACATATTTACTAGTTCTAATGTGAACACACAGACATCTATAGTGGTGGTCATCCTACCACAGTAACAAAAAGATTCAAAGGTATCATAAAAAGAGACTGTGATCAACTATGTTAAATATTGCAGAGATGTTGAATGAAATAAACAGAAGTGACTCTTGGGGTCATGGTTAAGTTGAAATAAAGAAGAAATGAAACTTAGGAGTTCTGGTTAAGTTCAGCAACAATTTTCTTGGCACTTCATTCTGTAAGGGGTAAAGAACAAAGTGAGATAGTAAATACCATGAGTCTAGAAAATTATTTTAAGATGTTTTCTTAGGAAAAGAAATAGAGATATAATACGTGGAAGTAGAGATAGAATTAAATGATGAAAAGTTACTAGATGCTCTTTATATGCAAATATGCATGATCTAATAAAGATGACATGTTTTGTAATGTAAATGAGGAATAAATAAATGCAAAAATGACAGCCAGGAAAAGAAAAGAGAAAGGATCAAGGTTATAATTGGGTAATTGGACAGGTTAATTTTTAAAGATCAGAGCACTTCTTTCTTTTATCCATAAAAGCAGCAAGGAATATAGAAATGCCTTAGAGATGCAGAAGCCTGAGAATTGGGTGGGGGGAAGATGAGTGCCTCCCTTTCCTATGCACTCTCCTTTCTCAATCAATTTTAAGGTCATGTCTTCAGCTAGGGTTTTTAAAATGGGTTTAACTCTGGAGAGAAAGCGTATGTAATAGAATAGCATTTTCAGATAGTGAGAAATCAGGTAACATTGTGCAACTGTGTACTGAGTGCTCATTTGAATGTATGACCATTACTTTAAAGTTAAATAAGTCAGTAGAGCTATAGGATTTTTCTCCTCCAATGCCTAGCTGCAGGCATGGACAAATTTGATCACTAGATGTAAGCGAAGTTGGCTTTTGTGATGAAGAGCATTATATAGAGGAAGAATGGGGAGAATAAATTGATGGATTTTTGTGGATAAATTGTGCCAATAGCCATTTGTTGATTAAGCCCCACATCTAATCTGTAGTGAAGTCTCATCAGCATATTTCAAATGAAGCCCAAGCATATTCCCTTCTTTCTCTCTGCCTTCACCACAGTTTTAATCCAGCCCAGCATTAACTTTTCCTTGGGTTACTTAAAATGCAACTTAACCTGCTTTTTCTTTTATCCATTTTCTATCACAGACAAAAGAGAAATGAACTAACAATTCACCCTGCCCTCCTCCTACACTCTCAGAAAATGCCTCACTTTATTTTTTATTGCAGTTAGAATAAAGACAAAAAAAATGTGTGCATACCTTTAATGCTATAAATATTTTGATCTTTTCAGATGAATGGCTTATCGTTTCTCTCTTTCTCTTGCTAGCTCAGTATATCCAGCGATCCTGAAATTCCTTTAATTCCTCAGTTCAAATTCCCGAAGGTCTTGATGATGCTGTTTCTATCATCAGGAATACAGTCATTTTTCTCTTTTCTTAATCAACTCTTATTCCATTCTCTCTTAGTTGTACCCTGACACTTCACAAAACTTATCTGTGACATTGCACAATATGGTATTAAATATATATGAATGTATATATTATATACATTCTATTTAATCTTTCTCCCTAGTTCCTGCCACAAGAGATTTTAAAATTCTTAGAATTTTCTGAGGGATATGTGAATAACGAGCTCCTTTGATGCATAGCTGAGTTTATGCTCAGGAAGTGGATCCCTCCATAGCTTCAGGATGGGAGCTGGTTGAGGAGGAGCTTAGGACTTTCAGCCTCATCCCAGACTTCCATGGATGGAAGTGGTGCTGAAGATTGAATTAATAACCAATGTTCAAGGATTTAATCAGTCATGCCAAATGTAATAGAACTTCCATAAAAAGTTCGGCAGAAGGAGACTCAAGGAGCTTCTTGGTGAATAAACACATTGAAGTATTGGAAGGGAGGCCGTGGAGTCTTCACACACCACCTACCTCCATACCTTTCCCAGTGCATCTACTCCTTCTGGCTGTTCTTGAGTTGTGTCCTTTATAGTAATACACTAAATATAAGTAAAGTATCTTCCTGGGTTTTGTGAGGCTGTCCAGGAAATTATCAAACCTGAGGCACAGGCGTGGGAAGCTTCTCGCCTCCACCAGGGTCTTTATAACCTATTACACAGACATACAGGTAGCTCAGCCTTATTTTTGCGTCTGTACTTGGAACTGTTTTGTGGAACTGAACTCTTTAACTGTGGGGTCAGCACTAATCTAAGTACTACAGTGATTGTCAGAATTGAATTAAATTGAAGGACACTCACTGGATGTCTAGAGAGTTGGGAAATTGTTTGGTGTGAGAAGAAAAGAAAAAACACGTTTGGTGTTCGAAGTATTGGGAGTGAAAAACAAATCTTGGTAGTAGTAGTGTTCATGAATCAGAACCCTGAAACCAATGATCATGTACTTCAGGGGTCCTCAAACTTTTTAAACAGGGGGCCAGTTCACTGTCCCTCAGACCACTGGAGGGCCAGACTACAAGACCTGGGATGAGTCGGCTGCTAAGCAGGACAGGCAGCTGCGGCAAAAACACCCTGCGGGCCAGATAAATGTCCTAGGCGGGCCACATGTGGCCCGTGGGCCATAGTTTGAAGATGCCTGATTTACTTAATAGCATATATAGAAGTTTGAGCATAAAGAGTTTAATGGAATATATGAATAATTAAAGGCCATTCCAACAGTAGATTATGAATGATATACAGAAAGGACCAGGTTCATTTGCACCTAACATATTGTCTTCAAGGCTTACTGTCTGATGAATAGCAGTTAATAATGAACATGTGTTGTATGAACACAAGCCGTGGCTAATACATGATATGAGCTCTATGTCATCATAGTAAATAGGTTATTTTGTTATAGATACCAATATTGTTAAATTTACTTGATATGAATAAGTATTAACAGATGCAGACTAGTTTGTATTATTATATACAATGTATATAAATATAAATGTATATTTGGTATATTATATATACCATATTATACATAGCATATGTAATATATATGTGTATACATATAGAGGATACCAAAAATGTATACACATTTTAAAAAAGGAAAAAAAAATATTAAACTACAATACTCAATGTATGCCAAAAGAAAAGATGGATACAAGTTACCTTTGAGCACCTCTTGTAATTATAGAAGTCAAATGTGACTTGAGTATTAAAATTTTAATACATTTTTGGCACCTCATGTGTGTATTTTATATCTCACATGCAATATGTATGTATAATATATATGTATGTATATATGTGCATATATATTATTTATATATAAACTTCTCAGGAATATTCTTGCCTATCTTATAAGTTTCAGTTTTATACTTTCCAAACAAAGGGTTTCACCTTGTAAAACAATGAGAGAGCATTAAAGATCTTAAAGAATCAAGTGATAATCCAGCATGCATTGCTTTTTAAATAATACATATGTAAAGTATAAACATTTGTATACTACATGTAATTTAGATTTTTTAATAGATAAGTAGACTTTGTCATATGAATGATGCTTAATTATGTTTTTTTAATTGTTGGGGATTCACTGAGGGTACAAAGAAGCAGGTTACAGTGATTGCATTTGTTAGGTAAAGTCCCTCTTATAATTGTGTCCCACCCCCAAAAGGTTATTTTATATATGATATGTGAATTATATAATATAAGCATACCTCACTTTATTGTACTTTGTAGATAATGCATTTTTTACAAATTGAGGGGTTTCGAACTCCTCTACTTTTTTTTTTTTTTTGAGACAGAGTTTCACTTATTAACCCTGGGTAGAGTGCTATGGGATCACAGCTCAGAGCAACCTCCAACTCCTTGGCATTAGGAGATTCTCTTGCCTCAGCCTCCCGAGCAGCTGAGACTACAGGCACCTGCTACAATGCCTGGCTATTTTTTTGTTACAGTTTGGCTGGGCTGGATTTGAACCCATCACCCTCAGTATATGGGGCCCGTGCCTTACCCACTGAACCACGGGTGCCGCCCAAACTAACTCCTCTATTTTTTCAATAGCATATGCTCACTTTGTGTTTATGTGTTGGCATTCTTTAGCAACAAAGTACTTTTTAATTAAGGTGTGTACATTATGTTTTAGACACAATGCTATTACATACTTAGTAGACTATAATATCACATAAAAATAACTTTTGCATGTGCTGGGAAGCCAAACAATTTATGTGACTCACTTCATTATGATATTTGCTTTATTGAGGTGATCTGGAACCAAAGTCTAGACATCTCCAAGGTATATCTATATATAATTTTGTATATTTCATCTATATATATATAACATGTAAACATGACATATCATATAGAAAATATATGTAAATATATACATATTTTTTTTTCTACTCTCTGCTCCTTATAGATTAAACAGAAGTTTATATTATGAAGCTAAATAGGAAAAGTATAAAGACTGGAAAGTGGGCAAAGCTGAATGAAAGATGCCACATTTTTTATCAGTAACATTGCAATATTATAACACTTTCCTGTATTTATAATTCTTGAAGCATATTATGACTATCTTTTAACAGCAGCAAAGTTCACATTTGTCTATATGGGAATAGTGTCTGAATCTAAGAGCTATTTTAAACCATATACATTGATACTTTTGAATAACAGATTGTCTCAGAAAAATAAGAACAGATGTTGCATAAGATTTTGGAGAAAAAATAAGTATTTAGAATTTATTAAATTGAAGGGACAGTCAAAAAATTTTCTAGTAGAAGTAATTCAGAAACATAATTTTAATCAAAAAAGTATAAACTTTAAATGTCTTTTATATTGAAGATATCAAATTATATTGGTAGATATAGACTTCTTTATGTGAAGTATATATATTTGCATATGTACACGTATATTTGCCCACATACATATCTATAACATACACATATATGATCAGCAGATATTCAGAGATATGCCTGGGAGACATTTTTTGTTCTTAACCACTGTCAGCTGACTGACTGAAAGAATCCTTTACAGTGTAAGGAATTTTGTAAATAATTTATTCTAGTTCTGATTATAAAGCGGTCCGTCTATCCCAAGCAATATAAGATTTCTGATTTATTGAGAGGGCAGTGCTCCAGCAGCTTTACAAGGTGCCATGTTGTCATTCCATGTCACATTCTCCCCCCATCTGTTCTTTGCCTTTTGGATTCGAAGCCACTGTGCACAATCGCAACATCCTATAGCATTCCAGAGTTCCTAATCAGTTAATCAGTTTATGTTTATAAACATGGAACAGACTTCATGTCACATCACCAAATTATTTAAAACAACAAAGCCAAAATGAAATGTGCTGGATGACTGCTCAATTAAAAGGACACACACAAATCTTAAATATTTTAGCCTTAGCACCATCATTTTAATGAAAATTCATATGAAGTTAGTTATATTTGTAAAAAAATTGTCATCAATTTTCCTTTTATTCTTATCTGTCAGTATAAGTCAACTGTTTTTAATGATGCTTTGCTATTTGTTTGGTTTGGTTTGGCTTTTGAATTAATGCCTCGTTGTCTGGAAGTGAGTGTGTTTCAGCATCCATGTCAGGGCTGACTTCCTTCCAGAATTTAGGGATCAGGATCCTGCCAAAAGATGACATTCTGTTTAGGACTTGATTAAGCTAGAAAAAAGACAAGAAACAGAGTATGAAAAGAAAGACAGGAAGATAGGGAAGTAAGGAAAGGGGAGACAGAAAGCGAAGGGGAAAAGGAGAAAGGCCAGTAAAATGGCATGTTTCTGGATTATAACTTGCAAAAGTATTAACTATGCAGGCTTTATATTTTAATTTTTCGGTTACTAGCACCTTGCCAGGAATAGACACACACTATAGAAGTGATTGTTTACTTGATCAGGTCAAATATCCATGAGGGCTAAAAGAAGCGCCCCTCTTTCCTGCTATTGATATTATCAAAGGAGGTTTTCTTTGCCCTTTATCTGTAGGACCGAGTGCTTTTTCCCTGTACTAGTTCTACTTTTGTATTCCACAGTGCCTCAAAAGTTAATATTTGGAGTTAGATATTATTTCATAGTTTCTAAGAGTAAGAATATCAGGTGTGGATTACCTGAGTGGTTTAGGATTAGGGTCTCTTACGTTGCAAATGAGCTTTGACCAGGACTAAGGTCATGTGAAGGGTTTGTATGGATTTGAAGGGTGTGCTTGGAGCCTTACATCTGTGGGTCTTTGCAAGAAGCTTCTTCTCCGTGTGCCCTGGGCCTCTTCACCCCACTGTGGCTAGCTTTCTTCACAGTGAGTGACTATTGGGAGAGAGAGAGAGTGAAAGAGAGAGAGACTGACACAGAAGCTCAGTGTTTTCACTGAAATAACATTTCATCACTTCCACTGTCTGGTATTGGTGACACAGAAATCACTGGCACCTTGTGGGAAGGGACACAATCAGGGGTTATACTGGAGTCTGGCTCCCACATCATGCCCCCCTCACAATGATTTGTGCCTGTTTCCCAAGCAAAGAGGCACTCACCCTTCCCAAAAGAACAAAGATTTCATCATATCATTAAGGTATCAACTTGAAGTTTAAACTTTTATAATCTGTAGTAAGTTTCACCGATCTGTGGGTAAATACAACAAACACATCCAGAAACACTTTTACTTAAGCCCTTTCCTACCTTGAGCTTGAGAGAGACGCTCTGAAACTTTTCATAAGCTCTGTTGTTCGATTGATAAGTTCTGTGAATTGTTCCCTTAAACTGTTTAGGGAGAGTTTTGTCTACTTGAATAATACTCTGAAATATCACTATTGATTATTGTAAAGTATTAACAAAGAATTTTATAACTAATGTTCTTGGTTTTACATTTAGTCTGTTCTTTTTATATAGTGCCCAGATTTGATATTTGCTCACGAGGCATTCTTTTCTTTTTCTTTTCATTTTTTTATTAAGTCATTCATACATAGATCATAAATACCTTTATGCCATTATAGGATTCAATGTGTTGATTATTTGTAAAAATTAGAACGCTTACATCCTACTAAGCAACATACCCTTCACCACTTTTACTCAATTGTAAGATTAAGACATTTGTGTTCTACACCTGAGAGATCCAACTTGTACTTGCAATATGTACCATAGATGGGATTCCCCTACCAACCCGCCTTCTATTGTCCCACACCCCTCCCTTCCCCTCTCCCTCCCCTTCCCTCCTTCATCCTTAGGCTATAGTTGTGTTTCATTTTTCACATGCATGTGTGAGTGATTGTAAATTGGTTTCATAATAGTACCAGCTCAATGCCTTTGGCTCAAGTGGCTAAGGTGCCAGCCACATACAGCTAAGGTGGCGGGTTCGAATCCAGCCCGGGCCCACCAAAAACAACAATGATGGCTGCAACCAAAAAATAGTCAGGCGTTGTGGTGGGCACCTGTGGTCCCAGCTACTTGGGAGGCTGAGGTAGAAGACTTACCTGAGCCCAGGAGTTGGAGGTTGCTGTGAATGGTGAATGCCACAGTACTCTCCCAGGGGGATAGCTTGAGGCTCTGTCTCAAAGAAAGAAATAATAATAATAATAATAATAGTACTGAGTACATTGGATTTTTTTTTTCCATTCTGAGATACTTTACTAAGAAGAATATTTTCCATCTCCATCCATGAAACACAAAAGAGGTAAAGTCTTCATTTTTTAATGCTGCATAGTATTCTATGGTATACATATACCACAATTTATTAATGTATTCATGGGTCAGTAGGCACTTGAGCTTCTTCCATGACTTGGCAATTATGAATAGAGCTGCAATGAACAATCTGGTGCAAATATCTTTATTGCCAAATGATTTTTGGTCCTTTGGATATACACCTAGAAGAGGAATTGCCGGATCAAACAGTAGGTGTATATTTAGATCCCTGAGTGTTCTCCAAACTTTCTTCCAAAAGGAACGTACTAACTTGCATTCCCACCAGCAGTGCAAAAGTGATCTCTTTTCTCCACATCCATGCCAACATCTGTAGTTTTGGGATTTTGTGATGTGGGCTATTCTTACTGGAGTTAGATGGTATCTCAGAACAATTTTGGTTTGCATTTCTCTGATGATTAATGATGATGAGCATTTTTTTTTCATGTGTCTGTAGGCCATGCGCCTATCTTCTTCAGAGAATCTTCTGTTCATGTCTCTTGCCCACAATGAAATGGTATCAATTGTTTTTCTTTTTAGTAATTAGTTTGAGTTCTCTATGGATTCTGGTTATTAGACCTTTGTCAGATATATAACTTGCAAAAATCCTCTCCCATTCTGAGGGCTGTCTATTTGCTTTGCTTAGTGTGCTCTTGGCAGTGCAGAAGCTTTTTATCTGGGAGTGTATCTAACTAAGACTAAGGACATGAAAGATCTCTATAAAGAGAACTATGAACCCTGAGAAAAGAAATAGCTGAAGATGTCAACAAATGGAAAAATACACCATGCTCATGGCTGGGAAGAATCAACATTGTTAAAATGTCTATACTACCTGAAGTGATCTACAGATTTAATATGATCCCTATTAAAGCACCTCTGTCATACTTTAAAGACCTGGAAAAATTAGTACTTAGTTTTATATGGAAACAGAAAAAACCTCAGATAGCCAAGACATTACTCAGAAAGGAAAACAAATCAGGAGGAATCACACTTCCAGACTTCAGACCATACTATAAATTGATAGTGATCAAAACAGCATGGTACTAGCATAAAAATAGAGAGGTAGATGTATGGAACAGAATTGAAGACCAAGAGGTGAACCCAGACACTTATCATCATTTGATTTTTGATAAGCCTATTACAAATATAAATTGGGGGAAAGATTCCCTATTCAACAAATGGTGCTGGGTGAATTGGCTGGTGACCTATAGAAAATTGAAACTGGACCCACACCTGTTCCTGTTTTCTCTAACAAAAATTGACTCTCACTGGTTAAATGACTTAAACTTAAGACATGAAACAATAAAAATTCTTAGAGAGAGTGCAGGGGAAATGCTTGATAAAATTGGCCGGGGAGAATACTTTATGAGGAGGACACCCCAGGCAATTGAAGCAACATCAAAAATACATTACTGGGCTTTGATCACAAGACATTCTTAACTTCAACATTATTTATCATTGAGTTAAACTGATGGTTTTTTAAATTGTTAATTATTAAAGGTACATAATAGTTGCATATATTAATGTCATAGGTTACATATGATGTTTTGATGTGAATTAATCCAATCAGAGTAATTGGTGTATCCATCACCTCAGGCATTTATAATTTCTTGGTATTAGGAACATTCCAATTCCACTCTTAAGTTATGTTAAAGTGTAACCTAACTTATTTTTTATTATAGTCACTTTGTGGTGCTATAAATTATTGTTCACTCTAACTATATTTTTGCACGCACTGTCTTCACTTCATTCCCCAGTTCCTACTGCCCTTCCCAACCTCTTCTAACCATCATTCTATCTTTGTCTCTATGAGATCAATTATTGTTGTTGTTGTTGTTTCTGTGGTTTTTGGCTGGGGCTGGGTTTGAACATGCCACCTCCGGCAGATGGGGCTGGTGCCCTACTCCTTTGAGCCACAGGCACCACCCAAGATCAACTGTTTTTAACGTTTGGCTCTTTTATTTGAGTGAGAAAATGTGTAGTTTGTCTTTCTGTGTTTGTCATATTGCATCTAACCATGCCATTCTCACTCTCAGACTCCTTTCCAGGGACACAAAGCCATCTTTCCCAGCTCCTTCATGTCTGAAAGTCTTCCATAGATTCTCTCTCTACTCTCCCATTTTACTACATACACCAAGAAGAAGGTAAGTAGCACCTTCAATTCTTTGCCTTGGAATGTCCTTAGCTAGATCACCCAATTTATTTTATACTGTATACATTTTCTACTTTTTCCACATTGCAGGCAAAAGGATTGCAATTTTTCTGCTATTGCATAAAAGGAATTTTCTTTTGTCTACTTTCTAATGTTTCATCACATTCTTTAAATTCTCTCTGGTAGCCTCTTCAAAGTCCACAATTCTCCTCGTGCCTGTTCAAGGCAATTTAGCCTTTCACTAGCCCTTTAAGTCCTCTGGCTGTTTCTCAGCGCACATCTCCAATGCTGTTCCTACTGTAAGGCATTTGTTACAACAGCACCATACAACTAGAGATCAAACCTGCATTATTCATGTATTACTGAATAACAGAATACACCAAATTTTAGCTGAAAACAAAAATCATTTATTATCTGTATCAATTTTCTGGAACTGCCATTAACAAATCACCACAACCTGGGTAGCTTAAGACAACAAGTTTAATCTCTCACAGTTCTAGAGTTCAAAAGTCCTATATCAAGGTATCAAAAGGGTTAATTCCTTCTATACACTCTAGCAGAGAATCCATTCCATGCCTCACCTCTTGCTTCTGATGTCTTCTGGCAATGCTGGAGTTCCTTGGTATATAAACTCATCGTTCAAACCTCTGCCTCCATTCTCACATTGCCTTTTCATGCTTATCTTTCGTCTTTCCTCTCTTATCTCAAGGACTTGTCATTGAGTTTACTGCTTACCCTAACATACAGTGACTGTTCTCAAAATTCTTAATTACATTTGCAACAATGCTTTGTCCAAATAATATCATACTCATTAAGTTCCAGGAATATTTATTTTGGGGGACCACCATTTAACCCACTACCTTATCTCCCACAGTTTCTGAGTATCAGGAATAGGTCTGTGTCTTAGCTTGCTTTGTATTTCTGGTCTCTCATGAGTTTCAATAGTGGTGTTGGCTGGGACTTCAGTCATCTGAAGACCTTCAAGCCAGTATATACAATTCTTGTAAGAAGGCTGCATTTGCTCACCATGTAGATATCGCCAGAGAATTACTTACAGCATGGCAGCAAGTTTCAACCATAATATGTATTTCCAGAGAAAAAGAGAGACTAAGAAGGAAGTCGTCAGTGCCTTTAATATCCTAACCTCAGGAGCCACATGCTATTACTTTGGAGATAGTCTATGGTCGCTCTGGCCAATGGCCATTATGGGTACAATGTGGGAGGAGACACAACAAGAGGGTAAATGTCAGAAACTGGGGATCTTTGGGGACTATAAAACCTACCCTTATGTTTAATCCAAATTGAGTCTCAGTTTTCTCTGCTATTGTTTTAAAACAATTTTCATATTTGAAAATTCACAACATAATCCTGAAGGTCAAAATACTGTTCTAATGAAGAGGAACTCAAATGTTTGAGACCACTCAGCAATCAAGAAAAAAATTATGACACTTTACATGGTGCTTGGATCACAGAAATTATTTAATATACGGTAACATGTGGCATAGTACTCCCTTTCTCCAAACCTTTCTCTATCCTTCTTATTAAAAGCCCATTAAATCTCAGCCTCCTTTCCAATGACACAATGTCCGAGACGTTCTTCATTAGATGGAATAAAGAAGAGTAGATATGAAACCTGAGGTTTTCTCTAACATGAACCTAATTCTATTCCATTTTCATTTATTTTATTATTTTTTTTTTTGAGAGAGAGTCTTACTCTGTGCCCTGGGTAGCCTGCCATGGCACCATAGCTCACAGCAATCTCAAACTCTTGGGCTCAAGAGATCGCTTTGCCTTAGCTTTCTGAGTAGCTGTGACTATAGCACCCACCACAATGCCTGGCTAGTTTTGCTATTTTTAGTAGAGATGCGGTTTTGCTTTTTCTCAGGCTGGTCTGAAACTACTGGGCTCAGGCAATCTACCTGCCTCGGCCTTTGAGAGTGCTAGGATTAAATGTGTGAACCACCATGCCTGGCTGAAACTATTTCTTGATTAAAATCTCTATGGAACAAAGAACCAAAGTTATTAACATCTATATTTTTTTCTGTAATGCAGAAAATGTATATATGTGAAAATATATGATTATATACTAATAGAGAAATATGTTCATATCTATCTATTGACGTCCATTCTATACCTGGCTATATGTGTACATAAAGGAAAGAGAGAAGAAATAGATATTTCCTGAGTGGTAAGTGGCTGGTCTAAAAACCCCAACCTGGGAATTCAGAAGGTAAGAAATATTTAGTAAAATTCAAAGAAATAAAAATGCCAAGGTGCTTCTCCATTGCTAAGAGCCTATTTAACTTGATTCAATGAACTAAAACTGGCATGTTTACGATACTATAAAAACTTGAATCTGAATGTTTTTCCACTCTGAGTATCTTGTTTTTTTTTTAGATATTTTCTCATTTCCATCTGAGTGGAGCACACGCACAGTCACACAGATACATCACAACAAAACTGAACAGAACTGAAAATTTCTGATTACTTTCTTCTATAACTTGAGAAAGCAAGAATCAAGCTGGGCAATATCATTCTCTTCCCCAGTTAATCAATTTGGAAAATCAAACCACGGAGAGGAAGGCAAGTCATTTTCTGACATTGATGAGGGGCAGTTTCATAAGGGTTCCAGCTGAGGAAAACATCCTTTTTCAGATTCAACATTTGAGGATCTTTCCCTTCTGTAATTTCTTATTTATGAATTACTTTGAGACTGTAACATTGCCGTACCTAGATCTAATTCCAAAATAACTTTCTAATATAGCTCTTCGTGGCCATGACAATGTTTGGCAGGAGAACAAATTCTTATACTAATAATCTAGGAGGCGATCAATTGTGTAGAGAAAGAAATAACAGCAAGAAGATATTTACATTACATGCAAGAAAACAACATACAAGTATTTTCCACTGGCATATTTATTTTTATTTCTCAGAGTCACTCTACTATTATTGTTCTAGTACAGTTCATCTACTATGAACCAGGCACATGTTGGTAAAAATATTAAGGAATATAAGAGCTTCAAATAAAATTAGACTTTGTCAAGAAAATTCAGAGGAATAGGAAAAAAAAAAAAGAAAGAAAGAAGGGAAGGATTGAGGCAGGGAAGGAGAAGGAAATATACATTAAGTACATTTGGCTCTCCATAACTGTGATTCCACATTAGCAGATTCAGCCAACTGCAGGTTCAAATGCACTATGCCATTTTATATAAGAGAAACATTAGGGTAGGGAACCTGTGGCCTTCTAGGTTCTTAACTGTGGCCTTTTGAATGCATACAAATTTTATAGTACAAAAGGATGAATCTTAAAAGGATGATCTTTAAAGGATGAATAAGCAACAGAATGGAAGAACTAAAGTCTTTGTATTTGTTTTGTTAAGAAGCTTCAACCAGCTTAAGGCTGCTGGTTCCTCACGGCAACAGGATAGGGAATCTTGAGTTCAATCTCAATAATACAGTAATTACAATGCAACCATGCAAAATTGTAATGAATATATAATGGACTGGATTAATAAGGAAATCTGTGAAGTGGTTGTGGCAGGAGTACATGAGGACAAAGGTAGTAGGGGAACCCCTAAGCTTATCAACACTTCTCATGTTTCATATCAGAAAAACAACAGTATACTCTTTCTGTTCTCACATCAATAAATTATTTAAGAAAGCATTAAATATATCATTGAAAGTAATAAACATAACTACCAAAAGAACTAAAGACAGATCAACACACTTGTAATATAATAGTGGAAAAATAAAAAATAAGAATATAGCATGCTAATTAATGGAAACATAAAAATAACAGAATCAAGTCAAACATAGGTGGAAAATTCACTTAACCAAAAACAGCAATAAAAATCCGGCTTCAAGCTGCATAATAGAAATATGTACATCAAAACAACAGAGGGAAAAATAAAGACTCAAGACATAAGAAGAAAGTTATTTTAACAAGCTGGGCCAGGGGACTGTCTACCTCCAAGCGTGAGGACCAGCGGACACCCTTAACTGGTGTAGTTTGGGGCTGGCCCCCAACATGTTATAGCAGCAGTAGTAAAAAATGCATCACCCAAAACCTTAAAGGTATGAAAGCAAAGCTCCTTTTCTCATTGGGCCTTTTTCTAATAAAAAAGAAAACAAAACAAAGTAAATATCAAACAGAAAGAAATCAGTGAAATGGGTAACAGAAAAATAATACAGAGAATTAGTGAAGTCAACAACTGGATTATTAAAATAGGTTGAAATTCATAACACTATATAGACTGATTAGCAAGAAAAAAAGAGCATAAGACACAAACTGTCAATCTTAGGAGGGACACAAGTAACATCGCTGGAGAATATATTGATACTAAATAAATAAAAGGGGATGTCATGAACAAATTTGTCACAATAAATCCAACCACTTAAATAAAATGGGTCCTTTTCCTGAAAAAATAAAAATCTTCAAAGCTCATTCATGAACAAATATGTTTCCTAAGTAACACTGTATCTATTGAAGTAATTGAAATTATAGTTAAAAAGAAAAAAAAAAATTCCCTTAAAGAAAATTCCAGGTATGGACCACAGATGGTTTCATTGGCCAATTTTGTCTAATATCTAAGAAAATACAATAATATAATCCCAATTTTACACAAACTCTTTCAGAAAATAAAAATATCTTTCAGAATATTATGCCAGATGCCATATTAAGGTGTCACATATCATGGCATCTCTTCCCCTTGGCTAATAAAAACGTAATCTCTGTAAGCCATATGGGAGCTTTGGGAATTTTTTGGCATGCTGGTTTTTGACTATTATTTCCCTAGCCCTGGAGAGGCCCCACCAGGATGTGCAGGCGAGTGTTCAGCCAGAGATGTGATACATTCTCTCTATAGATCTCTAAAGTTCTGTCTCTCAACAGCTCCCTCTTCCCCAAACTACAACTTCACCCAACCTCTGTCTCCATAACTCTGCAAGACTTTTGATCTCTGAATGCTTCCTTCCTCCACTGTGACCTGGCATCTCAATCTAGCCACTGCACTAGGCTAATAAGGCAGCTACTTGGCTTATTCCCCTGTTTCAGATCTCATAGACGTCTGGAGCCTATTTTCCCATGTCTGAAAAAGTATTGCTTAATATATTTTCTCTACTTTTCTGGTTGTTTACAACAGAAGTTCCATTCCTACAAGAGTTCATTGGTCAAAGCAGAAATCTCATAAAGTTTTAAGAAATAAAGTTTAGGAATAAGGGCTGGTGATAAAAGATACCAGACCCTTTTACTTAACTTGTTACAGATTTAAAAGACTATTTGGGGGAGAGAATCTCATCTCAAAATGCTAGAGAATGGGTGACAGATATGATGAACACCCAGGACAAAACTGAACCTATCAGATAATGCTACGTTTACAACTACCCCCGTGCTTTTACTGGACTAGACTATCTAAATTTGTTGTTAAAATTTACAATTAGAAACTTTGTATAAAGCATGAATTAAATTTTTTGCTGATGGACTCCCTTTCTGTATATACATTAATGTATTAATATTTCCTAGCAAAAATATTTTTTAAACTTATGCATCAAACAAATGTTTGATTAAAAGAACAAACACCACAGATTTCACATATTATGTTACAGCTTGAAGCTCTCTCTATTTAAGTATACCCTAGATTAAAACTATAAAATGTGAAGGAGGAATAACAGCTTTTTAAGAGTAGTGCTCTCACAGTGCCAATTTTTTAAACATTTTATGTCTATTGTACAGACTAAATGAGTTGCGCTGTTTTGGTATTCAGAGCTGTAAGTTATATTCTATTTATCTTCCTAAGAAAATTCTCTGTGCTAAATGTCTTTTACATATGGCCCTAAGTTAGAAACAACAGTTATAAATACTAACAGTCACAAGGAACAAAATGAGCCTTCCTTTCCACAAGAATGTCATCTTGGGATCACTTGATATAAGAAAGAAAATCTTATATGACATGTGGAAATACCCAGCAACAGAATGATCTTAATTTACCTCATTCTTTTTAATTTATGTTTCTAAATGTGTATCTACCTATATATCTAATTTTTATATCTCTGCAGACCATCTCTCTGCAGTATTTAATAGCATGTGCTATATATCACACCATTCCACCTGTATACGTTTCTAACAGATTTTTTTTTTATTAAATCATAGCTGTCTACATTAATGCAATCATGGGGTACAATGTGCTGGTTTTACATACAATTTGAAATGTTTTCATCAAACTAGTTCACATAGCCTTCACGGCATTGTCTTAGTTATTGTGTTAAGATATTTATATTCTACACCTAGTAAACTTCACGTGTACCCTTGGAAGACGCACCGTAGGTGTGGTCCCACCAGTTGCTCTCCCTCCACCCAGATATTTTTTTTTTTTTCAAAATGAAAACCACAGAACTATTTTCACACCTAACAAAAATTAACAATTTTTTAATATAATCTTATCATACATTTCTTAATTATTCACTTAAATTTCATTTTTAGTTTATTTTTCCCAAAATAAGGTCCACTATATCTTTCATTAATATTTTTTCAAAGTCTCTTTTAATCTCTAATAGTGTCTGCATTTAGAGGAGTTCAGAGGTTGAAATCTTTCATTAATGACACTTGTATCTTGGATAATATTTGATTCTAATATATAAAACATTTCTATCCATTGAGTCACTTCAGTGAGGTATGATTGACATACAAAAAGCTATACCTATTTAACTGAGATCAATGACTTTGGGATAAGTATACCCATAAAACTATCACAACTATCAAGGCCATAAAACTATCCATCACTTCCCAATGTTTCCTATCACCCCCTTCATTATTATTGTTGTGTGTGCATATTATTGTATTAAGGGCATTTCATATAAGGTCTACCCTGTAAAGAAGTTTTAAGTATATAATACAGTATTGCTACCTAATGCACTATGCAGTATACTAGTTCTCCAAAAAAAAATATTTATCTTGCATAACTGTAATTTTGAGCCCTTCAATAATCATATCTCCATTTCTTCCTCCTGCACCCCAGCCCTTGGCCAAAGCCACTCTCTATTTCTACGACTTTTACTACTTTAGATCCCATATGTGTTAACGAGATCAAACAATATTTGTCTTTCAGTGTCCACCTTATTTTACACAATTTAATACCCTCCAGGTCCATCTATGTTGTCACAACTGGTAGGATTTCCTTCTATTTTCAGGCTGAATAATAGTCTCTGTGTATATAAGACAATTGTTTTACTCATTAATTCTCTGATAGACGTTAGTTTCTTTACATATCTTGACGATTGTGAGTAATGCTGCAAAGAACAGAGAGGGCAGCTGTCTCTTTGAGATTTTGATTTCAATTCATTTGAACCATGCTTTGAGAGGGATTCCTGCATCAAATGGTAAATTAATTTTAAGTTCTTAATGAACATCATACTATTTTAGTTGCTGAACCATTTTATATTCCCTACCCTGTACTACAGCTTCCTTTTTTCCACATCCTTGTCAATACTTATGTTGTTGTTAGTGGTAAGTCAATTTTATTTTATATCATTATTATTTTTTGAGACACAGTCTCTCTACATTGCCCTTGGTAGAGTGCCAAGGCATCACAACTCACAGCAAACTCAAACTCTTGGGCTTAAGTGATTTTTTTGCCTCAGTCTCCCAAGTAGCTGGGACTACAGGTGCCTGCCACAACGCCCAGCTATTTTTTTTGGTGAGGTTGTCATCATTGTTGTTTAGCAGGCCTGGGCTGGGTTCGAATCCACCAGCCTCGGTGTATGTACCTGGTGCCATAACCACTGTGCTATGGGCGTTTTTGTGAACCTCCATATTATTTTAGTTGTTGAACCATTTTATATTCTCATCTACAGTGTATAAGAGTTTCCTTTTTTTCACATCCCTGTCAATATTTATCTTTTTGTTGTTGTTGTTAGTAATAGCTACTCCAACAAGTGTGAGGTGATATTTTATAATGGTTTTAATTTGAATGACATTACACTCTTTTTCATATATCTGTTGACCATTTCTATATCTCCTTTGGAGAAATATCTGAATCCTTTGCCCAAATTTTAATTGGGTTTTATTTACTTGTTTATTTATTTATTTATTTATTTCATTAACTATCGAGTTGGAGGAATTTCTTATATATCTTGGATATTAAGTCCTTATAAGGGCGGAGGCTGACTAATTGCTTCTCCCATTCCAAAGATTATCTTTCCCTTTGTTGACCGTTTTCTTTTTTGGGCAGAAGCTTGTCAGTTTGATGTAGTTCCACTTGTTTATTTCTGCTGTTATTGCCTGTGTTTTTGCTGTATGATCAAAAATAAATAAATAATAAATCATTGCAAGGTTAGCGTCATGGATCTTCTTCTCTGTTTTATTTTAAAGTTTTATGGTTTCGAATTTTACAAATATACCTTCAATTCGAGTTGATTTTTGTATATGGAGAAAGGAAAGGGTCCAATCTAATTCTTTTGCATGTGGACATTTAGTTCCTGTAACACCATGTATGGAGGAGACTATCCATTCCCGGTAGTGGATTCCTGGTGCTTGTCCAAATTCTGTTGGCTCTGTGTGTAAGACTCTGTTTTTGGACTTTTCTATTCTGTTCCATTAATCAGTGTATTCATTTTTAAACTACTATGATACTGTTTTGATTACCATCGCTTTATAAGATAATTGAAAATCAGCTTTATTGCTTCTAGTTCTGCTCTTCTTGCTCAACATTTCTTTGCAGGCATCCTCAAACTACGGCCCGCAGCCTGCCAAGGACATTTATCCGACCCGCCGGGTGTTTTTGCCACTGCTGCCTGTCCTGCTTAGCAGCCGACTCATCCTGGGGCCCGCAGTCCAGTCCTCCAATGGTCTGAGGGACAGTGAACTGACCCCCTGTTTAAAAAGTTTGAGGACCCCTGATTTAGAGTCTTTTATGATTCCATTCAAACTTTAGGAATTTTTTTTCTATTTCTATGGAAAATGCCATGAGAATTTTGATAGTGATTGCATTTAATTCTAACAGTATCTTTGATGAAAGATATCTGTATTTTGAAGAAACTACTTTGCAGAACTTTCCCCATTTTGGATTTGTGTGATTACATCCTCATAGTATCTTTTGAACAAGTTCTTCTATCTGTACTATTTTCTTCAAACTTCTATGATTCACATATGTAGCAGTGTGATTAGATTCAAATCAATATTTATAAAAATATAATAACCTTTCTAAAATTTCTGTAAATTTTCCACTACAAAAGACACTCACTACTTGCTACATAGTGAATTTCTGTGCTTTTAGAAAAAGAAAGAATATTTAACTGGCTCGCCGTGTAATAAAAGGTTGTAGATGCCAATAACATTAGCAGCCACAACAATTAGCAAATCTATCACAATTTCTGAACCTCATAATTTTAACTTCTTGAAATTTTTTAAGTAAAAAAAATGTGAATAAAGTATGCGTGCTTCAGTTAGTACTCAAAGTTAAATAAGATGCAATGTCATTAGCATCTCTAGAGCCACATAATAATCATCTAATTTTTTTCTATTTGACCATGACAACCTATATACTTCATAAACATCATTTTATACTGCCTGCTGTAAAAAGAATCTTCAAGTATTATTTTTAAAATCATATCAAATATTCATCTACTCTTGACTTCCGTCTAAGTAAACATTTACTCTATTAAAATTGAAAAATGTTCCAAGTATTGTATCACTACGAGAGACACAATGAAGAATGTGGAATTCCTGTCTCGGAGGACTGTATCATCTCCTGTGTGTGCACGTGGGAGTATGTGCATCTAGGACGTAGAACAAACAGGACTAGTGACTATTAATGAGGAAGCATGAGACCCATTGTGTCATAACATTTGCTCTATTCAAGTATTTTAGGCACATACTATAGCTAATTTAGAGGATATAAAATGAAATATCAGGAGATATGTTTCCCCAAGTACAGAAATCTAGTAAACTATGGCGTTTGAATTTGACTCAGAAATGCACAGTACCTGATTCAAAAATCCTCAGTATTTCCTTTACATTATACTATCTTACAGGTGATGCTGGACAGACTTGCTATGTATACACATAGATATATAAGTTTATATTAGAAAATGCAATTACATATACACTTTTTCTTGTATATGTGTGTGTGTGTGTATATATTTATACAAGTGTCTAGAATAAATCCTGTACAGTTGAAGCTCTTGGTAAATATTTGTTGAATGAATAACTTGACCATGGAGGGTAGAGCTTGTGTCTACAATTTCTTTTTAATGTACCGAGGTATGAAGTACTTACATTTCTGAGTCAATATACAAAAGAAGATTGGAGATTCCCCATGCTTACACATTTCAATGAAAGAATTTTGAAATATCAATTGTTTGGTATTCACATATATTTATACACACACAAACATATATACACACACACACATATATATACACACACACATACATAAAATAATGTGTAACTAAGTACCATTAAGAGTGCTTCAATTATTTTCCTTTATGAGAAATCAAGCAGGTCATATTAATACCTCAGTACATATTTAAAAACAAACAAAAACGTAGATGCAAGGTCTACCCTCCATGGTCAAGATATTCATTCCACAAACATTTACCAAGAGCTTCAACTGTACAGGATTTATTCTAGACACTCATATAAATATATAGACACACACACACATATACACGAAAAAGTGTATATTTACCAAGAGCTTCAACTGAATGGGATTTATTCTAGATACTTGATACATAATACAAAAAGGTAGTCAAGAGTCTTCTCTTCCTCTTGTTCACTCGTGGAAAATGGGAAAGTGCGTAATGGACTGAGAAGTGTAGGATCAAGTGAGGGAAACAACATTAAAAGGGAACAGTAGCTGTGGTGACATAGGCCGGCTTCCAAAATTTTGTGGAGGATGACCAGACTACAGTGAAGGGGTATCCGTGAGAGAAGTAGAGGAATATTACTAGCACATTATCCTGAGAATGAAGGGAGGGAGTAAAAGTTTAGGAAGAATAAAACATGTACAAAAATTAGCCTTCAGGCTTTCTTCAAGGGAGCTCTGACGGGAACAACACTTGCGAATTTTCTCTCTACACAAAAGGGTATTGGAGATTCCCCAGGCTTACACATTTCAAAGAAAACATTTGAAATATTGATTCCTTGGTATTCACTTATTATGAAGAGAATTAGACTTGAAAGAGCACAAATTTAATGAGAAAAAAGGGGCAAGATTTTACTTTTGACTTCCAAAATAGACTCTTGAATATTGTAACAGAAAGAAAAATTGTGAAATCCATATTATTTTGTAAAATTAAGATATGCTTTAGAGAATAAGATTCTTATATAAAACAGTAGAATGTAAATGTTTAAGAAAATATTGCAAAGAACCTACAGTAAAACCTACATTGACCTATACCTTCTGGACACCTGATTTCATGTAAGTAGGGTGGAGAAGAGGCAAATTGAATGAGGAGTGAGGATAGAAAAGGCAGAAAGGTCCTGAGACAAGAAAACTAGAACAGGGAGATCCTAATGGAGAAAATGAACATAGGAAATTGAGGACAATAAAACCTTTTCAATTATATGTAGTATCAATGTATCAAAATCAGCATCAAGTCATAGCCCAGAATGTCTGACACCAGACCCAGCCACCTATAGTTATTATCACGCTTCCAGTGACCACCACACATCACCTGTACTGACAATACCATTCCTATCACTGTTTGATGAAACTTCTATACTGCATCACGAATATCGCCAATGAATTGCTCTGCAGAATTAAAGAGACTTAGCTGAGATAAAATGAGCTGCTGCAAGTGGAATTTCCCCCTCTCAATGGTTCTACAGCTTTTAAAAAAAAAAAGAAGAACAGAGTTTCCATGATGCTCAAAGAAGTTATGGGTGTATGAGGAAGAAAGGTCTCTGCAGTTAGGTCATACTGGACCATTGAAACCCACTCCAGTTACAATGAAAATGGGTTATGGACAAGTCAATCTACCCTTCTTCACTGGCATCTACGGATCCCAGTTCATCCCTCCAGTTCCACTCAGACCCCTACCTCTCACAGACAACAAACTGAACTACAAGTTATCATCAGTGTTAGCAATAGAAAGCTCCTGCTTCTGATAAAATGACGGAGTACCCTAATTCCACTTACTTTTGAAACTTAAAATCCCACACATTGTCGTTTGACTTTTTCATACTTTAACAATGCAGCAGTGCTAGGAGCAGTAATAACCAATGATGTTTATGCTGTTATAGATGTCTGAGAATATCAACTGGGGTTTGGTAGAAATAAGTAATGACATGCAATCACAAACCCCAAATCAAATAGAAGCTAGAGGTAGAACTCTGTCACTATTAGTATCTCTGTATAATTAGTATGCCCTACAAGTGGACTCATTGATAATGTTTCAGACTATAAATTAAGGTGCGTGGTTTATATAATAATTCAATCTCCCACTCTCCGTGAGGGAGCACCTGGTGAACTGGAGCAATAAAGCATTGCCATCAAGATGATTTCCATCCCAGGAGATTGTTGTGCAGCACAGAACATTAATTATAGCTACTAAGGAGGGAAAGAGAAGTGTCTATCAAACTCCCACACTGGAAATAATTACCAGGATTGGCAGGTAAGGTGTCACAGAGCAGAGGCGTCTATAATTTCCACCCCCCGCAAACATTGAAGTTTCCCAAAGGAAACCTAATACCTGGTCTTGCCGTTTTACCTGCAATTTCTGTAACAGAAATCTGAACGATTACATATAAATTTGGGTTAATTTAGTTTAGTATTTATGAATACAGAATTTGGAGTTTGATAAAACAAAGCTTGAATCTAGGCATTACCACTGAACTTTGTGCTATGGAGTAGACATTTGTTTACCTACTGAACAAACACCCTCTTTTTCCTTGATAAGGCAACCACTATTCTGTCGGTGTAATTGGATGTCACGTTTGTCCCAGTCCTCCAGAAACAGAGCCTGAGTCAAAGATTAAAGTATAATTACTGAAGATGCAAATCAGAGAGGTTAGTGTGAGGACAAAGGAAAGATCAGAATATCAAAGGCCGTTCAATATTTTGCCAGCAGTGATGACTGATTCGCAGGAAGTGATGGAGACGCACAGCAGGCACCTCCAATTCATTTGAGGATTTTTCTGGTAAATTGGCAAGGGAAATTCACCTTAGAGCAGTTCACTGAAGGGAGAACAAAGATGTGTCTATTTTATTCTCTCTGGAAATCTCCTATCATTTCTCACTGGTTAAAATTTACCTAATGGAGAGCTAAATTTTCCTCATTTTTGGATTTTGTCTTACAGCTTTCCAGCCACTGCTCTGGAAGCCAGACTCCATATTTCATCATAATCTAAAAATGGAAGAGGATTAAGATGGGAGCAGAGCACTGATCAAGGGAAAGAAAGAAGAAGGTGGATTGGGGGAATCTGCGAAGATGCGAAGGGTTTTTCCGATACTGTGACACTGTGCCAAGCCCCAATAAGTGACTCATGGCTAAATTATCAGGGACACAATATAAGTTATCCATAATACTTCCCTTAACATTTGCTAGTGATTGGTTTAGGGATGGGAAAGCCATTGTTTTCTTAGGGATTCTGACAGGAATGATTTGGAAAATATTATTCTTTCTAATTTTAAAAGAAATATGAGCAAGAAGAAACCATATTATTCTATCTTTACTTTGAATATCGATATATGACCAAACTGAGAAGGTATGAAGAGGGGCACAGCATCATGTTTAAGGATGTGAGATTTGGTTCAGGTTCTGGATTTGCTATGACTTAAGTTGCTTAATCTACCTGAGCTTCATCTATAAAATAATATGACAACAAAACATCTCATGATATTATAATGAGGATTCAAGGAGTTAAGATATATAAATTTCTTAGAATATATTTAGTGAACAAAGAAAATTATTCATTTTATTATCTAGATTACATTCTGTAATTCCAGTGTTTATAGGTGCACTTCAATTTATCTCATTGAAGCCTGAGTAAAATTACTCATTAGAAATAACCATGAAGGATCTCAGGGTTGTTCAGAGTATGAGGCACTAATGAGTGATCTCAAATACTTGAAAAAAACAAATTTTAGCCTATAGAAGTAAGCAGTTTCTTATCTATTCTCTAAAAAGAAGACAGCAAGTTTTAAAGCATTTGAGTCTTTCAGAAGAAAGAGCTCTTATCAATCCAAGTTGTTATGTTTTTTGCATACTTCTTTTGGTAGGTTATTGGTTGACTTGAAGCTTTTTGAAAAGTAATCTCGTTCCTCTCTGAACTTACATTTCCTGAGTACAATTCATACCCTAATGAAAAATATTGCTACATGTGACCTCTCTAAATCATCTCATTGTACCTAATGGTAGTGTCCTATTTATCCATCTTAGACATTTCAACATTTCCGTAGATTTATGTCTTAGGTAAAGTTCTTTGGAAATAAGTCATTTTACTCATCTATTTATTTACTCTTTTAGATTTCTGCTTTTTGTTCTCTGGCGTTTCAGTGTTTTCAAGAGTATTAGCTTATTCATATTTTAGCATTTTTACTTAAACTCATATTGAGCTTCCTTTTATATTGTTAAAATTTAATAGTTTCCCACATAACAACATATGTTGTTCTTTAATTTAAAAATGTACATGGTCCTGTTTTTAGGGAACAAGTCTTCACGCGACTGTTCCCTTTTATTACCTTTTAATCCTGGATGGACTGTACTCTGATAGCAGCCATCATCATCACTAAATTTTTAAAACAATATTTCTCCATTTATTCTGAGAGGATTCTTTCTTAAAAGACTGCCTTGATTACTGCTTCTTACCCAGACAGTTTGAGAAGAAAATTAAAAGAGGGACGTTACCTAACAAATGCAATCAATGTAACCTGGTCCTTCGTAGCCACATACTTCTTAATGGATTTTCTTAATCAAAATTTTTCAAGAGGGCACACACTTCAATTTTTTGATAAAAGAAAAAAAAAGCATCGAGTCAAGATATTTAAGCTAGTGGTGAAACTATAGTACAATCTTTTGAGATGATTAAGTTGACTAATGATATGACTCACGGTTTAAAGAGAAATCTTGGTCTTGAAAGTTTATTTGACATTTTATTTCAACTCAATAAAAATTATGATTGTTGATATTTCAAATAAGATGTGCAAGAGTCACTTGATTTCTTTATGTGTAAAATGCATCATAATCCTGAACTTTGGTGTTTAATTGTTAAACATGAATAACTAATGAAAGTGTTGGCTGAACTTGAGGGAAATTATTCATAATCACTATAAAGTACGTTATTATTTTACAGCAGTAGGTAAGTAGGGAGTGCAGGAGGGGGCTTCTCAGGATGGTCTAGGTTATATATTCAACTGTGTCTTTCCATTACATAATTTCCCTCTCTACAAATTTTGTAGTCTTCTTTGAGGCTTTTCAGAACTTTTTTCTGGTCCTGTCAGGTTGGGTATTCCATCAATTTTTAACAATTCATTCCAGAGCAATTAATTATTCTTCTTGATAATTAACCTTTCTAATTACTGTAGATTTCATACAAAAGCTACATTTTCCCCCACAGACTTTTGAAAAACCCTTTACTCTTGCAGCCATTACATTGTTCTTTGTTAAAAATCTGCCCTTCGTAACTGCTTAAAGCAAGAACTCTTTTTATTCTTGTCTATAGCACTGGTTCATATACGTGATATTCAGAAATGTTTTGAAAATGGCAGAGCATGAGAGCAAAATTATTTAAACAAAAAATAAGTGTATTGGTTTTCATAAGTGAGACAAAACTGGGTTAAGTGGGCAAAATTATTTTATTAAGATATTAGTTTAATTGATCTTTTTCCCCACCACCGTCACCACCACTGTTTTATTCTCAAGCATGGCCCTCAAGCTCATAGTTCTCTAGATTTATCTCTGAATTGCTTAGGCTAACCTAGAGGCAACAAAAATTTCCCATCTCACTTATTCAGACTAAATTCTTAGAATTGCAACTCATTCTCTGTAGTCAATTGAAATGCTCATAACAAGCTTTCACTATGGCCAAGAGCACGAAATGTATTGATTGACTTCAGCTCAGATCCAGTTTCCTCTCTTAGAACATCTAGTTGAGTCACTTGGGAGCTGTTAGGGTTCTCAGTTGTAGGTAAAATAACCCACTTTGCAAGATTAAGCAGGAAAGACTTTATTTTAGTATTAGTAAGGAGCTTATAAAATATCGATCAAGCTCTAGGCTGAGCTTCCAGAAATGATTCAGTAAGAATTGTTGGAAACTGTTCTAGCAAGAGAACTGTCACTGCTGACAGTAACTCTGCCTCAAATCAAGAGCTGCCACCTCCTGTCCAACCGGAAGTGCACATCCTTTGCTGTTACCTACACCAAGAGCAAGCGAATCATGCACACTGCTCTCTCCTCACTTGGCCAAATTCCTAAGATCAATTCCAAGGATGTACATTTGCATGTGTGTCCACTGGTATACAGGACTGAGATTAAAATTGCTGCTTGGTTATTTTAGTCTGTTTGTGCTACTATGACAGAATAGCTGAGAAATCCTTTGACTGACAGTTCCAGAAACTGGGAAGTCCAACGTCAAGATGCCAGCCCCTCGTGGCATCAGGCAGAAGGGTATAATTTACTATCTCAGTACTTGGTCTGATGTCAATGTAAGCTGCAAAGTCTCTTAATTGAATGAATGAATGGACAAAATATTTTTCAATTAAAACTGCATATAGCATATATGTAAAGCAGTACCACATGTTTCTACATATGGCTTTGGAAGACAGAATAAGAAATAAAGAAATGACATTGAAATGAGTTGTGACAACATGTATGGCACTGAAAGAAAACATTTGAGGCATTTGCTTATTTAAACATGAAGGATATTACTAAGCATATTAAGATCAGTCAAAAGTTCTGATAATAATTCCAAATGTTAAAATTTAACATGAAATTCATTTCAGGGTTATTTTATAGAGGCAATGGTATAAGTTATGGATTTAAGTGAATTGGTAAACTCATTTAATATAGACAATTAAAATCCAGATCCTTAAGGTTATACAAGCATCTATTAATAATTTGCCCCAATATAGGGAGCTAAAATTTGGAACACTTGTTGACTCCTTAAACTGTAAAATTACAGTGGACTTTCATCCCAAGGAAGCTGAAGTACTAATAAAATCATAGGGACAAAATGACATCCTGAGGACAAAAATGGGACAGCAAAAACCTGCATAATTCTCCTATTGATACAGGATTCCACCAGTCAGAGATGGACAGGGACGACCCCCCCATTCTGTGAGCCCAGGTGAGCTCAGAAATCAGACCCCCATTTCCAGGCACAAACAGGCTGCCTTCTCAAGGCCATATCCTCTGGGCTCTAGTAAAGTCATGAACGAAGCAGCCTGAGTCATTTTCCAGTAATTCCACCTTGAGTAGGGAACACATAACCAAATCCCTTCTCAGAGACAAAAACTGTAAAGACCTGATAACTTTGCCCTAGCAGAAGAGGGACTACATTCATTAATTTGTTAATTCACTCATTAATTTTGAAAAGATGATTTTCTACCTACCAAGTCTTGGCCAAAATATAATATAGACCCCTAGATAAAGGGCCCAAGAGAGAGACTTCCAACTTAGGTCTTCCAGGTTGCCAGAAGCTCTGTTGTTTTTGACTCCTGTATTCCTTTGTGTCTAATAAAAATCCTGTCTTACCACTGATCTGTGGTCCATGGGTTCATTCTTTGAATCCCCAGGACCAAGGACTGATTGAGGAAGAGATTCCAGTATCACTATCATGAAACTTTTATCTTTTTTTGCATAGGTGTGAGTAGCAACATTGAGATGGGGTCCAGAGAAAATGGAGCATGAGAGATGATTTTGCTGTAGCTTAGATCTTAGGGTCTAAGAGTAACCAATTTTCTTCTTATGTGATCACATAATAGAACTAAGATGTAACAGGTAACAACCTTCCTGGAAACCAAGTACACTCAACCAGGGACCAGGTAGGGGTAGCGATTGGAAGTTAAAATAGTTCATTTATGATCTTTCTACTTTAGGTGACAGAAGAGAAAGTTCATAGGGGCTTTTTTCTCTCTGTATTTTTTTTTTTTTTGGCTTTATTCACCATGAAACAAATTAGAAGCTTGTTTTCAAATTGTAATTAATAAAAACAAGCTGAGCATATATCTTGTAACAGAAAAGCAATGGTTCTATTTAGATTGCATACTAAACCTGGATTGAGGTGGGGGTGAACAAATTGATTCTTTTTAAACTTTTTGCATTTACCTGAAAACAAGAAAAACAGGATAGGTGATGGCCTGATATCAGAAAAAAATTGATAGGTTTTCATTTCATAATTAATTTGAGAATCACTTTAATTTTACTTTCACTGAGTAAGTTATCACTAGTTACAAAAGAGAGTTCCACATTATCATCACAAAGCGGTCTGCAAATAAAGTGTCCCACAGTCAATTAAGATGGGGGGTGGAGAAACACATTACATAATCTTCCTGCACACACAACATATTCACACACTAATTCTCTGTGAATTTTTGGCAATGAAATATTATATTTAGACAAATTATGTTTTGCTCCGTTCTCATCAGAATCTTCTTGCCTACCTAATTTTACAGTATTCATACATGTACCATAATTTAGTGTGGATCAAAAATGTGAAAGCTCAGTGGCATAGTTAAAAAACGTGGCTGGAAATGTGTTGAGGGCTAGGCTGAGAAATAAAAGTAGAGAGTTCTTTTTTTTTTTTTGCAATTATTAAAATTAGAATTTATGAAATGTTTTATTGATTAAGAAATGTGGATTGTGAGGCAAGAATTCAGGACTGATAGGAGATGTGGATTTTGAAGAAAGTATGTGCTCTGGGAGACCACAATGAGTATCTAGAATCCCAGAAGACTGTTGAACATGACAGCCCAGGCCTTGAAGAACAGGACAAAAAAAGGTTTTAGTGAGACCTTATCTTTTCTCCACAGAAAGCCTGTGCAAAGGTCTCTGAGGGCTAAATGAGTTGTTGCAGGATGTACTGGGGAGGGTCCATGCAGCCGGCTACCAGGAAAGGGGAAACAGCCACTTGGGGCTAAATAAGAGGAAACAGCTTCTTTATTCCCTGTGTCTAATATGGGCAAGGCTTAGCCTGTCTGCCCCTCAGGGACCCCGAGACTTAATTGCCTCTTGTGGAGACTGTGTGTGGTCAACCTGCTGGCTGTTGTCACAGCATGCTTCTGAGTCCAGTTGCTTGTTCTTTAAACCACATTTCTTTATTTTCTAATTAGTATAGAATGGAACAGTGAAAGATCATAAAAGTAGTTAAAGAATAGCTTGATTGAAATTGCAAACATTATGAGAATGATATATGTAGCATGAGATTTTCTTTTTCTTTTGATTATTCATGTGCTGATTTAATGATAATATATGTAATAAACGCTGAGTCAACCCAGAGCATGGGACCTTTGCCATTCCTTAAATTGGTGGCAATGGTCCCCAAGGTCCACTCTTTTTAAATGTTACTTTGTCTCTTTTGTCTTTATTTCTTTTATTTTCTAATCTTCACCAACCATTGGGATAGCACAAGTCATGTGGGGGCTGGCTCCCTACAAAAAACAAATAAACAAAACAAAGATTTTATCTTTGATGTGCATTTACACTTATAGCTAAACTTTATTAACATACTATATTCTCTTGTATTTATTTTTTCTATTTTTATATAAATTTACTTAGATAAAGGAAATGCTCTATAAATTATATAATGTCTTTAAAATGTCAGAAAAACTGACCCTGGATGTTTGAGGAATTTATACATAGTATAGATAATGTTAGCTTTTATTAGAGGATATTGACCAAATTTTCATATTTGCTCTGTTGGATGAATTATTAAATTGTGGAAAATATACTGCTCCAACTGCTATTCCACCTTCTCACTTTTCCTAATTAGTCTTCACTTTAATTGTAATTATATAAGGTACCACTAATTCTCACATTTTTGTCTCTTTTAATATTCTCTTTTTGTGTGCATTTTTTGTTTTTGTTTATGAGACACAGTCTCACTCTGTCACTCTGGGGTTGACTGCCATGGCATCATATCTCACAACAACCTCAAACCCTGGGGTTCAAGTGATCCTCTTGCTTCAGCCTCCCGAGTAGCTGGGACTGACATGCACCCACCACAGTAGCCCAAACACCTGGTTATTTTTATAGAGATGGTATCTTGCTTTGCTCAGACTGGTTTGAAGTTCCTGAGCTCAGGCAATCCATCTGTCTCAGAATCGCAAGAGTGCTAGGATTACAGGTGTGAGTCACTAGGCCTGAGTTCCACCTTTAGTGCCTTGTGGTCTGAGAAGATACAAGGTAAAATTTCAATTCTTTTGATTCTGTTAAGGTTTGTTTATGTCCTAGGATATGATAAATTTTGGAGAATGTTCCATGGGGCAATGAGAAGTATGTATATTCTTTATCTTTGGGATGCAGTGTTCTATATGCATCTATCAAGCACAGTTGTTCTAAGGTCTCATTTAAGTCCCTTATATCTTTGTTTAATTTCTGTTTAGAGGATCTGTCCAGCTATGTAAGAGGAGTGTTAAAGTTTACTGTTATTATTGTGTTATAGGGTATCATATTGCTCAGACTGAGTAAGGCCTGTTTCAAGAATCTGGGAGCATTTAAGTTGGGTGCATAAATATTTAGAATTGAAATGTCTTCTTGTTGTATTTTTCCCTTGACCAATATAAAGTGACCAGCTGTGTCTTTTTTGACTTTAGTTGCTTTAAATCCACATGTATCTGAAAATAAGATTGCAACTCCTCTTTTCATCTGAATTCTGTTTGCCTGAAAAATTATCTTCCAACTTTTAACTTGGAATTTTATTTGTCTTTTGACATGAGGTATGTTTCCTGCAGACAGCAGATGGATGGCTTGTGCTTTTTAATCCAGTCAGCCAATCTATGCCTCTTCGGTGGGGAATTCAAGCCATTAACATTTATTGAGATAATTGTTAAGTGTGGTAGAGTTCTATTCATCTTATTTTGTGATAGTTCATTGCTTAGTTTTATCTTTTGCATCACTGTGGAAATTAAGTTCTGTCCATTAATTTCTGAGTTCTTACTTTGCAGTTGATCCATTGTGATGCCAGTGTGTAGAACAGGTTGAAGTATTTCCTGTAAAGCTGGTCTTGTTGTGGTAAATTTCCTCAATGTTTGTATATTGGTAAATGATTTGGTTTCTCTGTCAATTTTAAAGCTTAGCTTAGCAAGATATAGAATTCTGGGCTGAAAATTGTTCTGTTTAAGTAGATTAAAGGTAGATGACCATTGACTTCTTGCTTGAAAAGTTTCATTGGTGAAGTCTGCAGTCACCTTGGTGGATATCCCCCTGTAGGTCAACTGGCACTTACTCCTGGCAGCTTGAAGAATCTTTCTTTTGTCTTGACTTTTGCAGGTTCATCACAATGTGTCTTGGAGAAGCTCGGTTAGAGTTGAGGCGATCTGGTGTTCGATATCCCTCTGAAAGGAGTGTGTCAGAATCTTTGGTGATATTTGGGAAATTTTCATTTATAATGTTCTCTAGTATGGCTTCCATTCCCCTTGGGCATTCTTTTTCCCCTTCTAGGATACCTATCACTTGTACATTTGAACGCTTCATAAAGTCCGAGAGTTCTGTCAGTGAACGATCTGCTTTCTCTCTCTTCTTTTCTGCCTCTCTAACTACTGAGTTATCTCAAGAGCTTTGTCTTCTATCTCAGATTCTTTCTTCTCCATGGTCTAATTTTTTGTTGATACTTTCTATTGCATCTTTAAGTTCCCTAATTAACTGCATCAGTTCCTTCATCTCTGCTATATCCTTTCTATATTCTTCATATTGTTCATCTCTAATTTGATTCTGTTTTTGAATTTCTTTTTGGTTATTTTCCACTTTATCAGCAGTTTCCTCCATTGTTTCCATAATTTATTTATTTGTTTTCATCATCTGTATTCTAAATTCCCTTCTGTCATTTCTAACATTTCTTTATAGGTAGAATCCTCTGCAGTAGCTACTTCACGGTTCCTTGGGGGGTGTTGCTCTGGACTGGTTTTTCAGGTTGCTGGATTTTTCTGTTGCTTCTTCCTCATGAGTGTTTTCTTTTACCTGTTTCATTGCCCTAATTTTTCTTTAATTTCCTCTTGCTCTTTAAGTTACCATGGGCTAGGGTTTTGATGGGTCTTTTTGGTACAGAAGCAGAAGGATAAGAAGATTGAAGAGCAAGAATGGAAAAAAGAAAAAAAAGAAAAGACAAGAAAAAGAGAAAGGAAAGGGAGTAAGTAAAAGGGAATATTGACAAAAAGAAGAGAGGCACACAAAGAGGGAGACAGGGGCAATATAGGAGTACAGTAAGGTGATTTGACTGAACCTGAAAACCCCCCAACCTCTGAGGGTGCCAGGTTGGGTGGTTCCATTGAGGTCAGCAGCTCTTTGCCGGCCTGTTCAGGCACAGTATACCACCTCTAACAAGTAGAGGGGAAAGATAAAAATGCTATAAATCTAACCAAAACAATAAAACAGAAAAGTTTACGGGATAAAATTGAGGGAAAAGAAATATAATGGGCATAGAAACACTAGTAAGAAAGTTCTAATTGTTAAAGAAGGCAACAATGGAAAATTATATTTAAACTAGGAAAAAGAAGAAAGAAAAAAAGAAAAATCTAGAGTGAAAATGTTGAAATTAAAAAAAAAACAGAAAAACAAAAAATAAAACCAAAAACAAAGCAGTATATATATTTTGCTGAATATTGTCTGGGCCACAGGTATCTTCTGGAGTATGAGAGGTTAATCACAATGCTGATACAGCTATATGAGATGGAGACTGGAGGCCTATGCTGATTTCTCAAATCCCGCAGGGTAGAGATCCTAAATCTCTCCTCAACCCGGCATTTTAAACTGTTAACCTTGGCTAAGCAGAAGCTTTCCAAGGAAAGCACTTGTCTCTGGAATCACTCCTGAAGTTGCTATCTGCTTACCTGTGTGTCAAAACTGGTCTAACTCTATGCCCCGAAGGCCAAGGCTATAAGGCAGCTCAGTCCCTGACTTTAGGCTGCTCAGTCACTAGATGACTCGCCCACTGTCTCCCACCGGACCCTCACTTTGCAACCCTGAGGGCAGAGCTTGCCATGGCAGTTCTCCCATAATGACTCAGCATGGCCCACAGCCAAACACTATTAGCTCCGTCTGGCTCAGTGGCTCAGTCCAGGGCCTTAGACAACACTTAAAGTCCTCCGCACTCTCACTCAAGTTCTTCCAAGGTAGTTCAACTGAGAGCCAAGTCCAGAAAAGAAAAGCAGATCACAGGTAAGCCTTTGCCAGTTTGCAATCTCACTGCTGCTGTACTTACAGCTGCCAGCAGGATTAGATTGAACAAACACACACAACCACTTGCCAGTTCTCCATTGCTTTTGTCCTCCTCATGGGATCCAGAAGTCTCTCACTGACTCCATGTGTCCCCAAAAGGATGTTTCTGGGCAGATGCCACCAGCCAGAGATGCCTGAAATCTTCCCACCCCAGTCTCACTGTGCCCAGTTGCAAGGAAGCTGTTACTAGGCCGCCATCTTGCTCCTCCCCCCAGACAGCAAACTTTTAACAAAAGCAATATCAAATAAATATTACATAAATGTGTAAGCAAATGTGGTATCTTAGGACAGGCTTCCCACAATAATCAATTTTTATGATAATTATATATATAATTTTTTAGGTCTAAAATTTTTTTCAATCATTTATTTATGTTAGCATACCTCAGATATTTACTCATTTCTAACTTTGATTTTCCTGGTCTTTTAAAGAGAGGAAATTCCACTTAGTTTAAACTCTAAAAACACATTTTAATTATTATCTTAAGTAAATAGGCCTTCTCTCCATCTTTCTTTCCTTCATCTTAAATGTGGCTAGCTGAGCTCAATTGGCTGTGGAACATTTAGCCTACCATTAGCCATTAAATAGACATTTTTTAAACACTGCTGTGACACAGCAGATTTTGCCCCTTTGTACAAATATGCACTGATTTCAAGTTTGTTATCTTGTTGTATTTCATTTAATACAGTGCTGCCCTAAAAGGTATTGCTTATTGTTCACTGTAAAGATAAAACAAAGAATAGAGCAAGAGAAACAAATGAAAAGAATAATTAAGAAATCTGGAAATATCTATAACACCATCAGGTTATAAACATCCTTAGTTAAAGTTATACAGAATCTAATTTGAAATACCTCCAAGGATTATATTTGAAGACAACAAACTTCTCAAATATTCTGGAATGATTTGGCTATAGACCCCTCACTCTGTACTTTTTTATAATAATTTCAAAAGCTACAGGTAAAATATTCTTGGTCAATTGATAGGTTTCTATATTATATAATATCAACTCAGACTTTTATGGCATATAAAATTAAATTAAATGTTACAGTGTTAACATATCTCTAAAATTATAAAAAGCAAAATATGTCATATCCAACATCCTTTTGAAGTAAAAATGGCCCTAAAGACTACGCTAAAAAGACAGATCTTTTAAACATCATACCAGAAACTGGAATATTTTATTTTATTTTATTTTATTTTTTTGAAATAGAGTCTCACTTTGTCACCCTTGGTAGAGTGCTATGGCGTCATAGCTCACAGCAACCTCAAACTCTTGGGCTCAAGAGTTCCTGTTGTTTCAGCCTTCCAAGTAGCTGAGACTACAGGTGCCCACCACAATGCCCAGCTATTTTTTTTAGAGACTGGATCTCACTGTAGCTCAGGCAATCCATCAGCCTCAGCCTCCCAGAGTGCTAGGATTACAGCATGAGTGCCCAGCCTCAGGGTATTTTATTTTTCTACATCCTCAAAGCTTACACTTGGACATGACTGCTGCTGTTAGAGTCAGGCTTTAGAAATTTTGTCCATGAACTACAGAGAAACCAGATACTGGAAAAAAATTACTTTCCCAAAGCAACTAGTAAATTATTTTAAGACACAAATTATTTAAAGAGATTTTTTTCTTTTTTTTTTCTTTTTTCTTTTTTTTGAGACAGAGCCTCAAGCTGTCCCCCTGGGTAGAGTGCCGTGGCATTACAGCTCACAGCAACCTCCAACTTCTGGGCTCAAGCGAGTCTCTTGCCTCTGCCTCCCAAGTAGCTGGGACCACAGGCGCCCGCCACAACGCCCGGCTATTTTTTGGTTGCAGCCGTCATTGTTGTTTGGCGGGTCCGGGCTGGGGATTTGAACCCGCCACCTTAGGTGTACGTGGCTGGCGCCTTAGCCGGTTGAGCTATAGGCGCCGAGCCAAGAGATTTTTTTCTTAATATCTCTATTGATTAACAGTTAGGTTAATTTAGCATCAAATACATGACAGGGGTTGTGTGAAACATTGGGGAGAAAGAGATAAACAGGACACACAGAGAATATAAAGGGAATAAAGAAGAAAGACTTGAACTAAATGTGATGAAATGAAAACCTGTGAGAAAAGAAGGTTTGCAGGTGAGGCATGAAGAAACAGTGAATAAATGTAATAATATTTTGAGGAAAAAAGGAGTTCCTTTCAGAAACTAAAATATGATCTGTATGATTCAAGCATATAAAAAAGGGGAAAGTACAGGAAGAAGTTGAAGAATTACGTAGTGTTCAGATCATATGAATAGAGCTTGCTAAAGTTTGATGGTATTTTTAAACCATTTGTTTTTTTGAATATAAAGTCACTGAAGAGAATTTTAGCAGATCATGATGGTGATATTTATATTTAATCTTTGGCTCTCTGTGGTTTGAAATTATAGTAAAAGTGGATGTCCAAGACTGGCAAGAATAGACTTATTTTTTAGTAAGCCAAGGCATTTATAACAATATCTTAGAGAAATCAAAAGTATCAAAAACAGGAGAGGTAATTGGAAGAAAAAGGGGTATGAATTGATAAGATATAGAGTGTACAATAGGGGAGATTTTAAAGCTGGCTCTCAGGTTTCTGAAAAGAGTAATTTGGGGTAATTAATAAGGTGGAATGAGAATTAAGATGTGACAAACCCTCACTTTCTGCTCATTCAATTTCACAAAAAGGTATTAGAAATTCTTCCAACCAATGAGCATGAAAGATTATGACAGCAAGCATATATTGTTCAAGAATTCATAAGACAATCTTTCTCTTTTTTCCCTTGGTTAACACAGACTTGCATAACATTCACACAATTTTAAAATATGTCTTTACTGTAAATTGAATTTTGAAGAAAGAAAGTGTAAAGGTAGAATAAAATTTGAAGATTCCCATCTTAGAAGCCTGGTTAGCTAATAGTGAAAGTATTAACATACAAAGAGAATATACTATTGGTTTCAAAGAAGAGATTCTATGCCTGAGTAATATCCAACTAAAAAATGTCAAATATTTTCGATTCTGTAAGATCTGGTGATATCTTCTTATAGGCAGGTATTTTTCAAAAACTTAGATGTAAATGAGAAAACCCGTAAGAAAAATGTAGCATGAAAACAAAGGAGAAAGATGGGAAAACAAAAGAAAATAGAACAATACCACAATTGAAGAACTGAACAAATTAAGAGGAACTTCATGAAGGAGAAAACTCTAATAGCCTTAGAGTTTAAAGGAAAGAAAGAACTAGTGATGCCTTTAAATACAAGGAAGGAAAATTCTAAGAAAAGGCATAGTCAGGCTGGGCACAATAGTTCTCAGCACTCTAGGAGGCGCTGGCAGGTGGATCACCTGATCTCAGGAGTTGGAGAACAACCTGAGCAAGAGCAAGTCTCCATCTCTTTTTTTTTTTTAAAAAAAGAAAAAAGAAAAAAATCCAGCCAGGTGTCTGGTGAGCACTGTATTCCCATCTACTTGGGAGGCTGAGGCAAGAGGACTCCTTGAGCCCTAGAGTTTGAGATTGCTGTGAGTAACCCAGGGCAACAGAGTGAGATTGTCTCAAAAAAACCCAAAAAACAAAAAACAAACCATAGTCATCTATGTAATTATGATTGGTAGATTGCTTTCAAAAATGTCTGCAATTACTCTGCTTTTGTGTGCACATCTGTTTTCAGTATAATTTTTGCAGCTCCTCCCATCAAGGATAGATTCTCTTTTCTCACTCTTTGAATCAGGGCTAGATTTGTGACTTGCTTGACCAATGGAAGGCACCGAAAACAACACCCTGCCAGGTCTAAGACCAGGTCTCAAGAAAGAAGATTTCCTTCCTCTCTCTCTCCCTTCCTCCCTCCCTCCCTTCCTTCCTCTCTCCCTTCCTCCCTTCTGCCTTTCCTCTCCTTCTCTCTTCCTCCCTCCCTTCCTCCCTCTTTCCCTTCCGCTCTCTCCCTTCCTCCCTCCCTTCTTTCCTCTCCCTCCCTTCTCCCTTCTTTCCTCTCCCTCCCTTCCTCCCTCTCTCCCTTCTGCTCTCTCCCTTCCTCCCTCCCTTCTTTCCTCTCTCTCCCTTCCTCCCTCCCTTCTTTCCTCTCTCTCCCTTCCTCCCTCCCTTCTTTCCTCTCTCTCCCTTCCTCCCTCCCTCCTTCCCTTCCTCTCTCACTCCCTTTCTCCCTCCTTCCTTTCCTCTCTCTCTCCTTTTCTCCCTCCTTCATTTCCTCTCTCTCTCCCTTCCTCCCTCCCTCCTTCCCTTCTTCTCTCTCTCCCTTTCTCCCTCCTTCATTTCCTCTCTCTCTCCCTTCTTCCCTCCCTCCCTTCCTTATTTCCTTCCTTCTCTTCTACCTCTACCATAAGAACAACACCAACCAAGGAAATCATAAATATTTGAGGAATCCTAAGGTGGGACTGCAGCTGATCATACATGTCTATAAAGGAGTTTTTGAATTAACTCTAGATGAAAAGAACCACTCAGTTGACATGAAAATATTTGAGAAAAATAAATTATTGGTGTTCTATGTTTTAGTAACTGATAACAATGTTGCATTTTCAGGGGGCACCTATGGCTCAAAGGAGTAGGGCGCCAGCCCCATATACTGGAGGTGGCAGGTTCAAACCCGGACCCAGCCAAAAACTGCAAAAAAATAAAAAAATAAAAAAACAATATTGCATTTTCATTGAATTCAAGGATAAGAGAGAATAGTGGTTATTTAAAATATGATTGCTATCATTTTTATATTACTCCCTATCATTTCATTATGGTGCTATAAACAAAAGTTAGATTGGGAAGAAAATGGGGTAAATGGATTTAGGACAGAACCAGGATTTCAGGAACATTCATTAGAGAATAAACTTCAATTAGTGGAGATTTTGGAAGGATTTCCCAGAAATACACACTCTGAGCTGTTTGTAAGGACTCTAAAACTGACGGCTTTGAGGAGTGGGAGAATCTGGGATGACTGGGACAAACATGGTTTTATTTAGTGGGATCATGAAAATGTAACCCTCAAGTGCAAGATGAAGGGAGAAGTCATTCATAAAGAATGAATGCGAAAGAGAGAACCCAGCTAAAAGGAAGAAAGAGACAAATATGACTCAGAAAATTAATATAGCTCACATTATAGTAAAAGCAAAATCATGATCCAGAACAGAATAAATAGGTCCCAGGATAAATCAGTTAATGAATCTTTGTTCAAATATTCTGAAACGGGTACTCACTTAATTCTCTTACCAACATGAGGAAAATGAGTATCAATTACTCAATTATTTTTCCACGGTTTATACAACTAAGGAAAAGCTAATAAGCCATGATCTTGCCTTACTTGAAATTCACTGGCAAGTTTGGAACTCTAATTCATTTCTAACCAAATGCCATATACTTGATGCTCGCTCTTATGAAATTGTTACTAAAACCAAGGAGCTCCAAAATGAGGTTCACTCATCAATGTTCCTCTCTGAACTTTCCTTTTTCTTGTTATGATAAATAATTTAAGTGAATCCTCATACTTTTCACGTGGAATAAGGCTGAATAATATTTATGAAACATATTGAAATTTGTGTGAATTCTTCGTAGCAATGACATTTACGTTCAGTGGCAATATGGTTTTTAACATTTAATTCCAGTGCAATTTTAAATTGCATTTCTAAGACCAATGAATGTTTCAACTTACAAATTTTGCATTTTTTTCAACCTATAAAGTCCTATTAATATAAGAAATGTCTTTGTTCTCCCTATCTTCATTAGAGATTTCAGCTTTTGTTGTTATTTGGTTTGAGAGAACTAAAACTCTGCCTGGGGCTTCCACCCTGATTAGAGGTAAAGTGACACCGTGGAGTGGGGAAGTAGTGCAACTGATGTACCCCTTCTATTTCCCTTTCATTCGGAAAACCTGAGGAAAGAGAAAAAAACAATCCTGATTCAGGAAAGGGTTCAGACTGATTGAACAGTTAGAATTCGTTTGTTCAGCACATCCTCCAGAGATGTAAGTTATATCATGAATCTGATTCATAAAGTAACAGAGAGAGACCCATTGTGCAGCCCTCCTGTGCAAGTGCCGTAGTTGTTCATCTTGATAATGAGTCTCTGGTTTGCTAAGAGGCAAAAAAGATGCTTATGGAAGGCAATATTATGTATCATCCACTCCTTCCAAACTCAATCATGTAGGGCAAAAACGGGTACAGAATTCTCAAGTGTTGTTTGATGTGGAAATAGAGTGAGATTGATTTTCAGTGGGGATATTTGGGGCCAAAGGCAAAGTATAAAAGATTGCATAGCAAATACAGATATTAAATGATGAAACAAAAAGAAAGTTCAAACAGAAATTAAAATGTACATATGAATGCCTTCTTTGATTTTAATCACTAGATTCTTCTGTGTACTCATATTTAGTTATTATGCAGTATATAACTTTGTTTATTTCTTAAAAAGAACAGGAGTATTAAAAATCACATGAAGATTTCTCTTCTGTATATCCATTCCTATAGGAGGTAAATGCTTCTGAATCATTAGTGTTTCCTAATTTTTTTTTATTTTATTACAACTTTAGTTCCTAGGATTTTCACACACTCCCTTGCTGTCATTCAACAAAATTTTACCTCTGAGATTTCAATTCTTTAATCTTGCCAATGTATATAAGTAACTGATTATATCTTATAAGACAATGGCATTTTTAGGAAGCATTCGTAGATGATCTATGATAAATTGCGACGTGCATGTACAGACATTTCTACAATGAGATACATAATGCATAATACCTCTGAGAATGAGTTCATTAAAGAATCACGTTTAATTTGCTTAACCAATTTTTTTCCTCAAATTATTTAATCATGAATCTCTCCACCCCCAGCCCTTCCTCCTTGCCACAAGTTACTAATTAATATCTTGCTGAAGGATATTTATCAGGACATTATTGTGGCAATAATATAGTTTAAAGTACTATAACTTCTAGACATAATAGCTTTAAATGAAGAGAATGCCTCAAAATTAAGTAAATGGGAAAGGAATTTATAATTATTCAGCCCCTGCTATGTGCCAGATGCTGTGAAGAGCAAATTACATACTATCATAATTAAGAAATGGGGGCTTTAAGAAAAATTAACTCTGGCTTAGAGATATATAGCACAGGAGAGGGTACTGCTCACACATTTTGAACAAGGGAAAACAATGAAAGCAACTTTTCTTAAACCCATCAGTGAACTGAGGTTGCAGGACAAATAGCTACCCCAAAATATGGGGTGAGATTTTCACTTGCATTTAGAAACAGGACCAGAGCCTTCACTTACCCAGAAAATACATTATGAAGTGTCATAAAGGCCAAGGAGAACTGCCAAAGATATAATATGGGCTAGTATGGAAGTGTGAGCCATCAGAGGATAGTTTGGGGTAAGAAGTTTCAAGATGTCTGACAGAATTTCCCTTCAGGATTCCTGCAGATGCTCCCCTGGATGCTGGCACAGATTTCTGAGGGTGTGTCCCCAAGGTGCTGGCTAGGGAAAGAAAGAACAGCCACTACCAAAATCCTCCCCGGCGATCTCTCTGATGTCCTCTGACACAGTTTGAACAAGGGAGGGCCCTGAAAACTGTACCTGAAGAATCCTAGTAGCAACTCCCTGTATCTGGCAGAGAATAACTTCCTAATAAACAAATATTTACCTACGCCAATCTCTATGAGAGGAGTAGAATTTTCCTCCAGGGAAAGAACTAGGCCAGAACTGCATCTAGAAGAGAGGCAGGCATGCTGTGAGGCCATGCACCCTGAGAGCCAGGCTCGCAGCCAGCCAAACACTAAGGGTTAATCAGATCATCAGAGAACGCTCACACCCCACCCCTCCATCACCATAGTAAGACAATCAAGTAAAGTAGCTGTTGAAGAGAGCTGGAGGGACTTCAAAAGATGCCTCCTTCTTAAAAGCCATGCAGGGAGAAGACCAACAGCCAAGTAAGAAGACTCAAGGCCACTGGAATTAGACTCTGAGCTAAAGCTCTCAAAAATTAGCCTGTACTATAAACCCAAGGAAGATCTAAGGGGGTTTGAAGCCCCCTTGGACTAAGCACAACCATGGGTATAAGAAAATTTAAACTCACAACAATTTCAAACTAGATTAAGTCAAACTCTCACATAAAAGGCCTTGCAAAAGGAAAAGAAGCAGCAAATTTAAAGATGGATTCATAGAAAGCAACTTTACTGAAATGCAAATAGAAAAGAAAGTAATATGCACGCACATGCACACACACACACACACACCCCTGAGCTCACAAGAATGGAGTAACCATTGCATTGCTTTTGGAGTATCTTGGCTTAAATACTTAGGAAACTATCAGACAAATACAGAGCCTGAAGTATTCTATGGGAAAACGAATTTGGACTCTTAAACAAGGTAATGTTGGAGAACCATTCTAGATGAACAACAGATTAAACAACCAAAGGCAATAAATGAAGCTTAATGATTAGATCCTGATAGGCAGATGAAAGAAGGTGAGAGAAAGTGAAAGAGGAAACAAAGTTGGTGAAATTAAACAAACATTATATGAGTATTGCATTATTCTTTAACATTTTCTATAGGGTTGACTTTTTTATATATAAAGAGAAAAAAGACATAATTTCTTTTAATTTTCCTGCTCTAGATGTCTAGGTGACATCTAGCTCTGTGTCAGTCTATGGCAGGAGATTAAACAAATTACTGCAGAATAAATAAATGAATTTGTGGAGGAATAACATACAGTTTGCTCAAGGGTCCCACACTAAAGAAGAAAATATTTATATTGGATCATTTTTCCTCTATGCTAACAAAAATAAAAGCATAGTTTGGAGGCATAGTTTTTCAGTCATACCCAGATATGTCAAAATTTCGAAAACCCATAGTCATCTGAAATAACGTAAACAGATACATATTTCATTGAGTCTGTTTTTATAAACATCCAGGAACCAATGTTAATTTCCACTTTGCTTCTCCAGTTTTCAGGAAAAGCAGACAGTCGTTAGCTTATAATAATGTCCAGAATATTTTTATATGAACAATAGATGTGGAATTAGTTAGAATTGAACCATTGAACAATGATTCAGTTAACCCAAATGAGAAAGAAGGCAACAATATTTCCAGGAAATATATACACGTCAAAGCATAATTTCAAGGTAGTTATATAAATTAATCCTCCGGAAATATAAACTCATAGTTTAGAGGAGCCGGGATTGTTTTAGACACTGGTTGGAAGCGAGCACAAACCAGAAGTCAGGGAGGAGGGAGGACAAATTTGAAAATGTTGAGTAGGAGGTGAAGAAGAGGGGGTGGAACCTAAAGTGAGAAGTGGAAAGTCCTGTTGAAAGAGGAAAACAGATTTGTGTCCCTGAAATATTCTTGTTTAAAGAAAGCCCCTTTTACTATAATTATACTACTGGGATACTTACTAATTTCTAGAAAGTTATGAGAATTTTCAAAAAGGTTGTGTAACTTCACTGTAATAGATGAGATAGTTTCAAGGAACTTGATGAGATTTTATTCTTGACACTCAAATTGTACAAAGTTAAGCTTCCCCAATGTGATTTTGCACACAGCAAAAATACCCAAGATTTTTATTAATTTTAAAGTATGACATCCCCCTCCCCTCTAAGGTTCCTCTTTGTTTATTTAAAATGTTTTCTCTGTTTGTTTTATTTTGGTTCTTATTTGTGTGAGCTTGTTTTCTTGTGGTTGAACTTTCCTTTTTAAAATCATCTCTAATATCAATCAACCATTCATACGTTAATATATCATGTAAAATTCACAGAAGGGTTAGGTGGGAGCAATTCAACTTTTTCAATGTATTGAAATGAAATGTCCTAGAATATAATTTGCATATGTACATGTTCATTCCGAAGAACTGCTGTAACTAATTGCCATTTATTTTGAAATGATATTTCAATTATACCAGTATCAACACAGTAAACACATTTATTTTAGAATTTGTTTTGGTTTTTACCATGTGGAAGCAATTATTTTTGCGTTGTGCGAGTATGTGTGTGCACGCCAACATCTTTACTCTTTATAAATACATGTGCTCTACCTGCAGTTTTTAATGAGGACTGATTCTGTCTGTTCACAGCAGCCACCTCAGAACATCAGTCCAAGGGATTGTGTTTGGCACACCAAGCTGTTAAATTTTCCTATCATTTATACGTGTTTTTTTTTTTAAAGCACTGCCTGTGGCTTTACTGTTCATTATTAAAAGAAAGGCACTCTTAGAATTTCAATTGGTTTCTTCTGCCTGAATACCAATTAAAACCTGTTTCATACAACAGTGGGAATGCACTCCAATTCATCACTTTGTTTGCAACAGAATGCCTTGGTTCTAATAAATCTCTGCTTTTATAAACCAAGATATTTATTAGAGTATTCCTCAATTCTGTACAGTTATATCTGGTTAGGAGAAAAAAATTACATTAGTCAAGCTATAGAAATTAGCTGTCTAACCAACAAAGAATCCAGTCCTAAGTCCATTCTTTGTCCTAAGTCCATTCTTTGTCCTAATGAGAATTGTGTGAGGTGGCAGTGAGTCATGAACTTGATCTTAAAGACACCGAGAAAATGCATTGGTATATTATTCTCTGTTAAAGAAGGGAAATTACAGAAAAGATCTTAATAAGGAGTTCCATGAAAACACATTAAAATGTGGCAATTAAAAGAGAAAATAATGAAATAACAATAAAACATTTTAAAAATACTATTATCTTTCCCTTTGAAAGGTAAGTTAAGATATTTTTATGACTACTAAAAAATATTAATGCCCATCTCCATATTGAACCTCAGAATCAAAGCATTCCATGATAGACATACTCTTATCTGACAATGTGAATGTTAATTTTTTGCATTATTATTATTATCGTTGTTGCTCAATATTTTGTTGCAGCAATCATCTGATTTCTTTCCTGAATATATTTATCTTTGTTTGTTCTTTATGAGGTTTTTGTTTCTAGTCCTTATCTTAAACATTGTTATTGTTATTAAATTTTAAGCCTTTTTAATTTTGTGAAGGCAAAAAGTGGAAACCAAATAAACACATGTATATGTATAGAGAAAATTAAAAAAAAATGAACTACTAGCTTGTAATAGTACATCTCAAAAAATTAATGAAAATCTTGTACACTAGTTAATGCAATATAAATAATAAGAAATATATCAATGTATAATGTATCAGCAAAGATGATATACGGATAACAATTTTCTTTTATGGATCAAGAAGATAAAAACCAGTTTTAAAAAACTTTCAAAATCTGCAATGTAAAGCAGATTCTATTTTAATTTTTCTGGACTCATAAAACTCCTGAAATCATTCCATATAAAGGTTAAATTTTCCAAAAATAATCTAAGAAAAATGATTTTGTATTTCATATGCAAATTAGCATAACATGCTAAATAGCAAAATCCATTAACATAGTAAGCAAAACCATTTTTACTCAGTGGCTATAATTATTGGACTTTGACAGAAAAATAGACATTGCAGATATTTAAAAAACAAACAAGTTCTGGATTAACTGGGGAAAATCTTTGAAGTCCTGCTGTATCTGAATTTTGACTTGAGCAAATGAATAGCCCTGTTTGCTGAGATCAGAAGACTTTGGAGACAAACAGATTTGAGAGGTTTAAGGGGCATGAATATTTAGTTTTAGCCATGTTACATTTGATTGCCCTTTACATGTGAAATAGAAGACTTCCAGGAGGCTGATAAAATCTAGAATTCTAAGGGGAGCTCAGGGTGAAGACCCCTGTGTGGGACTTAGCAGTAGGGAGGTAGAATTGAAAGCTATGAGACTGGACCAGACCTCCTCCTATGTTATAGGGTAAGAAAATTAATGGAGATGAAAAAGTGATGACGAAAGCGCTCAGGGCTGTTCTCTCAATCTTTAGGAAGCAGAGGCAAGAGACCGAACAAACTAGAAAAGAGTAGAGTCATAAAGAAAACAAGACATGGAAAGATTTTAAGGAAGAGAACACAGTTAAATCGGATCAATGTTGCTAAGATATTAAAGCAAGGACAAGAAAACAAAATGCTAGATTTGGAACATGAAGCACTGGTGCCTGGACAGGAAGAGGCTCTGAAGAGTTTTGGGCACTGAAGCCAAACAGGAAGTATCATGAAGAGAGAATCATTAGTAAGAAAATGGAGATGGTGACTGTACAAAACTCATTAGAGTCATTTGCTTTGAAAAACAGCAGTAAAAGGGATCAATGGCTGGGGGGTTATTGGAGACAAACTGATGATTATTTAAGAGATGAGATACTAAAGCAAGTTCCTGTGCTAATGAAAGGGTTCCAGGTCCAAAGGGAATAAGGGACAGCATTTAAAAAGAAAACAAGAGAGAATGAATAAACACAGAGGTAAAGCCTATTTATTAGAAAATATTCCAAGCCACATCAAGGAAGGTAATATTCTGTAAAGATAACTCTAATAATTAGATGGTCTATCAATGTAACCCTTGTAACTAGCTTTGATACAAAAAAAGAACTGTTTTTAATTGTGATAGTATAGAATTCAAACATTATGTTTCAACCACAAAATCTGACTTTTCCAGGTCAGCACAATAACCTCCAACTAGCATGATCCCAGCAGACGGCTCTCTTGCTACCCCTGGCTAACAGCTTCATCAAAACCTTAAGGAGAATTTACAATTTTTAATTTATATTTTATTAACTGTACTATTTGCATATCATTTGCATTATTCGTGTGCTACTTAGTGAAGTATATGCAATTAATCCCCAGCTACGTATTCAGAGAATCACTATTTATTCTTTTGCTGCCTTTTTAAAATCCCAAGGAAATTATTTCTTCAGGAATTTTTAAGGAAAAACACAAGAATTGATAGTGACATTCCTGCTTTGTTTCTGTCATTTGCTCTTGCTGTTTTTCGTGGTTATTAGAGTCTCAAGTACATTTGTTATCTCATTAAAAGTTTCTGTTTGTGTGTGGAGTTTATCAGTTAAAATAGAATTGCAATGCTTGGTGCAAAGCCCAATGCTTTCCCTTTAAAACATTTAGCTGTTCCCACTACAATCAAGAAATGTGATAGAAAATGTGCCTGGGTACTTTAAACTTGATAGAAGAATCACTTCAGACACTCGTCCCATCTTTTATTCACCATTTCCTTTTGTTTCTATAGTGTTTACCTGATATAACTACACTTCTGTCTTATCCTCTCCGCTTAGCAACCTGAATTCAGACAACTCTCTGATACTTGGTTTAAGTATTTGATGGACCGAGTCTCAAAAGTGAACTTGCAGTGGGAAAAAAGCACAATAAATAAAGGAAAATATTATATTTTGGCTCTTCATCGAGTCTTACTTTGCTGTCACTATTTTACATTTTGAAAAGAAGCCGTGACTTGTCTAGTCCCTTTCAAGTATTGAGAACATTCCTATTTTCTAGGATTAAATACAGAAAATTAAGGTAGCAACTGTCTTCATTTGGTGTCTTAAAATAAGAGCTGTTGTGACCAAAGCACAGGAATACACAAGGATCTAAAGTATTCTTATATGAAAATAAAAATTTAAATGAAACTATTGAAATGTCAATAGATGAGCTATCAAGTGTTAGGTTTGTTTTTCCCTAATAATATTTTTTAATTAAATGCCAAATAAGGTGTAGTTACTTGCTTTTCTAGATTATGTCATACCGCAAATACATTTTTTTAGAGAAAGTAAATAAAATTTGACCATTTTTCCCAACCATATATATGAAGATTAAGCTATTTAAAGAATAACAAAGGAATTCTTTAGCCAATTAGAAGTTAATTTTTAAAAAATGTGTTTGTATTTTCTTAAATTCAGACAGTTTAGATGACGAATAACCTTAAATTTAAGGCGAAGTGACAAGTTGCCCTCAGTACCGCACATTACTATTATGCTTGTCAAATGAGTTGATAGTGATACTGAAGTAATAGAGGTCATGGGGCTGTAATGTTATTCTTATGTTTACTAGAGCTGTACATCTGTTAAGCAAACTTCCTTTATACTGTGTTCATTCTAGTTTTGTAAAAATCTTATCTTACATGGACCGACATGTCCTTACATTTTTTATTAGATATGAAAACCTTTTTATTCTGTCTCTTTCGTTTAATGGCTCAGCCTACGATTAAAAACCTGAAACAAAGTGTGCACAGTGCATAAATATTCTATTCGTCAGGGTTCTACAAAAAGACAGAACCAACAGGATGCAGATAAATAGATAGATAGAGATAGATGGAGACATATGAGATGGGATATCATGGGAGAATTGGTTCACATCATTACAGAGGCTGACATGTTCTGGGACAGGATTTCTGCAAGCTGGTAAACCTGGAATGGCAGTGGCATTGCTCAGTTCTAGTCCAAAGCCCTGATAACCCAGGGGGCCACTGGTGTTAAGTCCTGGAGCCCAAAAGCCAAAGATCCCAGAGTTCTTATGACCCAGGACATGTGAAAGAACAAATATCCCAGCCCCAGGAAAGAGAGGGAGGAAGGGAGGGAGGGAGAGAGAGAAAGACAGAGAGAGAAACCAGTTGACCTTTCTTCCATTTTTGTTCTACCCAGGCTCCAAGCTGATTGGATGGTTTTTGCCCACATTCAGGGTGAATCTTCCCTACTTAGTCCTCTCAGACTCATACCCCAAACTCCTCTGAAATATCCTTATCATCATACCCCCAAATATTGTTTTACTAACTTTATAGTATTCTTTAATCCTATCAAGTTGACACCTATGATTAACCATTACAAACACTATACAAAATTTTTTCATAATAATAGGTAAAAATGTAGATTGAACAAGTCATAAAGGATTGTAGTTCTGAGAGGGTATGATTTTTCTATTTATTTAACAATTAAATATATGTATTTGCTATGTCAATCATTAAAAAATTTGCATTCCCAAAATTATTAGGTAGAGTCTCTCACTGTAATTATTTAGTTATAGTGCCTAACTATATCATGGGAAACTTTAACACTAGTGATAAAAGTATGTATATAATAAATATATATATATATATAATTTTTTGCACATGTAAGGATACACATGGGTGGAGGAATATGTGTTTACAGTTGTCCCTCAGTATCTGTATAACTTGGTTCCAGAACACCCTGTATCTGCAGATGCTCAAGTCCTTTATGTATAATGATATAGTATTTTCATATAAAGTATATACATTCTCCTGGATATTTAAAATCATTCCTAGATTACTTACAATGCCTAATGTAAATATTTATTTTTTTAATTTTAAATTAATATAAGGGTACAAAATTTAGGTTACTTTATTTTCTCTTCCAAGGTAAAGTTCAAGAAATAGTTGAGCCCTTTATCCAGGGGGCATGCTGCACACCCCTCACATTGTGCACATTAGGTGAGATCCCGCCAATAGCCTTCTCTCCACTCCCCTCCCCGCTCCTGCCTCTTCCTCCCCCTCTTGCTGGACTATATTGGTGTTTAATAGTTCATGTGGGTATGTAATTGTTTATATGTTGGTTTCATATTAGTATTGAATACATTGGATATTTCTTTCCATTCTTGATATACTTACTGAGAAAAATGTGTTTCAACTCCATCCAGGTAAACATAAATGATGTAAAGTCTTTATCTTTTCTAATGGATAAATAGTACTCCATGGGATACATATGCCACATTTTGTTAAACCTTTCACGGGTTAAAGGGCATTTGGGTTGCTTCCATGACTTAGCAATTATGAATTGAGCTGCAATAAACATTCTGGTGCAAATATCTTTCTGGTAAATGCTTTTTGTTCTTCTGGGTAGGTACCTAGTAATGGAATTGTAGGATCAAATGGAAGGTTGATTTTTAGAACTTTTAGAATTCTCCATACTTCTTTCCCAAAAACTTTGTATTAGTTTGCAGTCCTATTAACAGCGTAGAAGTGTTCCCTTCTCTCCACATCCACACTAGCATCTGTGATTTTGGGATTTCATGATGGGGGCTAATCTCACTGGAGTTAGGTGATATTTTGCAGTGGTTTTGATTTGCATTTCTCTGATGAGTGCTTAATGAGACAATAAGCATTTCTTCATTGCCATTTGTCTGTCATCTTCACGGAAGTTTCTGTTCAAGTCCCTTGCCCACTTAAAAATGGGGTTGTTTGCTGTTCTCTTGTTGATTGAATTCTTTGTATAATCTAGTTATCAGACCTTTTTCAGACTCATAACTTGCAGAAGTCTTTTCCCATTCCAAAGGCTATCTGTTTGCTTTGATTGTGGTACCCTTATTGTGCAGAAGCTTTTTAGCTTGATCAAATCAGAGTTATTTTTGGTGTTGCTGCAATTGCCAGAGCAGTCTTTTCCTCATGAAATATTTTCCCAGGCCAATATTTTCAAGCATTTCCCCCATACTCTCTTCTAGAGTTTTTATTGTTTTGTGTCTTAAATTTAAATCTTTTATCCAGTGAGAGTCAAATTTTGTAAATGGTGAGAGGTGCGGGTCCAGTTTCAGACTTGCGGCTAAGCAGTTCACCCTGCACCTTTTATTAAATAGGGATTTCTATTCTCCAGTGCATATTTTTGTTTGGTTTATCAAAAGATCAAATGGTGATTCGTTGCTAGATTCTCTATTCAATTCCATATTTTTGTGCCAGCAGTGTGCTGCTTTTTATTACTACATAGACTTTTAGTATAACCTAAAGTCCGATAACATAATATCTTCAGATTTGTTTTAATTTCTATGAATTATGTTGGCTACTAATTTTTTTTTCTGGAACTATATGAAACAAAATACTATTTTTTCAAGTTCTTCAAAGTACGACATTGGTGCTTTGATGGGGATTACATTAAATCTGTAGATGGCTTTCTGTAGTATGGACATTTTAACAATACTGATTCTTTCCAGCCACAAGCATGGTATATTCTTCCATTTATTAAAGTTTTCTGCTATTTCCTTTCTCAGGGTTTTATTGTTTTTTAATAGAATTCTTTCACATCCTTTGTTAGATATTACCCCAGGAGTTTCATCTTCTTCCATTTCTGAGTGAAAATGCTTTCAGTCTTACTCCATTTAATATGATATTGGCTGTGGATTTGTTGTAGATGGCCTCAATCAGTTTAAGAAATATACCACCGAAGCCTTGTATTACATGTACATACCATATTTATTTTATTTGTGTTGTTTTATTTTTGTACTATCAATTTTATTTTTTTTCAAATAGTTTTAATTCATGGTTGGTTTAATCCTCAGATGAAAAACATGTGGATATGGAGCACCTACTCTACATAGGTGTGTGAGAATATCTACATAATTTCTTCAAAATATACTCAAAATATCTACATAATTTCTTCAAAATATACTCAGTGTGCAAATGTATATACACATGTATTCGGTATACGCACACAGATTTACATATGTGTATATATGTGTAGTCACACATATTTACATATATGTATATATGTATATACAGATGTGTGTATAATGATTTCTTGACTGTATGTTTGCTATTTAGAAATACAATTGATTTTTATATATCAATTTTATAGCTGGCAACTTTGCGAACCCCTTATATTTTAATTATTTTTAGATGTTGTATAGAATGTAAAAAATAAATAGCTAAGTTTTTTTCCTCCTAAACACTTCCCAGGATTTTTGTTTTGTTTTATTTTGTATTTCTTTCGTATTTCTTTCATTTTGGCATTTAGCCAACTGTCTTTATTTATTTATTATTTCAACATATTATGGGGGTTCAAATAAATTGAAATTTAGAAACATTATGTGTATAGTAAATTAAAATATATAAAGCATATAGGAATAAATCCAACAATGCTTAAGACTTAAATAGATAAAAACAGTTTTTAGGCCTTAACTAAGGCAAATCTGAAAGAAGAGATATTCAATGTTCATGGTTTAGAAGACTATATTATAAGTATAACAATTATCACAAAATTGATCAAACAGTCAATATAGTCTCATTTAAATTCTAACCAATTCTTTATTGTCTTTTTTATTTGATTTTGTTTAGAAACTTGAGAAGTTTATTATACATTGTATATAACAATGTAAAAGTTCAAGAGTAGACACGACTCATTTGTAGAACAGAGGGAGAAATGTTTATATCGTATTAAAAAAGTAAAAAATTATAGTGGTATTACCACAAGATAAACACAACAAGAATATAGAATGGAGATCCCCCTGAATCTGTTCATATGCCTTGAGATATCACATAACCCCAGTGAAAATAGCCAACATCACAAAATCCCAAACTGTAGATGCTGTCATGGGTGCAGAGAGAAGAGAAAACTTACACATTGTTGGTGGGGTTGCAAACTAGTACAGTCTTTTACAGGTTTTTTGGGGGGTTTTTTTGGCCAGGGCTGGGTTTGAACCCACCACCCTTGACATACTCCTTGAGCCACAGGTGCCACCCTAGTACAGTCTTTTAGAAAAGAAATATGGAGAATCTTCAAAGAACGAAAAGTAGATCTTTCATTTGATTTGGCAATCCCATTACTAAGTATGTGTCCAGAATAAAAAATAATTTTATCATAAAGACATTTACACTTGAATGTTTATAGCAGCTTAATTCGTAATCACAAAGATGTGGAAACAATCCTAGTACCCATCAACCCAAGGATGGAATAATAAACTGCATATGTATATAGGTGTTTGTGTACAGGTGGCCATTAAGTTTATGTGCAATTTTAAGTTGCATACTATTGTAAATTGTGTATGACCTTTATGGCTACCCTTTATATCACAGTTTATTAATGTGATATATATGTTTATAAACATACACACACACCATGGAGTATTATTCAGACATACAAAAGACGGAGGCTTTATATCACTTACATTTAGCTGATGGAATTGAAGAACATTATCCTTACTAAAGTATCTCAACAATGGAATGTAACAATATACTGTAATCTTATGAACCCTTATATTAAACTGAAATTTTAAAAAATTGGTTAAAAAGACACTCCACATTTCAGCAACTCTAAATTGGGCTGCGATAAACAGCCTAGTACAAGTGTCTTTATAATAAAAGGTTTGTTTTTTTTTTCCTTCTGGATAGATGACCAGTAATGGGATTGCAGGATCAAATGGGCGGTCTAGGTTGAGTTCTTTGAGGTTTCTCTATACTTCTTTCCAAAAAGGTTGTATTAGTTTGCAGTCCCACCAGCAGTGTAAAAATATTCCTTTCTCTTCACATCTGTTCCAGCATCTGCAGTTTTGAGATTTTTGTGATATAGGCCATTCTCACTGAGGTTAGATGATATCTCAGGGTGGTTTTAATTTGCATTTCTATAAAAATTAGGGGTGATGAGCATTTTTTCATTTGTTTGCTAGCCATTCGTCTGTCATCTTTAGAGAAGATTCTATTCATTTCTCTTCCCCATTACTGTATGGGATTGTTGGATTTTTTTCTTGTGAATTAACTGAAGTTCTGTATAGATCCTGATTATTAAGCTTTTGTTTGATTCAAAATATGCAAATATCCTTTCACATTGGGTAGGTTGTCTATTTGCTTTGGCTGTTGTCTCCTTGACTGTACAGAAGCTTTTCAGTTTAATAAAATCCCATTTGTTTATTATTGCTGTTGTTGCTATTGCCATGGCAGTCCTCCTCATAAAGTCTTTTCCCAGGCCTATATCTTCCAGTGTTTTTCCTACTCTTTCTTTGAGGATTTTTATTGTTTCATGCCTTAAATTTAAGTTCTTTATCCATCTTGAATCAATTTTTACGGGTGGAGAAAGGTGTGGGTCCAGTTTCAGTCCTTTACATGTGGATATCCAGTTCTCCCAGTGCCATTTATTGAATAGGTAGTCTTTCCCAAGTGGATGCTCTTGTTTGGTTTATTGAAGATTAGGTGTCTATAAATCGTTGGTTTCATTTCCTGGTTTTCTATTTGATTCCAAATGTCTGTGTTTCTATTTTTGCGCCAGTACCATGCTATCTTGGCCACTATGACCTTGTAATATAGCCTGAAATATGGTATGGTGATACCCCTGGCTTTGTTTTTATTACTAAGAACTTCCTTAGCCATATGGGTTTTTTTCCGGTTCCATACAAAACACAGAATCACTTTTTTCAAGTCTTGAAAATAGGATGTTGGTATTTCAATAGGGATGGTGTTGAATCAGTAGATTGCTTTGGGAAGTATAGACATTTTAACAATGTTGATTCTTCCCAGCCACGAGTATGGTATGTTCTTCCCTTTGCTAATGTCCTCTGCTATTTCCTTTCTTAGGATTTCATAATTTTCTTTATAGAGATCCTTCACCTCTTTTGTCAGGTATATTCCTAAGTATTTCATTTTATTTGGAGCTATGGTGAAGGGCGCCTCTCATCTTGGCTGTTGTTGCAGTATGCAAGGGCAACTGTCTTGTGGACATTGATTTTATATCCTAAGACATTACTGTATTTTTTGATGACTTTCAAGAGTCTTGTGGTTTAGTCTTTAGGGTTCTCTAAGTATAAGATCATCATCAGCAGGAAGGGAGAGTTTGACCTCCTCTGCTCCCATTCAGATGCCCTTTATTTTCTTGTCTAGTCTAATTATATTGGCTAGAACTTCTAGCACTATGTTGAATAGTAATGGCCTTCAACCCAGGAATGGATTGGTAAACTGTGGTATATGTACACCATGGAATGTTATTCATCCATTTAAAAAAAAATGGAGATTTTGCAGCATTTGTACCAATCTGGATGGAGGTAGAACGTATTATTCTTAGTGAAGCATCACAGGAATGGAGAAGTATATGAATCCTATGTATTCAACTTTGATATGAGAATGACTAATGACAATTAATGACATAGTGGAGTATGGGGGAAGGGGAGACGTGACAGAGAAGGAGGGAAGGGGTGTGGAAAAGGAAAAGAAGGGGAAAAAAAGAAAAAAAAATAGTGAGTAATTCTCACATAAATTAGATTTAATTTTGACCAAAGTACATTACTCAAACATTAATTTTTAATTAAACTTATTAATATGTTGCTTAGGATATTTCATCCTCATTTATAAGTGAAATATGTTTGTAATTTCCCCTTTATAATAATATATTTTCTCCAATGTTAATATCAGGTATATCCAGATGTAGTAGAATGATTTTGAAGTATTTCTTCTTTTTCTATTTTCTATAAGATTTGGCATGATCTGTTTTTATAAATTATCTTTTACTTTAGTTTGTGAATGTTGGTTGCCTATTTTTGGAGACTTTGAATAAAAAGATAAGAAGTTAACTGAATATTCTATACTGAACCTCAGAGTCAGAGCATTCTATAGTAGACATGTTCTTGTTTGACAATGTGAATGTTACATTATTTGCATTATTATTATTATTGCTTAATATTTCAATATAGCAATCATCTGATTTCTTTTCTGAATGTATTTATCTTCGTTCATTCTTTACAAGGTTTTTGTTTCTAGTTCTTATCTTAAACATTGTTATTAAAATTTAAGCCTTTTTAATTTTGTGAAGGCAAAAAGGAGAATCCTAATAAACACATGTATATGTAAAAAATAATAATAATAAAGACACTCCAAATGTTTACAGCAGCACTATCACAAATGCAAAGACTTGGAAACAACTCACCAATATATGAATGGATTAATAAAATGTGGCATATTCATACCATGGTGTACTGCATTAAAAAAAAAAAAAACTATTGACCTACTATTTTTTGTAACAACCTAGATAGAACTGGAGACCATTCTTTTAAGTATGTCAGGAATGAAGAAAGCAAACACCATATGTACTCAATACCAAATTGAAACTAGTTGATCAATAACCTATGTGCCCATATGGAAGGAAAAGTCAATGTCAATCAGGTAGGTTGTGAGGGGACAGGACATTGGGTAAATTAGTGCCTAACAGGTGCAATGCACATATTCTAGGTGAAGGGCACACTTAGAACTTTGACTTACAATGTGCAAAAGCAAATTACATAACCAAAATAATGTGTACCCTATAATATTCTGGAAAAAAATAACTGGACAAATGACAACAATCACAGAGTACCATGAGAAACATTAAAGACACTGTAACAACTGGTTTTTACATTGAAAACCATTGACACTTTTGTCTATTTTTCTTTTTGTACCATCATAACGGTATCTGGCCGCCTTTACCCTTTTTCTTTCCTAGGAAAGCTAACTTTATTAACTATCTTACATGGGCTTCCATGCACTCTGAATTTTGGTTCGGTTCAGCCACTGGCAAATACCAGCAGGTGATCAAAAGGTAAGAAGAGGAAAAGACCTTTTCTTTAATGGTAAAAGACTATTGCCTTGAAAATATTTGTCTCTGTGACACAGTCCCTGTTAAGAGGCCTCTCTTTTCTTCACTCAAGTGATTACCAGAGTCCTTCAGATTAGAGCGAAAACTTCATACAAACTGGTGAAATGTGTGTGCCTAAAATTTCCTCATTATTTTCTTTAACTCTATTTACACCTCTATAAAAAGGCTCTTCATTAAGCCCTTTCCTAAACCCAGAATCTGATTACATTTTTTGATAGTTGACTGCTGCCAGCTTTAAGTCCCACTGCTCCTTCTTTCCTTGGTATCTGGAAAGCCAGTAATAAAGCTGGACTCTGACTTTTTTGGTGCTGCCAGAAATTAAAACCATAAAATACCTGCTAAGTGTGAACAATCTTACTCCAGCCTAATGCCCAACCACAGTAAAAACCCCTGGTCTCTCACACTGTCTATTTCAGACCTGTTTGGGAGGTCTGTTCTCCTTTCCCCACAAACCCATGATATGAGTCATACATAGATTGGTATGTATATGGAATTATCAAGCTCAAGTTCCAATTAAACCATATTTTGGTTGAGATATTGACCTTGACTAGCCAAAGTCATCACAATAATTGGCACTACTATCAGGAAGCCTAGATAATGGTCAGCAGCACTTTTATTTATTTATTTTTTGCTCTTACTTGCTAACTGGCTCTGCTACCTGCTGGCTAGCTTGTCCTTTGAACTACACTGCTTTGTGTTGCATTGTTGATTCCTACTGAGCCTCTGTTATAGATTGAGCTGACTTAAGTCAGAAATTTCTATCTTTGGCATTTAGGAACAGAAGTGTGGGGTGAGAAACCCCTTCAAGTGACCATGGGTCATGTGTCTCAGCCTGGACCTATCCATGTGTTGTAAAATGAAGCTGTGACTGATACTATGTTCAGGAGAAAGACTGTGATGAATTGATTCTATGTCTTAACTAAGCATTGACCCTTGATCTATATAGCACTGAAAAGAAAGACCTCCTGTGGGAGATATGAACTCATGAGGTTTTCACTTATGAAAGAGAAGTCATTAGGGAGTTAAGAAAAAAAGAAGAAGAAGAAAGGAGACTAAAGAAACATAAAGCAGCCATTATGTGGTATACTAAAGTCCACACTTCTAAGAACAGGGGGCTTATCCTGATTCTTAAATATCTCTGCTGCTACTGATGCCATGCCTTTTCTACAACAAAGATTTTTTCCTCTCAGTTAAAGAGAAAACCATCCATGTCATCCCTGTGGCACAGGAAAGGGGATAATCCAAACCCAATTACACTCTAGGGTAATTAATTTTTACAAAGCAATCATTTCCATGGAGGAGTTTGTTAATCCTGATGATACTGAGTTCAATTTCTGGAAGAAGAAATTTATAAATATAAGCATGATAGAGTTCCTTTCTACTCTTAAATTTATCTATTGACTAAAAATAAAATATTTTTAAAAAGAAAAGAAGGAAGGAACAAAGGAATGAAAGGAAGAAAAAACAAAGGAAGGATGAATATTGAGTATAGGGAGAGAAAACAAGAAAAAACTGAAAGGGAAGTCCACTGTATGATCTGACTGGATTCTAGTATTTAATACAAAAAAATATGCAATGGAGATGGTGAAATAAGAGGTCATCCATACATATTAATCCCCACAATAAGAATTAGGAACCCACTCAGGAAAAAGTTCTCTTTGGGGAAGCTTCAGAATTCAGGGAGGAGGCCATAAAACCTCAGTTAAGTCTGAAACCAAGGAGTGCTGTTTTCAGAGTGCAAACCTGCACCCAGATTTATTGATACATGTAATGTGCTTCATGCTATTGGTTTTCAGCCTGGAAACAACTCCATTCACCAACTGGCTTGACTCTATCCCTGTTTTGCCTTGAAGTGCCAAGGAGTTCATGAAGAATTACACATTAGTGCCTTGGTGGAGAGGCTCATCTGCCTACTGATGACAGTGTTAGCAGTGTACCTGGAGGTTTCTCTGTGGCTTGACTCTAGCCTTGCTTAGCTATAGGTCCAGCTTAATGCTGTTTGCCCCAGGATACAAAGAAACACTTGCCCTTATTTTGCAACCTTACCCATTTGTCTGAGCCTCTGTGATGTGGTGAATATCTTTTGTCTCACAGTAGATCCTGAAGTGGCCCAGTTTCAGCCCTAGCCCCTCTTGCTGCAGTAAGAGAACTATATTGCCTGCACAGAAAACTGGTGGGCTGCCAGACCAGAATAATGAGTCTTCATCACATGAAAGATCCGGAAGGGACCCAGGTTCAGCCACCCTTTCTGAACTCAGGATACTGTCCCCTCCTATGCAAGGAGCTGATGGGAGGTGTGCCTGTAAGGACCACCTTAGGCTTCTGGGATCAAGTTCCTGACCAATTATCCAAACGGCCCATGTACCTGCCCTGGGTCTTCTCCAAGTCTATCTGGCCTGAGGTAACATGACAACCTGGAATCACTTCCAAGACTCATAGTGCATGTGGGCTTAGGGCACTCTCTAGGCTTAAGTAACACAAGCCTGTCTACATAGAACTTCTTGGCAGGCAGTAGATGAAAGACCGTACAGACAAAACTGGACTGAGAAGACCAAAATAAAAACTCATTTCTTAAATGTGAAACAATTTGGCATGTGTTCACAAGCATCAAGGGCAAGCAAAGAAATATGATCACAAAAGGAAAAAATAAGATGCCAGTGATAATGAAGATGATGTATGATCTGTCAGATAAAGAATTCAAAATAGCTAAAGAGCAATTAATAAATTTATCAAAGAACCTTAACAGAGAGAATGAAATGATGATAAATTAAAGAGTCAAATAGCAGTCCTATAGCTGAAAAATGCAATGAATGAAATTTTTAAAATGCTATAAAGAGCATGAACAACAGAAGTAGAATCTGTGAATTCAAAGACAGTTTATGTGAAAATATGCACACAGAAAAAAAAAAGATGATGAAAAGTAATGGCAAAAACTGCAATGATTTATGGAATAATGTAATAGAAGCAAATGTTTGGTATTCAAGGGGGAATACAAATACGTAAAGAGGTAGAAAGCATATTTAAAAAAATAACTAAAAATCTTTCCAGACATAGAGAAATTATATGCATATCCAAGCATGGGAAGCTCAAATGTCATCAATCAGATTCAATCCAAATAAGACTACCCAAAATATATTATAATAAAATTGTCAAAGGTCAACAACAAAGAAAAGATCTTGAAAGCAGCAAGAGAAAAGAAGTAAATTATAATAAACTTTCAATATGCCTAGCAGCAGACTTCTTAGCAGAAACCTTATAAGCCAGGGAAGGGTGAGATGATGCATTCAAAGTGAAGAAAGACAAATAGAACCTGCTAACCAAATATATTGGAACCAGCAAAACTATCTTTCAGAAATAAAGGAAAGACTTTATTTTTAAACGAAAGAAGGAAAAACTTAAAGGAAAAACTTTCTCAGGGAAACAACAACAACAACAACAAAAAAAAAAACCTGAGGGACTTCTTCACCCCCAGGATGACTTTAGAAGAAGTTGTGTAGCATTTTTCAAGCAGAAATAAAAGTATGCTAATGAATAACTCAAACATGTGAAGTTGTAAAACTTGCTGATAAAAGTAAATATACACTCAATTTCAGAATACTCTACTAAGGTAATGGTATACTTTACTAAGGTAATACTCTACAAGCTACTTATATGCTTAGTATTAAGGGTCAAAGATAAAGTATTAAAAATAAAACTAAAATAAAGTTTTAAAAGATATGCAGTGTAAAAAAGATATGAATTGTGAGATCAATAACTCAAAATGGTGAGGAAATGTAGAGTTTTGAGGGTTTTGTTTTGTTTTGTTTTATGAAATCAAAGTGAAAAGTGAAGTGGTTATCATCTAAATGTAACCTGTGGTAAGTATAAGATGTCCTTGCAGTCTTTAAAATAACCACAAAGAAAAAACTTATAATTGATACAATAAAAATAAAAAGCAAGGGATCAAAATAAGCTACTAGAGAAAATTACTTATCCACAAGAGCAGATAATAACAGAGAAAGAAATCATATACAAAACAGCTATAAAACAATTTAAAATTTAAAAAATGGCAATAGTATTTTCTAACCTGTCCGTAATTATCTTGAATGTAAATGGATTAAATTGTCCTTTTACAGCACATAGAGTGACCAAATGGATACTGAAACAAAACCTAACTGGAGGCTGCCTACTAGAGACTCACATTGCCTATAAGAACACACATAAAATAAAAATTAATAATAGAAAAAGATATTTTGTGGGAGGTAGACAGGCCTATCATGAGGCCTCTAATTCAGGGTAAAGCATGAAGGCCAGCCATCTCTGCAGCTCCTTATCAAGAACACCCACGATGAAATAGCCAGGAGGCAGCCCAGACAGGATAATGTGGAGATCTGCACAGAGAGTTAGCAGACAGGCTGAGACTCTGATGGCAGTTAGGTTAGGAAGCTGTTTTGTCTGCCCTGAGGAAATGAAACTTTTTATCCCTCCACTTTTCTGAATGCATTATCAGTTTGTTGTTGACAACTTATTGCCCTATGCTCTTCCACCCAACCTTCTGGGGGGCTTGGGATTCCTTTGTCCTATTTTTGAATTTTGACACTTTTGCATTTTTTCATGAATGATTTATGTTAAAGATCAATAAAAGGTTGCTGAGGAGTCAAAGTGCTGCTGCATTGCCTCAATCTGCCACTCGGTGCATGAGACAGTGTACATCTCTCCAGGCTTCTCAGAGTTTATGTGAAATCTCCTTCTTCTTTCAATGTAGGGGAAACTGAGCCCTAATCTTTAGCATTAAACTCATTTCCTGCTGGAGAGATCTAGAGAATCATGAGAATGACATCTGAGTGCAGGAGACCAGAAAACTAACCTCTAAGGGAGAATGCATATGTGAAATGTGGCACTACCAGCCCTGATGATCATGGTAAAGATTCTCTGGATTCCAAAGGTCTCTTGATGCTGGAGGTGGAGGTTGTACTCAAGGTCTTCAGTTTTGCAAAAACAAAGGTGGAAACATTCTATCTCACTTTCTCCACTTCCTCCCTAATCAGTGCTAATATTGGGCAAGCAGCTTTTGTCTACTTCTTCTCATTTTGTGATAATAAATGCAGACATGAGGTTTACTCAGGAGGACTCCTCCCAGAGTTTCTCAGTCCCCCGGCACAGACTTTGTGGCAAGCCTCTTCATGCCTCATGCCAAGACACCCCTACTTCAGTGCTGTCTCCCTTGTTGGCCCCCAGCCCAGGTTGGGGTTCCCCTGGAACTCTGACACTATTTCATGCAAATAGAAACCCAGTATGAGCAGGAATAGCTATACTTGTATCAAACCACATAGACGTAATCATGAAAACCATAAAAAGAGGCAAAAAGGTCATTAAATAACAATAAAATAGTAAATAAAACAAGATGATACACAACCAGAAATATATAAGTATCCAACATCAGAGCATCAAAATATATAATGAAAATATTAATAGATGTAAAGGGAAGGATAGATTGCAATACAATAATAGTGAGAAATTTCGACACCCCACTTTCAACAATGGATAGATCATTCATACAAAAATATCAATGAAGAAACATGGGATATGAAGAAACACTCTAGACCAAATCAATCTAACAGTCACAAAGCATTCCACTCAACAACTGGAGATTGCTTTTCATCTCAACAGCACAAGAAACATTGTCCAATATAGATCATATGCCACAATACCAATCCTAACAAATTTCAGAAGATTAAAATCATTTCAAGAATCTTTTTTCATTATAATTTTAGAAAAATAGAAATCAATATAAGCAGGATCTTTGGAAATTAAATATATGGAACTAAACAACAAGGCCCTGAATGACTAAAGTGTCAATGAAAAAATTAAAGGGAAATTTTAAACTTCTTAAAACAGTTGCAAATGAAATACAAAATACCAGCACCTATGGGATATGGAAAAATTATTTCTAAGAGGGAAGTTGATAGAAATAAACACCCACATCAAAAAGGAAGATCACAAATAAACAGCCTAATGGTGTACCTTGAAAAATGAGAAAAATATGAACTAAACCTAAAACTGGTGGAAGGAAATAGTAACACTCACAACAGAAATAAAATATTGACTAGAAATATAATTCAAAAAATCAACTAAATATTTTTTTGAAAAGACAAAACATTTGCTTAGATGGATTAAGAAAAAAGAGAGAGAGCTTGAATAAATATTATCAGGAATTTAAAAAAGGCATATTACAACTAATCTCAGAGAAACACTAAGGATCATAAGAAACTATTATGAACAATTACATGTGAAGAAATTGAATTTATTTGGAACTACAAAAGATCTCAAATAGGCAAAACCATGTTGAACAAAAAGGAAGAATCTGGAGGGATCACACTGACTTCAAAATATGCTACAAGGTTACAGCAACCAAATCTGTATAGTAGTAGCAAAACAAGACACATAGGCCAATGGAACAAAATCTAAAGTTCAGAAATAAATCCATGCATTTACAACCAACTAATTTTTTAACAAAAGTGGAGGGAAAACAGTCTCTTCAAAAAATAGTAAAGAGGAAAATTGTACCCACATGCGGAAGAATAAAATCAGACACTTTATCTCATCATATACAAGACCTGGAACACATTCTCCCAAGTATCTTAAGAATGGAGGAAAAAGTATCCAATGTACTAAGTACTTCTATGAAACCAATTTATATTTACTCCCATTTTCTTATGAAAGATAGAACACAACTATAGCCGAGGATGAAGGAGAGAAATGGAGTGGGAAGGGAGGGGAGGTGGGAGGTTTGAAGAGGGAGGGTAAAAGGCGGGACTACACCTATGGAGCATATTGTAAGGCTACAAGTCAAATCTGTCAAGTGTAGAACATAAATGTCTTACATAATAATCAAATAAATGAGGTGAAAGCTATGTTGATTGGTTGATGTTATTATGTCAGATTGTATTAAAAAAAATCAACATATTGCACCCCACATATGCATAAATATATTCATGATCTAGGTGTATAGGACTTAAAAAATAATTTTAAAAAATGGCAAAATAAAAATCAAAATGGATTAAAGACTTAATTGTAAGATTGAAACTGTGAAACTACTAGAGGAAAACATACAAGAAAGGCATCATGACCTTGGCCTAGGCAAGAATTTTTCTTATAAGGCCTCAAAAGCTAAAACAATGGGGGCAAAAATAGACAAATGGAATGGCACAAAATTACAAAGCTTCCTTCTGCATCACAAAAGAAACAATCAATGGAGTAAAGAAATGACCTACACACTGATAGACTATATTTTTAAACTATACGTCTGATGAGGGGTTAATATCCAAAATATATGTGTGATTCAAACAAATCAATTTCAAAAAGACTAACTTGATTTAAAAAGAAGCCAAACACCTAAATAGACCTTTTTCAAAAGAAAAATACACATAACCAACAGGTATATGGAAACATTCTTATGACTGCCCATCTTCAGAAAAATGGAAATCAAAATTACAATGAAAAATCACCTCACTTCAGTTAGAGTAGCTATTATCAAAAAAGACAACAGATAAGTGTTGGAAGGATGTGAAGAAAAGGGAATCCTGGTGCATTGTTGATGAGAATGTAAATAAATATAGCCATTATGGAAAGCAGTATGGACATTCCTCAAAAATCTAAAAATATAACTACCATATGATTCAGCTGTCCCACTACTGAGTATATATCCAAAGGAAATTAAATCAGTATGTTGAAGAGACATCTGCCATCCCATATTTAATGTAGCACTATTCACAACAGCCAAGATTTGGAGACAATGTCTATCAACAGATGAATGGATAAGGAAATGTATATATACACAAGGGAATACTACTAAGTCATACAAATAAACGATATCCTGCCTTTCATGACAACATGGATGACGTGGAGAATATTAGTTTCTGTGAAATTAGCCAGGCAAAGAAAGACAAACACTGTGTGATCTCCCAAAATAGTTGATCTTGTGATAAACAAGTCCCCTACCCTTGAAAAAGAAACTTCCTTTGAATCCATTAGTCCCAGCCCCCTCAAAGGTGGGGAGGAGAACTTTGAGAAGAGGCCTGAAGATAAGGGAGTGCTTAGGGAGGGGGAAGAACTTCAGGGAGAAACTTGAAGATAAGAAAGTGCCTAGGAAAGAGAGGCTTGATATACCTCCTGCCTCCCCCCTTGTACTACGTGATACCCCCACCCCCACCCCCAGGCCTAACTGCAATGATTCAGCCTCTGTTCCTTTGCTTGCTTGCTGTGATGCAGAAATAGAGTATAAAGACCCATTTCATCTGTCATTGGGGTCGCTTGCTTCCTATGGCAACGACCCCTGCACAGGTACAATAAATTTCTATTTGCATAAAAAGTAGGGTCCGAGTATCTTTCTCAGCTGTGTAAGTCACAACAATTTCCTAAAAGTTAAGAGTTGAATAACGATGGTAGGGGAGGAAGGTGTGGGGAGACGATGGTCAACAGGTGAGATGTTACAGTTAGATAGAATTACTAAGTTCTGGTGCTCTACAGCAAAGTAGGATGACTGTGTACTTTTAAAAATAGGTAAAGGAGAGGATTTTGATTTTTTTTTTCCACAAAGACATAACAATGTTTGTGTGCATTAACCTGATTTAATTATTATGAAATGTACACATTTTCAACACATCATATTTTAAACATTAACATGTACAAATATTATATGTCAATCAACAATTGAAATAAAAAGTATAAAAAGAATGTATTCAAGAAAAATATAAGGATGGCACCTGTGGCTCAAAGGAGTAGGGTGCCAGCCCCATATGAGATTGATTTTTTTTCCCTCTACATCATAGGTTTATATTTAATGCCCAAATTTGCTGAAGTGCATCAACTGACAAATCTTCATGGACTTAATCAACACTGGGGCTGAAATTAAACTTATACCTAGGGACCCCATCAATTTAAACAAAGTATTGCCTATTAATCTTAGGGGAGTTACAACACATAAAAGTAGAAGACAAATAGCTATGCTTCACTTAAACTATATCCTAGCCTAAATTCCCCATGGTCATATCATATATTGCTTTTAAATGTTCCATAGTGGATGTGAACACTCTAACCCAAAGAGTAATAAAGTGAAAATAAATTATCTTTGACTGTTACAAATTGGCATGACAAAATGGAATCCTACGATAATTCCCTAAATTAAAATAGTTAACATGCCCAATGTAAAATAAAACAGGGCTTTCAAGGTTTGAATTTTATTACACACATACAAGGCCTAAATAGAGAAGAAATAATTATCTCCCTGCTGTTTCTCCATGTAACAATCCAATCTGGCCAATTCTTAAACTTGGAAATAATCAACATTTCATGGCAGGTTACTGAAATCTTAATACTGATCTTCCATGTAGTAAGGGACCCATATCCAATGTTATGGAAATCGCTGACTTAGTCCAGTCAGCACCTGTTAAATGTTTTGCTGTGATTGACTTGGCAAATACGTTTTGCTTAGTGTATGTCAGTAGCTTCTCAAATACAAATTGCTTTCACCTATGAAGGGTCCTAACACAACTTTACTCATGGGATACCACAGCAAACTTGCCATAGTCCAGACTGCAAGCAAGAAATTAAGCACATCTAGCTTTCTGCAGGACCACAAATAGAGTATTGCATTGATGACATCCAGCTCCATGGATAACCAATGGCATTCTCATTTGGGACATACATATCCTCATTACAAAGAGCTCATGTGAAGGAAATGAATCATTTTTCCACACATGGTGTAGGGACTCTACTTAGCTTGAATACCTGAAATCATTGAGTAAACAGAAGGTTATTGCATTCAGAGAGTATCTAGAAATAGTTGTTGATCCTCTCTGCATTTACAATTTTAAAATAAGTCTTCATATTTTTAAGCCTATTTGTGTTCTGGATCAGCAGTCCCAGTTTTTTGGCACCAGGGGCCAGTTTCATGGAAGACAATTTTTTCACAGACCAGGGCATGGAGGTGGTGGTTTTAGGATGACCCAAGTGCATTACATTTATTGTGTCCTTTATTTCTATTATTACTGCACTGCAGTATATAATGAGATAATTCTGCAATTCACCATTGTTGTGGGAATATTTCTTGCATGGTGCAGCACAGCAGAGACACGGCCTGAGATCAAATGTTGGGGAATAAGGAAGACTGCAGCTCTCTCTTTGGCATTCAGCAATATTCTTTATTTTACCAAAACTTATATAGGCAGTACTGCACGTAGACACAATTAATCAATAAACTCATGACTAAAACCTTAAGCTCCAAGCCCAGGCTTGAGAATCAGCCTGGCACCCACAGACCTACTGATTAACCAATAACCATTCCACTAACAAAATCTCAAATTATTCTTGCACTGAGTAATTAAAAACAAAACCACAAAACAAGGTTCTGGGGAAATAAGCTTTTTGAATGCTTGACCTTTAACAGACCATCTAGAGGCAGTCATTCATCTTAGGGAGTAGTTTGGAAATAGCTGCGATATACAGATACCTGCCTGCAGGCCTACCCCCATGAAACCTAGGCCATTGGTTATTTCTACATGATTAGGCCATTCAGCCACATATGGAGTTCTATCCAGGTTCTCTCCATTCCAACTCACAAAAGACTTCAAACTTGCTCTCACAAAATGAAACTGTTTAAAGCTTTACTTATAGGCTTTCCACCTATAACCATAAAGCAGAATAAATGGGAATCCTGAGCTTGCTTTCCTGCAACTAGACAGCCTTGTCTAGGGGTTAGGGGAGACGACAGCTGAAATGTGTTCCTTATGTCCTCAGCTGCACCTCAGATGATCAGACACTAGATTCTCATAAGGAATTCACAACTTGGATCCCTCACATATGAAGTTTACAGTGGGGTTCACTCTCCTATGAGAATGCTACTGCTGATCTGACAGAAGCAGAGCTCAGGTGGTGAAGTAAGCCAGGGGAACAGCTGTAAATACAAATGAAGTTTCATTCACTTGCCAGTTCACAGCCCGTGAGTTGAGGAGTGTAGTTCTGGAAACAACATTTTCTTCATTTATACTGTTGTTTGCAAATCAGCCCACCTTGTAGGGGCTTCCTCCAAAAAAGGATTCTGGAATCTATCAAATTTCAATATAATAGATCATCACACTAGTAACATAATTACTTGATGTCATGGCTCTTGGAGATTTTGGACACCCATTTGTGGCCATAAGGTGTCAAGAAATTTCTGACTGAAGGAACTACCTTAATTTGTCCTGTGTTATACAATGCTGGACTGGCAATTGCTGACCACATACTGAGCTCTCTCCTGACATAAGAGGATATCACAGGATCTGAGACCATGACCCTCCATACTCAGTTGCTTATTGCATTTTGAGACATGGAACCAGCATCCTGCAAGCCCAGCTTGACTGCTTAGGCCTCTTAGCTACCAAATGCAGCCAATCCTGACCTTTCCAGGATTTCCCACCTCAAGCAGGTAAAGTCTCCCCTGTCCTCCATCCTTTGTCAAATGCCATAGTTCTGGGAAAGGTAACCTCCTCCCAGATCATTTAGCTTCTTAGGTAACTTCCTGGGATCAATTGCCTGTACAAAAATGGGAGTTTGCCCAATTTAAAGATGGAATTAACACTGCACACATGAGGGAGCTAATTGGATAGCTGCTGCTTTCTGTCCCTTAACAGAGATGTCCCTGATAAAGAATAGCACCCAAAACTTAGCGTAATTGTCCAAACTTCATACAGAAATCTTAGTACTGAATGCCCTACCTAACAATCAGTCCCATTTATACATTGTTACAGAGTAAAAGAATAAAAAACTCCAGGGAACTCTTATCTCACACATAGGAAGATAAATCAAGATAACACGTCTCTCCATATATTAAGAACACAATAGAAACCATCACCCCGACACTTCTTATACACTTTACTGTCCCAGACATTATGGCAGGAGCCACACCACTTGTGTCATGTCTCAGAATGTGGGATGCTAGGCTCTTGTACAACCACTCAACAGAATTTTCATCTTCCTTATTCAGGCCATGCAGAGCAACATGTTGGCTTATTTAAATAAGTTAACATTCAATTAAATAAACTACAGTAAATTTTAGTTATCAGTCAGACATTATAAGAGAATTGTAAGAAGGAGTCTGACTCCATTTCTTGATATTTGACTGTTGACACTTCATGTCTTATTTCTTCTCTCTTCCCCTGGTGTTTTTCAGATTTCCTTGAGAGGAAATGTGTAAATGAGTTGTAGCAAATGAAACTGGAACAAATTAATATGCATCACTTCTAGGACTGGTTCTTAAAACTCTGCCACAGTTGATTTTCCTTGATCTTTCTCTCCCTTTGCCTTCATGCAAATAAATGTGTTGATATTTAATATAAATTTTTGAACGTGACAGATCCAGAAAATTAAAAGAATCTGGATTCCACATATAATTGCTTGCAGGAGAGATATTACCTACCAGAAACATTTGGAATTCATGAGTAAGAAATTAATGTCTAGAGCTTTGATCCTTTAGAAATTATAGGATTTTATTGTTATAACAACTAGCATCATCTAAAAAATGCATTGCACAATTCCATATAAAGCTTAAAAACAAGTAAATCAAAGTAATGTACTATTTTACAATAAATACATAGGAGATGAATTATGAAGAAATCAAGGCAGATTAACACAAATATCAGGATTGTTGTTACCTGTGTCAAGGAAGGCTATGGATGTGATTAAGTAGTTGCATTTAGGCTATTCATTAATATTTAAACAGTGCACATACATTAAATACACTGTTTTGTCAGTATGTCATAATTCCCAGTATAAATTGACAATGATCCTTTATTAGGTAAAATATGTAATCTATAAGGTAAGTATGAAACAGTATTATAGTTGAAAAATTAAAGTTTTTAGTTATTAGGAATTTCTAATTGACATAAAATATAAATGCACCAACACCATAGTATAACGGGAATAATAGCTTCTGTTGAATTTCAGATTAATATGTAGGTAAGAATAAGTTTACACTGCTTGTGTTTCTAAGGTAAAGTTCAAAACATTCTTCTTAATACTACATTTCACAAGAATGGAAAAGCAAGTACCAATGTAATTGATACTAACAAGAACAGCTTCTTACGGCAGATTATTTCACTGCTGGAAATACTGCTACATCTCATAAACTGGCTGACACGGAAGGCTGAATGGATTCTAAAGCTGCACAGAATTGTTTAGTAGGCAGAGGTTTTGATACTTGAGGCAAAAAATACAAGTTATTTTATGGTGTAAAAAAAATACCTGGATTCTTAGGTTTCTGGAAGAAGACTACCATGTCATTTTCATTGGAGAATTATCTTTTTTTTTTAAAAAAGAATAATTCCTTCTATGCTGTTGGGGTTTAATAGAGATGGAGCCCCTGAAGAAAAATACCTCAAAGGACCATGTGGTAAAATTTACTCATAGCAAGATGGGTTTTGGCAAGATGACTAAATCAAACCAGTATGTGGGTTCATCAAAACACCATCATGAGCTGGAAAGAATACAATTGAGATCAGAGGGCACAATTAGACTCATGAACAGGTGGCTTAGATACCCATGTCATCTGTCACAGCCGAGGCACCTGAAGAATTAGGTAAAAGAATGACTTGGTTATCATCAGCTAGCCTCTTCCAGTGGCTACTACATTGCCATGTTTAGCTCATGCATGGGCACCCACTCTTCATTGAATGATCTATCTACTTCTACTAAAAAATGTCAAACTTGTTAGCAACAGAGCTCAATGTTGAGTCCCCGGTATGGCACCTCCCTTTTAGAAGACCAACCAGCCACTTGGTGGCAAGTCGACTTCATCGGACTCCAAAGTGGTAGCAATTCATTTTACTTTCATTGACACATATTTATGGCATGAGTTTTCCTTGTACACACGTACATCTACGCCCAGCATCACTGCAGTCTAATGTGTGTGATTCCTTGCCATTCAGTTTTACATAAGATTTTGAAATAGTGCTTTGATTTAAAAAGCCACTTTACAGTAAAATATGTAAAGTAGTGGTTGAATGACCATGCATTTCACTAGTCTTCAGTTGTATCTCTGAAAGCTGTTAGCCTTATGGAACAATGATACAACCTGCACAAGAAATAGTTGAAGTGCCATTTTGGAGGTGACACTCTTTATGAATGGGTCACCATCATCTAGCATACATTATAAATTCTACCTTGATGACCATAATGTGGTGTTATATATACAAAAAATAGAAGCCTAGAAGTGGATGTAGGAGTCCACATACTATCAGTCTCAGTGACCAGAATAAATGATTTGTACTCTGCATCCTGGCAGTCTGATCTCTGTAAATTTAGAGGTTTTATTTTCAGAGAGTGAAATGCTTGAATTTTATCATCAGTAGAATGTGGAGATACTGCTATACCATGAGGACAGAGAAGACCCACCTGAAGAAGGAATGGTGACATGACCTGGGTATTGGTCTGGGTCCAATCAGCAGGTAGAAGCTAAACAGTCGAGTAAGCAGGGTAAGCATAATAGGTTGTATTATTAACTATGATAAAAAGTAACTATAATATATAAGAAAACTGTACGGTATCCTAAGGCAGAGAAAGAATACCCAAGGAAGGAAAAGCATTCAAGAACACTTTGACCCCTTGGATAAGGCACTGTTCAGTAGAGCAGATAGATCGCTGGATTGTTCTCTGGCTTGGCTAGGTGAGAGTTTATCTGGAGTTGTATAAACAATAGGCTGATTTCCACAATGCAAGTGGAGGAGCAAATGATTAACAACTCGTGTCATGGCTGTGCAGTAGGAGTCTGGGTGCTGTTTGGGGCAAGGAAACCTTCAGTGCATGCAGATCACATGGGGACTCACAGAAAGAGTCCAGGTGCTGACCAGGGCAGGAGCCCTTCAGACAATCTGGATTACACAGGGATTTTGATTTCTGTGTCAAGAGGGCTGTCTGCAGAAAATTCACCTCCAAGCCAAGGCTGTACAGTTGCAGAGGGGCGATATGCTGGGTTCCTTATTGGACAGGCAGCGCTGGCTGTCTTTACACCCTCACAGTCGTTCCCTGGCCCCAATGGACACCACGTGAGGGACTCTTCTTCTGAAAATCCCTCAGGGAACTTTCCTAAGAAAACTTAATGTTGTACTCCCTTTAAATGAAAAATACTTAAAATAATTAATTTGTCATAGAGCATATATTGCTCTATGTTTATGGTGCTGAAGAGTATATTGGTCCTGAAAAGAAAAAAAAAAAAAAAAAGTGATACGCAAAGTTGCAAAGTTACAGATTCTTCAGGGATGAGGGTCTGGGTCGCCCCATCAGATGACCCAGCTGAACAGTGTTATATAAACGTCAAGAGAAACAGAAAAGTGTAGGAGAAAAGGAAAATGGCAAATATCAGTTGGAATCGTGAGACATTGCATATTAGGTGTTGACTGTATTTTCTCCTATCAACCATCTTTATGTGTGATACCCCCCAAAATCCTGAAATAGCTATTTCCAGAAATTACATGAATGAAATGGAACCAAGGGATCCAACGGGTGGATTGTTGTGGATAGAATAGCTATTCATACCCCCACCCCCATACAGCTGCTGACAGCTAAGCACCCCTTTGCAGAGTCCCCTCAGGTAAAGAAAGCCTCCTCACACAGGTATTGTCTCTCTTTTTCAGAAGCAGCTCGTATTCACTGACTGCTGATGAGAAATACTAGTCGATAAATTTGGAATAACCCTAGTGCTCCATCCCACCTTCAGCTTTTGGGCTCTGAGTGGGCTGAGGCCTTTGTCGTGACTGCATCGCAGCCTAACAGCTTCCTCAGCCTAATGCTCATTCTTTCAGTCTACAGGAGCGTGTATCCTGGAATCCTTCTGAGACAGGGTCCCCACTTCCCTGCCGCGGTTGGCAGGCATTGACCTCTCCGACCCAGCCAGCCAAGCCTGCGACCGCCGCCTGCTGCCTTTCCCACCGCGCTGGCAGAGGCCGTCGTGGCCACCAGGGCTGGCTGGCTCTGCGCGGTCTCCTGGCCCTGGCTGGGCTGCTGGAAGGTCGGCTGGCGCTCAACCAGAAGCCTCTTTCCCTAGAGTGACAAGTTCTTCTATTCCCAGACTCCGCCTCCGGGGCTGGCGGCTGATTAGCACCTTAAGAACTGTCAGCGATCCTGATACAGGGATCCCCCTTCAAAGCTGAACGAGGACCTCCTATTTCCTGGTCCTGGACAATTTTGAGCACCGACTGATTCACCTTGCCCCTAGGAAGGGACTGTGCCTATTCACTAATGAGCTCATTCATCTTGCTCCAAATGAAGGGACTGTATCCATTCATTTGTTACCAAGCCCTGGCCAAATGCAAGTACAAAGGACCCCTGCCACTATGTATACCCCATGGACAAAGGACCCAGGCGGAGAGATTTTTCTGACATGAGTCTTTCCCTCTGCCAGAAGCTCTGGTACTTTCTCTGTATTCTTTTCTGTATAATAAATCCTATCTTACCACTGATCTCTGGTCCATGGGTTCATTCTTGGAATCCCAGAAACCAAGGACCTGGAGAAAGAAATTCCAGCGACAATACCACAGTACAGTTCCTGCACGCTCATCCCTGTCTCACAGTCGGCCTCAGGAACAGTCCGCTTAGAATAGTGGGCAAGCTTCTGACAATCACACTTTGTTATTGCGTCTGAGAATCAATATACATATCTAAAATAGCAACCGAAGATCAAAAACTTGTTATACAACAATGCTTTCTCTCAGTTCTTCTCTGAATTTGAAAGGAACCTGGAAAACAGGGCAGAAGCTCCTTACTTGACAAGCATCAAGTGCTATATACTGGAAGATGAGGAGTCTGTATTCAACAAGATGCTTTAAATGAACAAGCAGCTCAGCGTTTGGTGTAAAAATAAATGGGTAAACTTCCAGATTGCCTGTTACTTAAAAATAATCTCCTGGTGAGCTAAAATTAACTCTCTGCTAACTTGTGAGTGCCGGTGGCGGTGGCCGCTCTCCTAACGACTTGAGCCTAGGTTGTCTCTGTTTATGTAACACGCTCCCTAGGAATAGGCAGCTTAGGAAAGCGTGTTGAAAATACGGTAGTAACCTTCACTGCAAATGTGATATAGTTTAAATCTCAAGATGGCCACATCTTCTGGTTACATAATTCACCACAAAAAGTACATTTTTAAAAGCATTTTGCTTATTTTTATAGTTTTTATTTTTGATTAACCAAATTACCCGTATTTATGGTGTACCTCATGATGTTCTCATGCACATGTGCCTTCTAAAATAACAAAATCAAGATAATTCATATATCCATTTGGCTTTTTT
>NW_003852411.1:3076124-3176383 GCF_000181295.1 Otolemur garnettii | reverse complement strand
TCGAACCCGCCAGCTCAGGTGTATGTGGCTGGCGCCTTAGACACTTGAGCCACAAAATAATTATTATACTTAGGTTAGAAACTGATGTTTACCTGCTTCTTTGGAATTATTCCTCCCATTAAATTCACCATATATGATTCAATAAGCGTATCAACAATAGAAATTAACTTAGAACTATGTTTCTATGTGCATGAATTAAGGGATAATGTCTCTTTGATAAATGGTGACCCCAAGTGGGCATCCCTCAGTTAAATGAAATAACCCATTTCAAAACTTAGTGATTGATTCAGGTAAGATTACTCTGAAAGCAAGGAAATAAAAGAGAATGTTAACCTTTCTATAGAATGTAAATTTAATGAGGAAATTTCTCTTTTCTATTATTTTCCTTCTCCTCTTCTCCTCCTAAGCATCTATATTACCTGTTTTATATTCAACATACATGAGTAACTGATTAATGAGTGATGGACATTTCACATATCAGGTAATAATCACTATGATTGGGACATGTGGAGTTAGCAAGCAGGATCAACGCGTATAAGAAGAAATGATATTTGGTGCTTCCTCCTAGTCAAAAACATTTGGTGATGATATGGGAATATTTGGCTCAGAAGATTTTTCCAATTAGATGATTGTGGAAGGGGGTTTGAATATGAGTAAGGATTAGGATTATCCCACTGAATACTTATAATGGTACAGTTTATTTGTAAGTGAACTCATCTTGTGTTGTGAGAAGATCATAGGATAGCTTAACTGGACACTCCAGTCCTCTGTATACCTCTATGTGATCGCTCCATCATTTTATTCAAGGGAGAGGAATCTTTTCATATTGTAAGGCTGCATTAATTTAGCTGTAATTAAATGGGGTCACATTCAAGAGAATTCAATTAGGTATACTTAAAAATGTACATTATTTTCTAAAAATCTAACTTCTATGAACATAATAATTAAAAAAGTAAAAATGATTTGTTGATTTTAAAATTAACCTACTAGTTAGTTAATTTAATGACTGTTGGGTCTGCTTTTTTTTGAAAAGCGTTTGGATATTTGGTTGCAGCATGGAGGTCCACAGTTTCAGTTCATCCTCTAGATGGGTATCTGTCACTTGTGACCTTAAGGGCATCTTGATTTGGGTTAAGTAGAACATAGATTTGCAGCAGTAAGTGGTTGAAAGTAAGGAAGTATTTTGGGGGCATGTTGCTGAATGTGTGGGTATTCCACTCCATTTTTCCATAGTTTATTTGGATCTTTCTTAGCATCAAAAATGACTTTGAAATGGCACCTACTGAGGACTCAATCATTTTCATTTTAAGTGTCTTGGTGATATCAACCAGGTGAGGCTGGAATGCTAACTTGAGTGTGATGTCATGATTCTCAAAGTCATTTACTCTTTCATGAATTATCTAATTAGTAGATCTATAATAGCTACATATTCTTCAAATAATTTGTGGATATCATTCTGCTTATCAAGGACCTTTGCTAACCGGGGAAAATGTTTCTCTGAAATTTTCTTTTGAAGAAGTATTTTGGAAAAGAGAGCTTTTTTGAAATGGTTTGATTATTTTTTGCCACATTTAGACTTAGTTTTTCCTCATAAAGAAATATTCAACATGCTTTGATTTGTCATGATATCACACAGAAGGGCTATATTCCTATACCAATCTTCTTTCAATAATTCACATTGCTGATTCTGTTCTTCATAATATTTTATTATATGTTCTAAATTCTGGCTAACACCTGTCCCTGACATTGCCTTTTATAAAGACATGGCAAATCCACGCTGAATATTTCACTGTTCAACTTTAGCATGTGATCAAACTGAGGATGCCTTGTTGCATTTGCAGAAATATGGCAAACAATACTTATAACTTGCTGCAAAGTGTTACTTAAAATAGTAGCTTTAGCACAGAGATTTTGCTCACGCAACATACACTGAAAAGAAATGAGCACATCTGGAATTGTTCATACTTTGGTTTATCTGTGCATTAAACTCCTCATGTTTTCCTGTCCCAAAAGATGCACCTTCTGTATATATGTTCACTGAATATGCTAATTCAGTCCAGCTTCATGACATTTGTCTTGAAAGTTGTTGAGAACATCTATTCACCATGTTACTGTTTGCAAGAGTTCCCAAAGCAAGTAACTCTTCCTAGCAAAGAATATCTGTTATGACCCAAATGCTGTATAAAATCTACACCAAATCCAAAGCAGTTGAATAATATATACTTTCCTTTTGAAGTATTTCATGAAGTTGATCTGTTAAGTTGAAGGTTAATTCATGCTGCTGATCATTTATGGTTGTCCTGAAAGAAGCAATTATTTGTACTTTAAAATGTTACTGATGTCTAAGCATCCTACAATTTTGGCAATGCATTCTTTCGGAATTTCTACCAAATGCCCTAAATGTCACTTCTAAAGTCACAAAATATAGGAAAAATTATAGCTAAATGTACCTTTCCTTACAAAATATTTTTTGCAAAATTTTACAAAGAGGTTGTAAATGTTTTGTATATTTTATATTCCCATTGCTGCTGCTTGATAGAGTTATCTTTGCTTTTGCTTCTCATCTTTTAACGTCTTCAAGAAAATGTTTCAGATAAAATATTTAAAATATTTGTGGCCCTTATGAGGTTATAATGCTGGGGAGCACTGAATTTCTTTAATATTGATGTTGTAGCGTCACAAAGCAAGAAAATCATATTATCTTCAGCAGAAACAAGGAAAAAAGATAATACAACAATTCCCAATCCTCATTAAAAAATCTGTTTTCTTTCTTCAGGGTTCTCTTGGTCTTCTTTCAGGTCATGGTCTGTTAACCAGATAGAATTTAAAAACACAGTCGAGCTGTGCAACCATTCATAAAATTCCACTTCAAATAGAAGCACAGTGCACCATTATCCCAAGATGATAACAGACTGGTGTCCTTAAACAATAACAGGCTGGCATATCCCAGTCAAGCAGGGAAAGTGAGAACAAAATCACCAGCATAGTAGCCATCATTTTAGTCCTTATGGCTTACTGATATTCTATTTGAGCTGGCTACTCTGGGAAGATTATGTTGTTGAAACTTATTTTGTCCTTTAGTATTTTAAATATGTTCATTTAAAAAATAAAATATGAAAGATAAACAAAATGTATTAATGAAAGTAGAAGAATTTGTTCTATAAAATTTGGATTCAGTCAAAATGTTGGCCACACTTCAGTATCTGGAAGTCCTCATGTGGCCTCAAGATGCCTGATTATTTCATATTTCCTAAACCTCCTGAGCATCTTCAAAATTCAGAATTTTGTACTAGAATCTGAAGAAAGAAACACAAAGATAAAAACTACACATTCTTATAGTCACTGGCTTAATTGTCTAGTTTAAGATATAAAATATGTAAACAATGAATTATAATTATAACATAAGGCAGAAAAAATAGAGATATCAGTGCCCAAAAGAGATGTAGATCCATATTGAACTATTATTCATCCCAACAATATTCAAAATCATATAAAACTTCTATTTTAAGCTTTAACATTGTGATTTTCACCTACATTATTTTGGAATTCCTATTAATATAAAAAGAATACATTTTCCTCTAAAACAATGCTGTGAATGACATTATATCTTTTGATCTATTTTATAAATTAAAAATTGAAATTTTTTATTACTAAAGTGCATTTCAATATTATCTAAACAAAAAAAATGGCAAAAAAGGAATGCATTAATAATCATCTATTATACATGTTAGGTTTTTCAAATATGAATTTAAGCTCAAATATTTGTTATTTACTTATCTAAAATTATTCAAATAAATATTAATGAGGTCATCAATTTCTAACCAGGATGTTTTCTATAGGAAAATAAATCAATCCTGTTAGCAGAATCTCTGCCATCATCTGGCCCTTAGCCTTATTTCTCTCATCCATTACCTAAAATAATGTCATTCATTGAAGTTAATTGCAAATCGCCAAAGTGTCCTGTTTATCCACTTCTGTGCTTTGGGGGTACACGTATTTTATGCAATTAAAATACCCTACCTGTTGTCTTTATAATCTGAATAAATTTTACTTATCCTTTACAAAGACCAACTCAGATGCTATGAATTCATGTTAAGAGTACTGATCCTTCATTGTAAAATTCTTCGCCACTCTGTGTTCAGTGTTCTGTTAATTCTGGTAAACTAAGCCTAAACTTTCTGCATGATGAGTAGTTTATTATGTTTCCCTTTAAGAGCACAGATAGATTTGTATTTGTGTTTATACTCTTAGATTCTTTCATTGAGCTTACTGTGTTATGGAGACATTTAGTGAGTTTAAGTCCTACCTATACTTAAAATGTAGACCCTGCTTTTACCCTCTTGGTAGAATACTGTTATGAGCTTGGCTGAGCTGGGAGAAAGCACACAACTGGCAAACTCAGGAGCAGTCCATTAAAGCAACACAACAAACCCTAAGAGTTAAGCATGTAATCACTTACTGGGATGATATAAGCAAGAGTCCCATCTGGAGAAAGTATCAACTCCCCTTGTTCCAAGTTTTCCTGTGAAACTGCCAGTTGATGGAGGATAAGACTGATCAGTACAAAGTTAGGAGACATCTGACTGCTGAGGGAGCTTTGAACAAAATGGTCCATGTCTTTTGGACCCTGAGGTGGGGGAGGGGAGTGCATGGTCAGCGTGATGGGGAGAGGGTTGGAAGTGGAAAAGTATAGGGTACTAAGTCACTGCCACTGCGTCAGAGTGGGTAAAGTGTCCTCAGTCTTCACCCCTTTCTATTAGGAGGCCTTTCTAGAGGCACCTCAAGAAACTTCTACCAAAAACTCAAAGAAATGAAGTTACCAGTCTAAGAATGTGAATATAGAAAAAAGCATGATTGTCCAGGGGCCTGAAATCTTGATTGTAGGTCTGCTGTAGGGAAGGCATCCTGCCCCATGAGGCCTGGGGGGTAAAGCTGTATAATTGCATATAGTTAATCCTGAAAGATCACACCTAGGTTTTTAACCAGGAGTTGTCATTAATATTTTGATACTGTTAGTTATGCTGACACTAAAGATGTTTTAGCTTGATATTTCAATAAAAAACTTAAAACAATTAAAAAGCAGATTTGACAGCACTAAGTGTTGATGAAACTGTAAAACAACAGAAATTCTTTCCACCATTTTGGAAAACTGTTTGACAACTTCTAATAAAGCTAAACAAGTACATATGTAATATATGCTTGAATTGAATTTTTTTCAGGTATACTATACGTGCAGTCATGCTTTCAATTGTTTTTCTTTTTATCTTAGTTGTTACAGAGAAAAAGATGAAGCTTCCCCTAGTCAAGAGATAAACAATGCAGAAGTATTTAAATACTAAGAGCATACTGGTAAGGATATTAAATTGGTTAATAAATAACTGCATATAAAATAATAAAATAAATAATGAATAAATAAAAGAAATATCCATAAGAGAATATAGAAGAGGAGATATTTCAGGAAGGACGTCAATCATGGTAACAGTTGTCATTGTTAGAGAATAGGGACATATTGATTGACAGTGAAAAGAAAAGAAGAAAAAAATTCCTACAATTGATCATTTACACATATGCAATAATAGCATGTTGGAATTTTATTATTTTAGAAGTATCTTATTTTTCAAATTATTTAATCTTCCATATATTTTTAGGAAACCAACAGAAAAATCACCCCCTAAAAGCAACATTTCAAATGATAGTTACATATATAGAAGGAAGCAAAACAGTTTGTATAATTTAGTCAAATACCTTTAAGGTGAGAGAAAGCTTTAAATAGCTCTGTTGAACGTTTGATAAAGTTGATTTAAAAATGAAACATGTGGTTAAATGAGACATGCATTTTAACATAAAATACTTGGTAGTGTTGCTATGATGGTCCTTTTTGCTTAACCTGCTATTGATCAAGTGGATGTAGGTATAAAATGACGGGAAAAAGAGGGGCAAAATGGACATTAATATATATGTCATGATTTTGTACAGATTTCTCTCACAAATTTCAGAAGTTGGAGGAGAACTTTTATTCAGAAAACTAAAAGCATTTTCTGCCTTTAAGTATAGAAATGTATGTTTTACTGCAGAATTAAGTGATCATCAAATTGAGAAAAAGTGGAGTTTACAAAACTGTTCAATGGATGAATAATTTAATGATTGGTGCACTGATGTGCAAAAGATTTTAGGGATAGAGACACTGTGATGCCAAAGATCTTACTCTGGCTCCTTACTCAGCTCACCTTATCACTGACAATATATAAACTGGAATCCCTTCAACAACTGCCACACATTTCACAAAGGAAATAAGTGCATGGATCATTCTTGTACAAGGTCATAAAATAGCAATGAAAGGATCAAAAGCCTTCATTGTTTCTACAATGTCTCATCCCACATCCCCTCATTAGCAATAAGGCTGGTAAGGAAAGGCTATTAAATGGTGCAATTTGGCTCTTTATTCTCCCATGGATGAACTAGTAAAAAAATCAAGCTGAAGTTGAAGGTCTGTAATGTGCTCTGGGAATAGTTATTTGTCACACATTTGTCATGGAAGAGTTATTCCTTTAAGAATCATTTAGTATATAATTGCAACCACCTTCAGCTCAATTCCTTCAAAGCAGTTTCAAGAATCACTGAAAATAAGCCAGCACTTCTGGAGGGACATTAACTCTTTGGCCATCATGGCCATGTAATGCCTGGACATTTTCAACTCACTAAACAGTACCCTAGAGTTACAAAAGAATTAAAGAGGGATGTGCTGGAAGGAAATAGCTATTGTCTTAGTCCATGTAGTAGATTATAACAACAATTGAGGATGGATAACATAGAAAAGGAAGTTTATTTGAATCACAATTCTGGTAGCTGGAAAGTTCAAGACTGGGCAGCTGCATCTGATGAAGGCCTCAGGCTGCTTCAACTCATTGTAGAAAGCAAATCTGTACTGAGAGGTCTCAGATGACACTCCGCCATCTTGTGTCTTGTCAAGTGGATAACTCAGTACAATACCCCCCCTACCCTCCCCCTTTAGAAACTCCTGGGACTTCCCCGCCCCTTGCTGTCCCTGCCCCCTGGTGGGAAATCCCAGACCAATCACTCACTTGAATACAACCTGTAATCTGCCAAACTCCCTAGCAACCAATCAAAATGTACTGTACCCAACCCCACCCCTCTTGCTCTCTGTACCCTATAAAACCTGGCTGAGAGCCAAGGACCGGACTCTTCCTTAGTATGCTCACCAGGAGAGTCCAGGCTCTGGCTTGAATAAAGCTTGCCTCTTGATCTTTGCACTGGAGTGTGTCTCGGATCAACTCTGGAGGGTGGGGGGGTCGGGAAAAATTCCAGGCACAACAGTACAAAGAGATCACGTGGCAAGAGAAGAAGCAAAAGAGAGAAAGCGGGCAAGGCAGATTCTTTTTAAGTACCTGCTTTTGTGGAAATTATTGCATTCCCACAAGAACATAATCACCCCCATAGGAAGAAAGGAATCTATTTCTGAGAGATTCACATCCATGTTCTAAATACTTCCCACTAGGTCCCCCACCCACCACTGCCACATTAGGGATCATACTTCAATATAAGTTTTAGCAAGGATAAATCACATCCAAATAATATCACTAATTATAAATTCATTCATTCATTTTTAAAGCATGTACATATTTGACAATTTTTGAGACATAAATATTTTTCTGAAGAAAGACATTTAAAGTAGCATATGTGTTGTCACCATTTTATCTGAACATCTTATATCAGTTCTTCCAAATCATTTTAAGCACATTTTTATAATTTTTTTGTTTTGTTTTCAGGCAAAAATTACATTAAATTTGAACACAAATGAACATCTAAAACTACTAAATACATGAAATTGGCTTTCATTTGTAAATAGATTAAAGTAGAGTTGTCTGGAATATGTGATAACTGAGTATTTCATATATTTACATAATACTACATTTTTAAACAGAGCTTGGAGTACTCTGGTTAAGCAGATATAGGAAGCTTTCAAATGCTAGTTCTTTTCTGATCTTTTCTTCCCTTTCTACTGATGAATTCAGTCCTGAGCACCTTATTATTGTGATTGCAGCCCATGAGGACAACAAACATGAGGGCCTGTGGATTACCAAGTTCTCTTTTTCTACTCTTAGTTTAGTCCCCCTGTACATTTTGAACAGCTGTGTACAATTAACAGTCACCCTGCATTCTTCCAGTAAAACTCTAAGGTGATATAAAACATTTTAAATATTCTACAGTATTATTTTCTTAAAGCAACATATTAACCTCAATTTCTTAAAAGTATTTTTATTTTATTTTCATCTTATTGTTATCCAACTTTTAAAAATATTTATTCTTTATTAATCATTTTATTTTCATTTTGGTTCTTCTTATTTGTTTTTAATAGTAGTTCAGATTAGGCAGAAATAAAATACCTGATGTTGTATCTACCTGTTTAATTTCTTTCATCCATTCCTTTGAATAAAATCCAGTTTGTCTTCTATTTCTTTTGATTGTATTTAATCTTCTTTTTCCTTTCAAAAGCCTTTATTTGTATCATTTTAACTTCATTTTATATTACTATAACTGTATTAATTTATTCAACTTTTTTCTTAATTTTATTTCCTATTTTTTTGATAGTTTCAATTAATCATTCATTCACAACTCAATTTTTTAAAAAACAGTTCATTTCTCTCTCCTTCCCCCACCACCCACCTTGTACTAGGTCATCAACTGTCCTCAAATGAGAATTGAGTACATAGGATTCTTGCTTCTCCATTCTTGTGATGCTTTATTAATGTGTTCCACTTCTATCCAGGTAGTACAAAAGATGTGAGATCACCATCTTTTTTAATGGCTGAATGGTATTCCATGGTATATATATACCAGAGCTTGTTAATTCCTTGCTGGGTTGGTGAGGGAGGTGGGGGAAGGGGAGAGCAGAGAGAAGGAAGGATGGGGGTGGAGAAAGGGAAGAACAGAGAGAAGAAAGGAGAGGGGGATGTGGGGTGCCATCTGTGACACACCTTTTGGGAGTGGGACACAATTATAAGACAGACTTTACCTAACAAATGCAATCAATGTAACCTGGTTCTTTTTACCCTCAATGAATCCCTAGCAATAAAAAAGAAAGAAAGAAAGAAAGAAAGAAAGAAAGAAAGAAAGAAAGAAAGAAAGAAAGAAAGAAAGAAAGAGAAAAAAAAAAAGAAAGGAAGGAAGGAAGAGGCTCATTGCACAGATACTGGTTTTGAACATGAACTAAGCAGGATACTCCTTGGTGCTGCTGCTGTTCAGACTAGCTCTAGTAATCTGATTCTTTTAAACTAAAGTAATTAGAGGAGAAGGATATGAAAATTCCCATAGAGAACTTTTGTAGTCTTATCAACATATACTTGATTTCTTAGCATCTTCCCCTCCCTAAATGGTATGTTATCAGGATTTGTAGCAATAATGGTTACAGGTCAGTTATTGGGGGTTGCAATTGTTACATTAGAACTGCTACACCACACTCACAAAATCTATCACTGTCACCAACTAATGCCTAGGAATGGTTTTGTAAAAACATTACAGATATATCTAAAAACAAACAAACAAAAAAATGGTTCAAATTGGTTTCCGTTGCATTTCTCCCAAGAAAAATACATGAATGATCAATAGCATATAAAAAGATATTCAACATTACTCATTATTAGGTAAATGCAAATAAAAACTACAAATGAAACATCACTTCATACCCATTATGATGGATCCTATTAAGAAACAGAAAATAACAACTGTTTGCAAGGATGTGGAGAAGATGGAATTTTTACACATTGTTGATGAGAATGAAAAATAGTAAAGCAGTAGGTAGTTCCTCCACAAATTAAAAACATTATTATTGTGTATTTTAGCAATTTCTCTTTGGGAATATATCCAAACGATTTGAAGCTGGTTTGAAGAGCTATTTGTTCAGCTCTGCTTATAGAAGCATGATTCATAATAGCCAAGATGTGACTAGAAGCCAATTCTTCAACAGATACATAGTTGAAAACCAAAATTCAACACATAGGCTCAGTGCCTGTGGCTCAAGCGGCTAAGGCACCAGCCACATACACCTAAGGTGGCAGTTTCTAATCCAGCCCAGGCCACCCAACAACAATGGCTGCAACCAAAAAATAGCCAGGTGTTGTGGTGGGCACCTGTGGTCCCAGCTACTTGGGAGGCCGAGGCAGGAGACTTGCTTGAGCCTAGGAGTTGGAGGTTGCTGTGAACTGTGATGCCACAGCACTTTACCCAGGGGGACAGCTTGAGGCTCTGTCTCAAAAAAAAAAAAAAATTTCAACACAGATATACAAATGGAATGTCATTAGCCTTAAAATGGCAGGAAAGTGTGACACATGCTACAGCATGAATGAACCTTGAGGACATTGTACTAAGTGAAATAAGTCAATTACAAAAAGAAAAAAATATTGAATGATTTCACTTATGTAAGATATTGCAGGGAGTCAAAAATTGCAGAAACACAAAGTAGGATGGTGGTTGCTGAGGCTGAAGAAATGGGAAGTTGTTTAAGGAGTACAGAATTTCAGTTTTATAAGATGAGAAGTTCCAAGGATTGGTTGTACAGCCATGGGAATATATGAGACACTACTGAACTGTACTCTTAAAAATGGTTAAGATGGTAAATTTTATGTTACGTGTATTTTACCACAATTAAATTTATAAAAACACAGTAGATATTTATCTAATGCTACCAATAATCACTTTAAATTAGAATGCTCTAAATATACCAGTTAAAAGGCACAGATATTCATAGTTAATTAAAACAAAGAAACAAGATCCAAATATAAGTTCTTTATAAAAATCCATTTTAAATACAAATACACAGGGTAAGAGTGAAGGGATAAAGAAAGATATACCATGTTGGCAGTAATCAAAAGAAATTTGAGTTGTTATATTTATTTCAGACAAAGCATACTTCATGTCAAGGAATTATACGAGGCAAATTTGATAAAATTGCAAGGAGAAATAGATGCATTCATTGTTGTAACTGGAGACTTCAACAGTCCTATTATAACAGTTTATAAATCAAGCAGACAGAAAGTCAGTGAGAAACTCCACTATTAATCAATCAATCTATTTGACACTTATAGAATGTTTCAATAAGAGCAAAATATAGATTATTATCAACATCATATGGAACATCTACCAAGGTACACAGTGCTAGGCCATCAAACACACCTAACCAAAACTAAAAGTATAGAAATCATATGAAGTATGATTTCAAACCACAATAAAATTAAACTAAGAATCAATAACAGATACGTAGCTAGAAAATTCCCAAGTGTTTGGAGATTAAATAATACACTCCTAAATAGCATGTGTTATAAAGGACTCCCAAGAGAAGTTTAAAACCATTTGAATGAATGAAACCCAAAATTTAACTTGCAAAAATTTGCAGGGTGTAGAGAAAGCCATGCTTAGAAGCAATTTAGAGTATTTAATGCATATGATAGTAAAGAGGAAATATAAAAATTAATCATCTCAGCTTATATCTCAGGGAACTAGAAAAAAGTAAAATTTAATCATTAAACAGGTAAACAAAATAATAAAAGTTAAAGAATAAATCAATGAAATTGATAGACAACTGATCACAGTCTTTAATGATTTCTGCAAACCGCTCAACTTTTCCACATTCTGTAAAAGTAGGTGGTAGATCACATCCTTTCTCAAAAGAGATTACAAGTTGTAATTATTGGGGATTTTCTTAGAATTCTTCCTAACATACTCAGAAAAAGAAAATACAAAACAATTGAATATTCAACTTAATTAAAATATAAATGTATGAAACTATAATGTCAAAGACACTTAGTCTATTTCATGTCTGAATCACAAAAATAAGAGTAACAGACTTCTAAATATGATCAACATCCTTGACTTTAAGCATTTACCCAGAGAAATAATCAAATCTTAACTCAATATTTACAAACATTCTCACGAGAAAAAGGAACCTTAGTGAATTCCACTTAAAAAAAAGTGATAATCTTTCAACCCCACTCTATTTTTGCTCTTGCTTTTTGATACAACACCGATATTCTCACATATTTGATCATTCCATAACTTTTCATAATGATGCCCTTTGCATTTAAGAGAATAACATTTAGAAACATGACAGGACACAGGGTCTTCAATGTATTAACAAGCATAGGTGGTATTTATATTCTTCACAAGAAATGTAAAAATTATGAATAGTCTATTTTCAAAGTAGACGAATCAGGTGTAAGTTGATGGGGCTTTAAATACATGAGAGCAATGAAGAAATATGCATTTTAAAAATGATAAATTCACTACAAATTTATTATGAAGTAATAATGTAGATAAATTCAAGACATGAACACACAATTTGGAAGAGAAATTTTCTGATTTTGTTCATCGAGGAGATTCTTTCCAAGATTTTGCACTTTATGGTGACATGTGTTAGAACTAATGATTATTTACAAAATAAACTTTAAAAAGCCAAACAAGTTTACCAGTAATTTAGATGAGTAATAATTATAATGATGTATAGTCAAACTAATTTTTGCTACAATTTTTCTGCTAGAATCCTACTCTAAAAATTTAATTTGACCAAACCAGCATACTAAGTAAATAAAATCTCCAAATTCAATAAGTTTACATGACTAGCATTTATACAAAATGGTATTTTTTCAAAATGTAATTTTAAAATAAAATGTTATATTTCAATTTGAAATATAAAATTTGATTTTAGATGTGTCTTCACAAGTAAACAAATAAAGTATGGGCCACGGTGTTTATAAGCTGGCAAATTTGAGATACATCAGAATTTAGAAAAGCTTTGCTAGTAATGCAAGAAATCACTGTAGACAATCTCAGAATGGCTAAAAATATTAAATAGAAATTTAATAGATGTAAAAGATGTTAAATATGGCCATGAAAATGCAGCAAGCCCTTTCCTTTTCCCAATATCATTTCAAAATGATCTAGAGAGAACCAGTTGAAAGTCTGAAAAAGAATCAAGCCATTTGCTGGCATGAAACTATTCGATCAGAAGATGATTAGCACCACGAGGACGGGTGCTTCTACTTATTTTGTTTACTGATGTCTCCCATGGGGTAGAGCTATAGTCCTTACATTTATTTCTGTCCCTGGCCTTGATTATATTCTCAAAACATATTGAAGACCCCAAAATGCTTCTTTGGCAGATTGTGTGTGTGTGTTTGTGTGTTGGTGTATGCTTTTACAATACCGGACATGAAAACTAAGATATTTTTAAAATATCCATGTATTCATTCATTAATGTAACAGCAAACCTACTTCATGGGAATATTAATGTAATTTTATGAAAGATATTATATTTTACAAAACCAAAAAAAAAATCGGAAAGGGATGATTGTTCTATGTTTTCTTAAATATCTTAATATGAGACTGTATAAAAGATATTTAAGGTGGCTCCTGTAGCTCAAAGGAGTAGGGACCCGGCCCCATATAGGTGTGGGTTCAAACCCAGCTCCGGCCAAAAACTGCAGAAAAAAAAAAAAAAGATATTTAAGTAAAAGATACCTCTTTTCACAGGTTCAACTGTTTCTGACATCCTTCTCTGATATATTGCGTTTTATTTTTACTTCAGATTAATATAAGGGTAGATGTGATTAGGGATGTTGCTTGCATTTGTAAGGTAAAGTCTGCATTGTAGTTGAGCCCTTCGTCCAGGAGGTGTGCCATATACCCCGATGTTGTACCCATTAGGTGAGAGCTTACCAAGTCCACTTCCAGTCCCCCCCATTCTTGAATTTAATTATGCTTTTCATTCATATGGGCCCGTAGTTGTTCGTCTACTAGTTTAAAATTCGTATTGAGATATCACTTTATTTGAAGTGGATTGTGATAATGTATACTCATACAGGTATAATTGGAAAAGGAAGGAGCCTTTAAGAGCCTTTACAGATAATTAGCAATTTTCTTTGCATCTAGAGCAAAACTTTACAAGTTGTAGTTCTTGAAAGTTGCTATGTGACACAAGGAACCTGTTGAGTAACTTTTCTTACTACTATTCATACCAGTTGGTGCATCTCAAACGTCTCCCCACGTGTGATGTTGAAACACCATGCAGTCATCTTTAGAACTTGATTTCCTGAATTATGAAAATCTACCAAATGTTATCATCGTTCATCATTGTGCAGTATAAAAAATCGCAGGTGTTCATAATCAACCACAGTCATGCTAGAAAAATCTGTTAGTGTTATCACGGGCAGATACAAACTTTCTAATATTACAATTTTGCCCCCAAATGCAAATTTTATGATTGGCAATAAATACTGTAGGTTGTTTTCTCTTGCAGCCACAGGGTTAGCTTGTTTATTTTTGAGAAGATACCTGTTAAATGCCAAAGGTTTAAAAAAACCCTCGGTCTCTGTCACTTACTTGTTCTTTGAAGAAGGAAAAGTGTTTCATTGAACAAGTAGCTAGTTCCTCTCAAGCTAACAAATGCAATCACACAAAGTCCTCCCTCAAAACAACTGCCCCAATGCTGTGTAGCAAAAGTTCATTATGTGTGTATCTCATTTCATTACCAGCAATATAAAAAGATACACATTTACGGATCAAGATTTAGGAATAATACTTATTTGTAATTCATCAAACATATTATTTTTCAAAGCTGAGTTTTTCTGTTTTCCTTTCATTCTTTTTTTTTTTTTTTGGTCTGTCTGTTCATATGTAGTAAAGAATCTATTAACTCCTAGTATAGTTTAATATCACTGAATCATACCAAGCTCCCAGCAATTTTACCCACCATTACTCTTGCGCTATTAGTGCAAAGTTCTAAGGTAACGTCTTATATGTTACCCTGAACAAATTGTTTCAGAGTAACATAGAAGATGCAAAAAAATATATTCAAAATTTTCATGTGTTTATACCCAAGCATTCATAAAATATGTATTTTTCATGTATTAATTGGTATCATTTCTAGATGAACACAAGAAAATAGCAAGTCCAGCCATGTCTATAGATTTATCTATTTATAAGAAAAATGTACTAATCCTTAGATTAGATACTATCTCATGTTCGTGGTAGACTTTTCATTCCACTAGTTATAATATTACCAGAAAGTGGAAGTCCTATAATTTTGTTTATTGACTTTTCATCTAACAGGCATTCAGCAATGACATCTGTAATAAGGCTTCGTTTCATAGCTATTCCCTGTGCTTCTCCAGCCCATGTAAAATAACTGTACTCTCTAAGATGCTCCAGTAGATTTTTCATGTTTAGTTTGAAATGCTGCAATGATTTTTGTTTTTAAATAGCTCATCATATCTACATTTAAAATACGCAATTCCTTTTAATTTAAGCAGTGAATAGATTCATCCCCAAATGATCCACAGATTAACTTTACAACATACTATTGAAAAGTACTCTTTTGCATGACACACAAAGTTATTCAGTCTCTAAAGCTGAGAAAGATATCTTTCATCAGCTTACTTCAAGTTTTGCCCAGCGTGTTTACAATCTATTCCAAACAATAGATTGCTTTGCGTAAGTCAAAGAAAACCAGAGTTTGTCAGTTCTGTCTTTCTCCAGCATTTTTAGAATAAATAGTGCAGCTGTAGATTGAGGAAGTCAAATCTAATCTCAATTTCAGCAACAAACCAATTCTTAAACAAGCAAACCTATAAGTTAAATGTATTTTTAATATTAAGATATTAAATTCCAAAATAATATATTCAGATAAAACTTATGATTTAGAATGTCTCTATTTTGTAAACAGTCTTCTTGCAAAACAAATAAATAAAATTCTATTTTCTGTATTTTCAGGTGGGCATAAAGACAGTTTAGAAATTTCAAAATGATACTGGAAGGTGATGAGGTTCTAAAGATTACAGCAATTATACTAGAATGAACATAGCAAAACTTCTGATAATCAACTGAATTACTTCCAAAAATGCACATATTTGTCCTTTGTAGCCTCGATCTTCAAAAATTATAGAAAACAAAGGAGTAAAAACAATTTATTAATTTGTTCCATTAGTGGTCAGAAAGGTAACATCACCATAGATCATAGAGCCTCTGTAGAATTCTCTTTACATTAATGAGAGAAAGAGAACAAAAAAGTAAGTAATGTCTTAGTATTGTTATAAACATAATTTTGACACATGAACCCCTTAAATTGTTTGGGAACCTCCAAGGGAGGTTACGCTGAATAACACTTTGAAAACCACCGGCCTAAGAAAGTGCCAGTTATGTGCTGGCACTAAAAAATAGTTGTTGAATAAGGAAAGAATATTCCTTATTAGAAATTATATTTATCACAACATGTATATGTAGTAATATGCATCTTGCAAAGCGTGTTATAAAGTTTGACTTGCAGTTTTATTATTTACCTAAAATTATAGAGTGTGAAATACATTTGAAAATTATATATTCTCACACATTTTTACTATAGAAGAAACATACAAAATTTTTCCTTTTGTTTTTGTACAAAATAAACCAGTCATTAGAATAGATTCATTGTCTCTCATTTTATAAGTCTGAAGTCATTACGTAAGAGACAAGTAAAATAGATGATAACATAAGTGAGGAGCGTGAGCGCCTTATCTTACAGTGATGTGTAATTTACATGTGTATCTTTGGATTTGGGAAGCATTTGCACAGATTTCATAAACGTAGTAGAATGAATTCATATGATATGGTGATTTAGTGCTATTAATACCTCCTAAGAGAGTTACAGGAATTAAGCCACAGTTAATCTGTTAATACAGATACCGATTAATTGTTCTTCTATGACAAGACGATCACTTAGAACATGGGTTTCTAAGTGTGGAAGCATCTCTATGCATTTCAGCTTGACTCCTGTGACTAGAGGGAGGGTCTGTTCTAGTGATGAGATGGAGGAGGCCCAAGCTTTGTCTAGCTAATTGATTGTTGTTCCAGCACCCAGTCCAGTCCCAGACACATCAACACCCACAAGGAGTGTTTTCATATCAATGGCTAAGGTTTTTTTTTTTCATTCAATTGCAAAATAGTCATTTTTCCATACGATGGGCTAAAGCAGCATATTCTTTCTCTGCATTCAACTTTTTTGATGTAGTGGCTTGATCTTTAGAAGACACTTGAAAGAACTCCATTCACTAACTATAGGCAACATTGTCATTCAACATATTTAAATCAAAATGGCTTATACCACATACTACTTTTCCTATAGAATATATACATGATAAAATTTTTGTTTAATATTTAATAGCAAAAATAATTTAGTACTGGAACTGATAATAGGTAATGCAACCTGTTGGGGACCAAACTAAACTACCCCTGAGTTCCTTCCCAGTGACTGGCAGAGACCAGAGGATGAGGGAAAATGATGCCTCAAGACACAAAGTATGTTAAAGAGATGGCGCAGGGGTCTGTCCACCTCCAGGCATGAGGACAGGTGGAAGCCCCTGGCTCTGGGTGGCCCCATTTTTATTACATACATCACTGTTTTAATCATCTGTCTAATGGGGGAAGGCTAATCCCTTACGTCAGGTTTCTTGCTGCTTGCATGGGACAAGGAACAGGGTTCAGGAGCAGGGTGTCAAAGCAGACCCCAATTAGACCACACACACAAATCTCAGGAGTGTCGACCCTCCGAAACCTTGGACGCAGATGATCTGGAGCTTCTGCCCATACCGAGGTGACAGAAGAAAGGAGACATTTTTCTCCTTATCTTTTTCACAGAGACTTTTTTCTCTTAATGAGGATTAGAGGCTCGTCCTGTCTCCAGAGCATTTTGCATTCCCTCACCAACTCCCAAACCGTACTAACTCTCCTCGAGGGGGCGGGTCCAGCCCCATTCGAGCCTTGTCTCCCAGGGATCTGGGATCTTTGAGCTGAGTAGCACTAGTCAAGCACCTGCAAGATAGTTCCTCTGTTTGAAGAATGCCAGGCTTCAGGCTGTTTCTTTGCAACAGATTTTGGATTTCTCTAATTCACTTCTCTCCTGTCTCTGTTCCTTTTTCCCATCATCTGCAATCATTTTCTTAATTCAATTTCTAACCTACTTATAGTAAACAATTGAATTTTGGTTTTAAGCTTATTGAATAATTATTTCCAGCAATGCAAGCACATCGAGATATGAGTCTTCCCTTAAGTGCCCACATGTCCACCCACACTAACTCTTTAAACACATGTCTTTACATGCTTAATTATATTTTGTTTGTAGAAATCTGATGATACTATTCTCTATGTAGTAGAAGAAAGTGATCTAGGTATCAAATTAGTTAATTTTAATAACAGGGGTTAAAAATCAAAAAAGTAACCCCAGCCAGCTATGAAAGTAGGTGTCTGTGATACAGATAATCTTGGGTTATCTTTCCAGGTATCAGTAACTATCTCTGTGACCTTGGGCATGTTATTTGCCACAGGTAAGTTGATCAATAACGTCTTTGGCAGAGAGATAAGAAATATTTGTTTCTTCTGTACACAGATAATTGGATTTTCCTTGATGAGGCTGCATAGCACTGAAATATCAGGCAAATAAGCCCCAGACTGGGATTTAACCTCTGAGAGTGATGTTTTAATTGTTTATTAAAGGAAGAAAAAACCTATTTACTGCGTTTAAAGAGTTCTCATGATACTCAAAATTGGTTCTTCAAAGCTTAATTACATGTAAGGATTCCACTATGGTATTACTCATTTAAAAGATATTTAGAAAACAATGGCATGGATTACACAAACTCAAACTAATGGCTAATTGTAAAATACGTCAGATGCCAGAAATCAGTTAATCTATTTCTTTGACTGAAATAATTGAGGTAAAACAATTGTTTATGTCACACACCTATTTTCTGAATGTTGAATATAAAACAAAAGTAAATCATCACCCAGTAACAATTTATCTTATAGTCAGACACAAAGTACTTTCGAAGTCACGGTTTAAAATAACACATTAAAACCTGTTTGGATAGATTTTTAAGTAAAAATTAGGTAACCTAGAAATTGAAAAGAATTGGTAATCAGTAGTAATAAACTCTGCTAAACAGCAGAATATGTTGCAAGGACCACAGAGAACCCATTACACAAAACACGTCTGACTTTTGATATTTTGAATAATATCCAGCCCAGATTATAAAGGTCCCTCATATCCAGAAGTCCCTGATTTTACTTGGACAAGCTTCTGATCTATATGGAGTTTAACTATTGAATATTTTCTAAAATAATATATAAAGAAGCATAAAGGGTCTCTCTTCACCACTCACCATAACCAGCAGTCTCTACTGCAGGGGACAATAATTAAAAATAATCTTTGTGGGCAGCACCTGTGGCTCAAAAGGATAGGGCACCAGCCCCATATGCTGGAGGTGGCAGGTTCAAACCCAGCCTCGGCCAAAAATAAATTAATAAATAATAATCTTTGCTCAAAAATTTTTGTTCAAGTTCATTTTTTTCCAATTTGATCATTAACACATGGCATGACTTCTTTTTCATATATTAGATTATTGAGATAAACTATCCTTTTTCCTTAAGTACTAAGTTTGACAGTTGGTATCTCTGACATTTCACTTTGACCATCTTGTTTTATTTTTACTGTGAAGGTATAGCCTCATTCTTCCAAATGTAAATTTCGACTTGTGATCATTTTTTCAAATTTCTTTTTATAGCATTTTTTGTAAAGTCACAGATAAGTCAACATGTATGTTATTTTCAAATATGAGTTCTGTTATAGAACCAATGCAGTGTAGATGACTCAGGATACTAAGAGTGTTTAGAAAGGCTGTGGCTGATGACTGCACAGCACGGCATTGGTTTGAGAAGTTCTATTCTGATGATTTTGATCTTGAAAATGAGACATATGGGGGACCTGAGACCAAGGTGGACGGCAATAAGCTGAAAGCTGTCATTGAAGCTAATCGGTCTCAATCTAAGAGTGAATTAGCAGCAAGGTTTGATGTTACTATTCTAAGAATGTTGGATCATTTGAAATAAATTAGCAAGGTTAAAATGTTGGATAGAGGGGTTACGCATGAATTCAATGAACATCAGGAATGAAATCTTCTCGAACCTTGCCTTTCTTTTCTATCACAACATAAAGGTTGGCAATTTTGACACTGTATATTTTTATGTAATGAAAAATAGATTCTCTTGGACAATCAGCATTTGGTATAACGCTTGGATAAAGATGAAGTGCTGAAACAGCGCAAAACCGAACATTCATCAAAAAAAGTTGATGGTGTCTATTTGGTCACCCAGAGCTGCTGTTTTCCATTACAGCTTTATGAAACCTGGTCGAGTGATGTCAGTGGATATCTGCTGCCACCACCCAGACTAAATGGTGAGGGTGCTTGTGATTAAGTAGCTGAGATTGGTCAATAGAGACAGGCCAATACTCTTGCAAGACAACGCTCAATCCCATGTCACACAAACAACGTAGCTTAAACTACGGAAGCTGGCCTGAGAAACTGAGTCATTCACCATATTCACCAGATCGTACACCAACTTACAACCACATCTTTCAGGCTTTCGACCACTCTTGCAAGAAAAAAATATTCATTTCTCAACAAACTGTGGTCATAATTTCATTGCCACTTGCTCTCCAAGCTTCATTGCTACTAGCACAAACAAGCTACCATTAAGATGGCAAAACTGTGTTAATAGTTTAGGTATTTCCTTTGATTAATTGTACTGCTTCATGTTTGAGGTATAGTAAACTAAACTTTTGATTCAAACTTGGACATTTCATATCTGAAAACCTATGACATTGATGTGCCATATCCTTCCATACAACTCCCCCCTCAAGACATAACAAAATATATCCAAAAACTATGGAGATTATGCCATAGTTAAAGGATAATTATTAAAGTGTGGGAAAAATTATTGTCATCATGTAACGGAATCTGCAAGAAAAATATTGCCAAATTTTCTTTACATCCGAGCCAACACTTAGAATTGCCAATTCATTTTAATTTTATCTGCCATAGTGGGTGTTAGTGATACCTCATTTTGGATCAAATTTGTATTCCTACAACAAATAATAGTTTAAGTATCTTCCCATGTGTTCATGAGAATTTTACATAGCTCATTTATTGAAATAGCTGTTCAAATATTTTGTGAATTGATTATTGTGATGATTGGCTTATTAAACTATAAAACTTATTTATGTGTTTTGGGCACAAGTCCATGATCAGGGATATATATATATATATGTGTGTGTGTATGTATATATGCATATATACACATATATATACTTGTTCATTCTTTAACCATGATTTGAAGAAAAGAATTTAATTTGGTGAATTCTAAATTCATGCTTTTATACCCTAAGGATATTTGCCTAACTCAAGCTCACAAATAATCTATACATATTGTATGACCTGTTTTGAATTAATTTTGCATGTGATTTTATATTTTTTCTTCTTCTAACACAATAACTTGATGCTATAATTTTCACTCAAAATACTTTTTTATTCATTTCATTGGGTTCAAAATACTTTCTTATTTTTCTTCTCTGAATATTTTTTTTCCTAAATGCATGTAGATCTTTTAAATTCATTGTTTTTTGAAACATAATAATTGTTCAAATTTGTGGAAACGTGGCATTTTGACATGTGCCATTTTGACATGTAATGGGTACTGATAGAACAAGGTCTTTGGGATATCTATCATCTTGATAATTGATTTTATCTTTGTGTTGGGAATGTTTCAAATCTTTGGCTCCATTTGGAAATATACAGTGTGCTGTTATTAAATATAGACACCTTACTGTGCTATTTGACATTAAAGCTATTCCTTCACCTAACTGTACATTGTATTCATTGGGCAACCTTTCTTTATACCCTCTCCCTTTTCAGCCTCTGATTACTATCATTTTACATTCTACTTTAATGAGATCAACTTTTTTAGTTTCCACATGTAAGTGGAAATGTGCAATATTTCTCTTATTTTGCCTGGATTATTTTACTTAACCTAATGACCCTGGGTTTGCTTCAAATGACAGGATATCATTCCTTTTTATTCCTGCATAGGTTTCCATTTTGTACAGATAGCACATTCCCTCCCTCCTTCTCTACCTCTCTTTCTACCTTCCTTCCTTTTTCTTTCTTTCCTTCTTTCTTATTTTAATCCATTGATAGACACTTAGGCTGATTCCAAATCTTGGTTATTGTGAATAGTGCTACAATATACGTGGATTAGGGGGCAAGCATCCCTTTGATATACAGTAGAACCTCCATCTTTGACCACCTCCCTGCACTGACCACATCCTTAAGTTGACCTAATTTTCATAGACCAGACATGCACCACATGTACATAACAGTATAGTGAACCTAGTTCCTTATATTGACCACCTCTGTATGTTGACCAGTGTATTATGGCCCCTTGGGTGGCCAACTAATAGAGGTTCCCCTGGACCAATTTACTCTCATTTGGATAAATATCCAGTGGTGAGATTGCTGGAGTATATGGTAATTCTACTTTTAGTTTTTCAAAAAAATTCCATATTGTTTTCTATAATGGCCATACTAATTTACATTCCCATCAACACTATATAAGGATTTCCTTTTCTGTACATCCTTCACAGTATTTTCTACTTTTTGTCTTTTAGATAACTACCATTTGGACAAGGGTAAGATGATACCTCATTGTGGTTTTGAGGTGGCTCTCCTTGATGACTAGTGATGAGGAGCATTTTTATTTGTACACCCGTTGGCCATTTGTATGTCTTCTTTTGAAAAGTGTCTATTCTTGCCAATGGGAATCCAAGAATGTGGAAATGCAGTAGCTGTTGGTCCCCAGTGTAGGATGTAGTCTGGTGTGGCCTGGCTGTCCAAATGGCACCATGCACTAGCTGCCTGGGTCTAGGGCCTATATGAAACCAAAAGGAACTGCCTTTCTGGAACACTGCTGCTGCCTGGCCTCTAGGCAGCTCCTTAGGCTAGTTTCAGGGACCATGGTGGGGAAAGGGCTGTACTGAGGCTAGGATCACAGCAGCCTACAGTGGGAATGTGGACCTTTCAGAATCACTCTCCTAGCTTTTTCCCACACTGAGGAATTTCTCCTGGCTCTTCTCCCCTCTTCTTCTCTACCTCAGAGATTGCCTGTCACTCCTTTACTGAATTCAAATATTCTTTCCAAGGTGTTCTATTCAACATGTGATTGTATAAAGGAGCCAAATATGGATGCCGCTAGTAGTCCATCTTGGAACCATTTCAGATTATTTTCAAGTTTATTCTTACGTTATTTGATGAAAGTTGAATTATGTTGTGGTGAGAAAAATATTTTGTATATTTGAATATTTTTCAATTTATTGAAATTGTATATGATAGATATAATGTATTTTATGGCCTATCTTAATGAATATTTTATGAACACTTGAGAAAAATTAGTATTCTGCTGATACTGAGAAAAGGGTGGCATTTGATTCTTTTTTCCTTACCGAGAGTGTTTAAATCTACACCTGTACTTGTGGATTTATCTATTTCCCTTTGTAGTTTTACCAGATTTCACTTCATGCAAAGCCATTTATCTTTATCAGATCTCATACCATAAGGACAAAGATTCATGGATTTTATGCATTTCTGAATCTCTTATTAAATGTGTCGAGTTTTTCACATTCTTAAAAGAATTATTCCTAATTCCCAACCCCCCTTATATCTTTATCAGTCTATTTGCTATTCCTGGGTAATTTTCTCTGATATTTATTTCAATTTACACTTCTGTTTCGGTTTTCCTTTTTCATTTTGCTATATTTCATCTGATGTATCACTGCAAATTTTAACCTCTATGATTATGTATTTTTTCTATTTTGATAAATATATTTTATTTTAAAATCTTCTCATTATTTTGAACTTTTAGGGATTTAATCTATATTAGAATATTTGATTAATTTAAACACACTTATATTTTAAATCTAGTATCTAATATATAGGCATCTATATCCAGTATTTGCTGTGTTTCATTCATAAAATTATAATTTTTGTGTCCTTTGCTATAGTTTAATTTTGACATCACCTCAGGAAGAGTATTTTGTGTTAACAAATGTTCTAGTTCAAGGGTTTGTCTTGCCCTTATTTTCCTGCAACTCTTCAGAGCCATTACCCCCTGTGACCAATTTTATGGTCATTTCTCGACAAGGCAGTTTCTATTACACATGGTTTCACAGTTTGCATTTTATATCTTTTATTTTTTTTCCAGGCAGAACCATAAAAGTTTTGTCCTCTCTCCTTGGTCATTGGCTGCATTTATTAATCCATCTTAGTCTGAAATTGCATTTTTAACATGTTCTAGATTTATACAGGTTCATTACAGTTCACCTCCCACCTTTTTAGGGCCAAAGACCTCTGTCTACATCAGGATGAAACACAATCGGTTGGCAGTTATCTTGCCTGGAGTCGCGTGGGCTGCCATGACTTCCATAGCTGTGCCCACCAATAAATGCTGGTTTTGTTCTTAAGGAAATTGATTATTCTTTTTTCTTCTCTTATTGGTTCAACAATGCTTTCAAAATCATTTTTCTGCAGTTCATATAACGTTCTTGCATGTGGTGAATATTTCATATTAATGAAACCAAATAATCAGGAAGCTTTTTCATTATACAATTGCTATACTGACATGAATTTAAGGAATTAGAGATGAAAAAAAGTGCATTTCAAGTTTAGAGAATGAATTTAAAGTATTGGAATAATGGCATGCAGGGTGTGTTCAGTATGCACACATTTGCTAGAGAATTGGTTATTTTAAAAGATCTAGGTAGAGTAATATAAAGCTAAATCTGTAGGCAAGTAAGTCTAATTTGATAAAAAATGTATTTTTCAAATGATAAGTGGAAATCAACATTTCTCTTTATGCTATCATTTTATTGATTTTTCTATTACTCACTTTGTAATTAAACCAAATTGAAATGAGTAAACAGGTTATGTTGTAGTGCCTGGACCATCTGTATAATATTACAACAATTTGATTTGTTCTTATTTATGTTTTTATTTCAAAATATAAAGTTATTCTTCATGTATATAGCATACATGTATATCTTTATTTCAGGCTTAAACTCCAGAGGAAGTATTCAATTACATTAGTCTAACATAAATAATATAGTTTTAAGAGTGAATGTAGACTTTTCTTCTGAGATGTTAGTTAAATTCTTTGCCTATATGAAAAGTTTTTCTAGGTTTTCTTCTAGATCTTTTTGATCTTAAGCTTAAGTCTTCACTCTGTTTTGAATTAATGTGGTTTTTTTGTTTGTTTGTTTTTTGACCAGGGCCAGGTTTGAACCCACCACCTGTGGTATATGGGGCCAGCGCCCTACTCCTTTTTACTACAGGAGCTGCCCTTGAATTAATTTTTGTATAAGGTGAAAGATGGGAGTCCAATTTCCCTCTTCTGAGTGTGGCTGTCCAATTTTTCTACCAGCATTTATTGAATAGAATATCCTTTCCCAGTGTATATCCTAGTCTATTTTGTCAAAGATCTGTTAGTTGTAGGCATGATGTTTTATTTCTGGGTTTTCTATGCTGTTATGTGTCTCTTTTCACACAAGAACCATGCTGTTTTGATGACTGTAGCCTGTTAGCACAATGTGAAATCAGGTAATGTGATGACTCTGGCTTTGTTTTTTCTTTTTTTGCTCCAGACTGCTTTGCTATTCAGGCAGCAACAAAAACAAAAATAAAACAAAGGCATTTAATTAAACTAAAACTTTTGCTCAGCCAAAAAAAAAAAAACAAAATTATATGATTAAATAGTCAACTGAATGGAAGAAAATATTCCCAACTATATGTCCAGCATAGGCCTATTATCCAAAATCTATGAGGAAGCTAAACAACTAAGTAAGAAAAATAAATAAAACCACTAAGAAGTGAGCAAAGGGCATAAATACATATTTTTCCAAAAACATATATAGAGAGGGCTAACAAACATGTGAAAACATGCTTAGCATCATTAATCGCCCAGGAATATAAATTGAAACCACAATGAGATGTCTCCTTATACCACTCAGAATGACCATTATTAAAAGTCAAAAACCAACAGATGTCTCTGAATCTGCAGAGAAAAGGGAACACTTAGGCACTGTTGGTCAAAATGCGAATTAGTATAACAGCTACAGAAAATAGTGTGGAAATTTCTCAAAGAAAAAAGAAATCTACCATTTCATTCAGCAACCGCATAAATAGGTACCTACCCAAAGGAGGGAAAAAACATTATTCAAAGATACCTGGACTGATATATTTAGTGCTGCATTAGTCACAACCAAAATAAGTGTCCATCAATGCATGATTGGATAATAAAAATGTCACATACATATACCACGGAATATTACTCAGCCATGAAAAGGACGAGCTACTGTGTTTTGCAACAACATAAATAGAAATGGAGGCCATTATCTTATGCTAAATAACACAGAAACATAAATTCAAATACCACATTCTCACTTATAAGTGGGAGCTCACGTGTACTCACGGTCATAGAAAATGGAATAATAGATGTTGGGAACTTGGAAGGATGAGATGATGGGAAAAAGGAAGGCAGGCATGGGGTGAAAAATTATCTACTGATAACTACATACATTAATTGGCCCAGACTTCACTGCACCTGTACCCCTAAAATCTATAAAAAATAAAATAAAGCGTAAAACTAATAAGGAATGGAATACTAAGTAATGAAGGGTTCAAGAAAGAGAAGTAAATTATACCAAAGAACGTAGACCAATAAAAACAAATGGGAAAAAAAATTCCAATATCAAAGAAAACAAACAAACAAACAAATATACAGTTACTAAAAAAAAAATTCAATAAATTCAATAAAATTCAATTCAAAAAATTCAATAAATTTGTGATAAAAATCACAAATCATTGTCCTCTCTGACTTATGATAAAAATTCTTTTATCTTAGTGAAATCTAGGTAGCCTATCTCAATTAAGAATCAATGAGTAATTTTACTTTTATGTATATATTTATGTTTCAAACAGTAGAAATGAATCCTTTGATGTTTAGACAATAGGAACAAACTTTCTCTAATTACATTGATTCCCAGTATTCTATTATAGAGCAAAATTTTTAATGTAATTTTGTATTTTAAAATAGAGGGAAAAAACAGTTTCATAGTGTAAATGTTTTCCTTATGACTTATTACAAGCTCAAACTTGGTTCATTCAGCCTGAATAATTGAGAGATTCAATCAGTTAAAATTAGTTCAAGGTAATTAATCATCACACAACAGGCACAATCAGGAGTCAGAATCAGTTTTCCAAGCTGGTGAGAAACAATTTGATTTGAGTTAGAAGACAAGTAGAGATGAAGTACTTGAAGCTCAGGAGAATTTTGGACACACATTTCCAAACCAAAACCCAAATCAGAAACATAAAAAATAATTCAACCGCTATAAGGTTAGACCAAGGTATTTGTGGAGGCAGCAATCACAGTGCACTAGTTTACAAAAAAACAAAAATATTCACATAGAAAAATAATAGACAAAAATAACTAAAAATACTATGTAGTGTTTGGTAGTAACTTTCTTTCTTTTAATCAAAAATTACTCTTTGTGTGTCAAAGTTTTTCATAAATTCATTAAGCCAAACTTTTTCTCTGCCCTGCAATTTCTTGCAAGGACCCAAAGCAGAAGATAACTATCATTGCTCATTTTTCAGTCAGGATTGCAATTACTATATAGAATTCAGACTTCTTAGATTAGTAATAAAGTAACTGCTTCTCATCTACAGCATTTCAAGACTCCATGCGAGTCTGAATTTTAAAGAATGAGTTTTAAATAACTTACAGTTCCTTGATCTCAGTTCTCCATTCTAGTGAAAAATAAGTTGAATTTCAGCAAATGGAGATCTAAACAAAAATAGAAATTGTGCCATGAGATAAAACATAACTATTATACGCACAAACTTGGGGTGAGGCTTAAAATGTACATTTTGTTTAATTAAAATATTAAATTTTAAAATAAGAATTTTTGAAGGAGTTATCACCGTCGCCCGTTCAAGATGAGAATTTATCTGTACATACCATTTTCCCAGCCACTCATCTCAGTTATATATTTTTCTATAATATTACATGTTTCCATGACCCCTAAGGAAACATCATCATCATAATAACAACACAGCACAAGTTAATATAAGGCTTGCTGTGTATCAAATAGTGTTTCAGACACTTACATGGTTTAGCTTACCAAATCCCAGAATAACCCTATGGGAGATTTTTCTTCCCAATTTATTTATGAAGATCTTGAGACTAAAAAATGTATTCAAAATTTCCAGACTTGCAAGTGACACGGCTGGGATGAGAGCCCAGGGGATTTGACTCTAAACTTTGTTCACTTCCTCACTCTATATACTATATTTACTATTCTGCTTATAGTAGTATAAAAACTGGCCTGGTATAAAGGCCTCTGGTCATTAGAAACTGTACCAGTATCTCCAACAACTGTAGACAATGTTTTCTGTTCATCCTTTGCATCACTGCACATAGATGGGGTCTATCTTTATATTAACTATCAGTTTGATTTATTCTTTTCTTTATGCCCTTTCAATTTAAGCACAGTACCTGTCTCAGAGTAGACACTGAATGAACATTTACGGAATAGATTGCCCCAAATGTCTGTGTGTATTAAGGAGCCAACGAGTGTACTGAGGGCTGTGAGCCCAGATCCAGGGTCTGGGGTACCTGTCACTATCTGGGAAAACGTGTGCAAATTGTTTGTACTTTGGATGTCATAAATTATCACCGGCACAAAGGGAACACAAATAATATTGGCCTTAATTAGCTCATTGTTATATTAAATAGCAAATGCATATAAAATACTCTAACAATAGACAGAGAGGGAAGAAAGATGGAAAGGGAAAGGGGCAGGAGTGGAAGCCTGCAGCACAGGGGGAAACAGAAAATAGAAGAGGAAAAATGGGCCATAGAACTTAAGTCTTTGTAAACGCGACCATTCAAGTTCAAATATGGCCGTTCTTTTTATTTATTTAGTTTTTGGTTTTGTGTTTCTAATTTCATCTAGACGTTCTGCAGATATATTCATTTCTTCTTAGCATAAAATTCTCCTGCTGATCCTTGACTTCTACTATGTGCATATTTTTAATTTTACCGGATTCTGCTAATGCTGCTCTAAATCAAAGTGGCAACCAGTCTATAAGCTATAGACTCACAAAAGGGAAAGGAAATGATCCTGTTTTATAATATTGATTTTCCAGAAAATTATAAATGAACTTTTAAATTACACAGATAACCTTCATTATTAACTCTCTGTACGATTACAAAGTGATCATTCAGAGTATCCAATATTCAATATGGAAAGCAGAAGAGGAGCTACTTCTATATGGCTATTCAAAATGTTTTACTCTGACTGTAGTATCTAATTTGATTCTATAAATATTTTTATAGTGTGCTCTCCCAAGGCAAAGGCACTAATTACTTTAGAATATTTTTATTATATATGTCTATTTTTAACACATCTCAAATGAGTATATCATTATGAAAGAAAGCTCCACTGTCTATAAATGTATTGTATTGTACTGGCAGCCTACGACTGATGCTATCACCCTAGTGTGAAAGTGTGACACTTTTGTTCTGTTTACAAACAAGGCCTGTAAAATATTTTTAAATCAAGTTAAACTATAGAGAGAGCAGAAAATTCTTCAAGATGGTAATTTATACCTTTGCACAAAGTTCAATTTCTAAGATAGTTATATTTAGAAAATTAAGAGAAATAAGAAGCTATCCAATGGCAATTAATATTTGACATATTTAATTTGAAACACGATCAATAGCAACAAAGAGGGAAGAACCTGTCTAGCTGTTGCATTGTCCCCTAACAACACAACAAAATCCAAATAAAACAAAAGCAGAAAGGACACTGGATATTATATATTTTTTATCTGTATAAGGAATACATCACGTATGTTCTCAGAAAGTAACAATATATTCATTATTTATGAAAACAGATGATTGTTGTATCTCTAGAATGGATAAAATAAACTAGCCCCATATATCATGGAATAGTAACTTATGGAGATTTCTGCTCTGTTGGTTCTAAAACATATAGCTTAAATGTGGTAGATATAAATTCTCAATTCCTAACTATCCCCCAAGGCCAGCATTTTCACCTATTTGGTTTTGCTGAAAAAAAAGGATAACGCGCAGACTAACGTTTCTAGGTTAGATATTGTCATTTTCTTTAAAATTTGTAAGAAATATTTCCATTTCTTTTTTTGTCTTAGAATAATATTTAACATACTAAAACAGGACGGCAAATAAATAGCTAACACCAAAGGAAAATCTAGAAATATTGACATTATATGTGGCAATACAAGTGAGACCAAGAGATGGTAAGCATGACTTCAATTTCTTATCCTAATAGGATAAAAATACTGGCATCATATTTGTTGTTTTTCTTATTACAGTAAATTATTAAAAGAAATAGAGATGAAATGTAACTCCCCATTTCTGAAGTGTGGGCAGCACATAGTGACTTTCTTTCAAACAAACAAACAAAAAAAATTGCAAGGAAAGGGTTATAAAAGAATATTTTCACTTTGGATATAGCTGATAAACATTCCCTCAGCAAGGAATTCTAGGTCAATATCAGCAGTTATCAATCATGTTGATGATTTATACCTTGTATATGAAGGGATTATGAAAATACCACTCTACTTCCATGGTCTTCCGTCAACAACCCACACTCCCTGTCTAATTATGAGAAAAGCATACCAAACAACTGATAGACATTCTCCAAAACATCTGGTGGGTACTCAGAACTTTCAAGATCAGCAAGTACAAAGAAACGCTAAGAAATTTTCAATGTCAGGAGAAACCTAAACAAACTAAATGTAATGTGGTATCCTGGATGATATTCTGGAACAGAAAAAAAAAAAAATTAGGAAAAACAAAGAAATATGAAAAAATTGGGCAGCGCCTGTGGCTCAGTGAATAGGGTGCCAGACCCATTTACCAAGGGTGGCAATTCAAACCCAGCCCTGGCCAAACTGCAACAACAACAAAAAAATAGCTGGGTGTTGTGGCAGGTGCCTGTAGTCCCAACTACTTGGGAAGCTGAGGCAAGAGAATCACCTCAGCCCAAGAGCTGGAGGTTGCTGTGAGCTGTGATGCCACAGCACGCTACCCAGGGTGACAAAGTGAGACTCTGTCTCAAAAAAAGAAAGAAAGAAATACGAAAAAATTATAGTTTTAGCTCAAAATAACACAAGTGGTGCTGTTATTGGTTGATTAATTGTAACCAATGGATCACACTAATGCAAGATGTTAATGTTAGGGAAAGTTGGTATGATCTTAGCAATCTGAGAGGGCAGGTGGGAGGAGCACTTGCACTTAGGAGTTAGAGACCAGCCTCAGCAAGAGTGAGACCCTGTCTCTATGAAAAATGGAAAACTTAGGTGGCCATCATGGCAGGCACCTCTACTCTCCGCTACTCAGGAGGTGAAGCAGGAGGAATGGTCTGAGTCCGGGACTTTGAAGTTGCAGTGAGCTATTTTGTTGCCACGACACTCTAGCCAGGGCAACAAAGGAGACACTGTCTCCACAATAATAACATTACTAATAATAACAATTAGGGAAAATTGAGTGTGGGTTATATGGAAAAACTACTATTTTTCTAATTTTCTATAAATATGAAATTACTCTGAAAGAAAAAGTTTACTGAAAGCAAAAATGGAAAGAAAATATAGAAAAAAAGGATGGAGATTAAAACACAAAGTAACTTGCTAAAACAATTCTGAATAGTTCAACAACCTAACAAACATAAATAAACTGTGTATTCCTTAAAAAACAGAAATGGCCAAATTGGCTTAATGTAATCCAGCAATATTCTATTTTAAGATACACCCTAAAGCAAAAATAAGAAGTCTAAAGGCAAAATGACAGAATAAACATCCTGCCAGTTATAAACAAAAGAAAGTCAGCATACATAGATAATCATAAATAAGTGTTTTTTTAATTGCAAGAAGCATGTTTTAGGGAATAAAAAAAAAACAATCCTAGCAAGAATCACATTTATTTCAGTATGAGAACATAGCAATCGTAGACATATATGCCTCAAGAATACGTGTAAACAAAAATTGAGTGACCCACTGTGAGAAAAATCACAATCAGAACCAGTAGAATGTTTTAATACACATCTTTCAGACAGAACTTTCTTAGATGAAACAATAGAACAAAGATGTCTAAACAATTTAAAATTTCAACCTAATGAATGGAAACATAGGGAATTCTGCAATATTTTTTCCCAATAAAAAATGGAACATTTACAGAAATTGTTCCCTGATAAACCATCAGGCAAGTCAGTCTAAATTCTGTGGAATGTCTATCATACAGAGCATGAAGCTAGAAGTTAATAAGAACTGAAATAGTGTAAGTGTAAAGAATAGAATTGTAAAGATTAAGTAGAATGCTAAATTAGAAGTTCATAAGAAAAAAACATATAACTGTGGTTATATTACTGTAAGTTTAAATATATGCCTCTAAATATTAATAATATATTAGCTAGAGAAAAATCCTGAATGGAATTTTTAGATGCTTAGTATTAAATGGCATTTTATAAATCAAAAGAAAACTTTATAAACTGTGAAGTGAAGCTACTACAACCCTCCTTATAAAACCTTGTGCCTAAAAACTTACACCTGGAACTCTAAAAGGTTAACACTGAATTACTGTATTGAAGTGAGAAGTTAGAAGAAGAGAAAGAGCAAAAGAAGGAAGAGGAAACATATAAGAAACACAAAATTCAAATCAATGAAATAGGAAACAGTGAGAAACTAGCATTTCAATCAGTGACAGTAGAATAATTAAGGCCCTACTGGATTAATCTTCCGCAGAAAACAGATATAAACCTGATGCAAACAGGTGTAAACCTGATACAAAAATAGAAGCAGGTACTTAACGACAGTGCGTACTGGACAGTGAGCAGATACAGGAAGACTTACGGAGAATGTACAAACAGAGAAGGGGGAAATAACTTGTTCCTAATTTTTGTTTTGTTTAATTTGCATATTTTTGCCTGGTCCCTCTCTACCATTGTCTGACACATGCCAGATGTTGGATATGACATCAGTAGAGAAACCATAACCTTCTGGGTTGGTGAAAATAAAAATGCCTAAAATTACTTGAAACAAACCAGACAAAAAGAAAAAAGTACCTACAAATAATTAAAAATGTTCCGCAAAGATGATATTACTAGCTTTAAGCAACAGCCTTCTCAAACATATTCAATTCTTCTAAATAATAGAGGACAAAAGCTTCCTTTCCAGTGCACTTCCATTGACTTTATGTTGAGTGGGCTGAAGATGGGTTGGTCTTGCTGTTTTGGAAGGGGCAGAGGCAGAAGGAAACCCATATAAAGGGGCCCTGTTGCACTTCAAACCAGTGTTGTTTGTTCAAGGGTCACTAAATTAAAAAAAAAAAAAAAAGTGTACTTGTGTGATGCCTTGCTTGTATCTCCAAGTAGACTTCCAAAGAAAGGGACTGTGCTGTTTTGGCTCACACCCTACCCCTGTGCCTACAGAAAAACAAACAGATAAACAAACAAAAATAACTTGAAGGCATGACTCTATTGGTGACTGTTTTAAAATACTGTATTCAAAATTAGTCCTTTATTTTCCATGGCCTGTGTACATTCCCTCGGATCCTTCTATGTATTTGTGTTTACATGTGACTTTGAATATTTTATACTTTTATCTCTTTGAAAATTCACCAGTTGAAGAAAACATTGAATTAAAGATTATTGGCCCCTCAAGATGTTATGCAGAAAAAAAAAATCATAAATGCTGAATTCCGTCTAGAATACACAGATACTCTTATGATCATGTTCCTGCCCAAAATTCAATTCTCAGTTCTCTTGTTCAATTTCCAGTGGCTGTGCTATAGCACTGCTGAGGCAGGTATGGATCAGTGCCCCTGGGGATTCTCTCTCTGCCTGTGTCCCTGCATGAAGCCTTCTTTGGCCTCCTTTTTCAGTTAGTTACAGAAAACTATCTCCCTAATATCCTGTTAAGTGTGTGTGACCATATATGCACATGCACACACATACACGATAAAGTTCTCTTAAGTGTTTTTGCAATCACTTGTTTTTTTGCTTGTTTATTTGTTTCTTCTGTTTTGAGACAGAGTCATGTTCTGTCACCCCAGCTAGAGTGCAGTGGTGTCATCATTGCTCATGGCAACCTCAAAATCCTGGGCAAGCATCTGGAATTACAGGTGAGCACCACAACTCCTGGCTAATTTTTCCATTTTTCCATAGAGTGGGGTCTCACTCTTGCTCAAGCTGGTCTCAAACGCCTCAACTCAACCAATCCCCCCATCTCCCTGCATGGCCTCCTAGAGTGCTAGGATTACATGAACCTCCACGACTGGCCACAATTATTTGTTTTGTATTGTCTAAGTTGATTAGAGAATAAAGACATCATTGTGTACAAATGTTTGTGCGAAATAATAAATAAATGAATACATGAAAAAATTTTAATTTAAATAATACATCTGATTTTTTTTTATCCAAAGTTTAATAAACTTCTGAGTGACTATGTGAGCCGACTTCAGGAAAACATAAAACTATTCCCAAGCTTACATTTAAAAAAAAACAATATAAATTTTATATGAAAAAATATTGCCTTTGGTTAACCTTTGTTTTATTTTTAAAAATACTTCACAAATTGAACACTTCTGCCCTGGCTAATGGTAGGTACCCTGATCCGAAGCATGCCTTGAAAAATGCATTTAAATTTAGTGCCTCACGATAGTTTTTTGCTAGAAATGTTGAGTCATTCAGGGATGTATTCAGAAAATGGATGTCCCTTACCACGTGCCAAGATGTTAAGAAATTATACAATTATTGAAATATCGGCTTTTCCGGACCCAGAAGTGGCTGAGGATGAGAAGTGTAAAATTCAAGTAATAATCATATAGTTTAAGCTTTAGCTTGGTAATGATTTTATTAGTTAAATCAATATTATACTCAGTCCTTTTAAAGTTTCATGCTGTTGTGCAAACTAAATTTTAAATTTTAATGGAACTTTTTCATTTTCCTAGTATACTTCCAACCATATGACTTCAGCAAAAAACAATGTGAGTGGCACTTATCCTTTTATCTAACACCCAAGAAGACTGCTGGCAAGTCTTAGGCCCTTGAACTCAATGGCTTGACCACTGGTCTGAGATGCAGAATTAATCAAGAGGTTCTCTCCATCACCATTTGTTTATTCATCCAGCACCAATATTTATTATGTTCTCAAAAACAACAAACAGAACATGTTGCTTTACATTATCTGCTCCAAAAAGCTCCTTAGCAAGCCCCTTTGGCTAATAATGCTTTTGTTTCATATTGTGGCTTTTTAAAATAGGACTTGTAGAAACCATGGCTCTGTATTGGCAAAGTGGTGATGATAGTTTCCTGTTCAATTTGTTGAGAAAGAGCAGTAAGTAATAAAATTGTACCAATCGCTTACATTGTTTGGGGGTCCATTTATGTGATATACTCTTAAGGAATTCCTTTGAAGATGTAGTTTATTTACAAACAAATATATACTTATGTTTTTATTAAAAGTTAATTTAAGTGGGGCATGGTGGCTTACGCCTGTATCCTAGCACTCTGGAAGGCTGAGGCACTCTGGATTGCTGGAGCTCACAAGTTTGAGACCAGCCTGAGCCAAAGCAAAACCTTATCTCTAAAAATAGGTGGGCATTGTGTCAGGTGCCTGTAGTCCCACCTAACTAGGAGGCTGAGACAAGAAAATCGCTTGAGCCCAATAGTTTTTGGTGGCTGTGAGCTGTGACACCACAGCACTCCACCAGGGGCAACGAATTGAGAGTCTGTCTCCAAAAGAAACAAATAAATAAATAAAATAAAAGTTAACTTAGTTACTATAAATCATAATTAAATAACTGATGAAACCACCAAGATAAAACACAAATTTTACGTTTTAAAAATTCTCACTCCATGTATAGTTTTCAAATCATTTCACAAGCATCATTTCTTAGTCCACTAAAATCATTTAATATCTGGAGTAACTTCTTATAGTGAAAAAAAGAGCCTATATACCTGTCCTATAAGGTAAGGTCACACCGCTGATATTTTTAGCCAACAGAGTAGAAACTTAAGAGAAATAAGGTGGCTACACTCAGCCAGACAAGATATCACGTGTCCTGGCATGGGTTCCTCACCTTCCCTGAGTTCTAACTGAGGACACACTGCAGCTCGTAACAATATCTGGGTAAAAAAATGACTTGCTGGATATGAGCAGTTCAATATTTCTGCACTAATACCATCATTTATAAATTTTCAGAAAAAAAGCAAACAATGAAAATCATGTGCTTTCATTAAAGAAATGCTTATAGTTACTTAGCTTTCTTGATTCCTAAAACAACTTTAACAAAGATATATCTTCACTTTAACTTAGAAACGCAAGTCAAATCAGTGGTCAAAGGAACCTTGAATAACACCACTGGGTCTGTGTTTTCCAGTGTTGAGCAACGCTCACATTCTTGTAGAATTTCACTGTAAACTTATTTTCATGAAACCTCCCAAACTTCATAATTTGTCCTTTTTATGTTAGTAATGGAGTAAACGTTGGACATAATAATTTTTAGGTGCTTTGGATTTTTCAGGAAGTATGAGCTTTGCATTACAAACGTTACCAACATTTTATCATCTCAACAATACACAAGACAGATTTTATTTATGGCAAACAAAAGAATAAATAAAAACTTTTAAAAAATTAAGAAAATTTCAGGTTTTAGGACTGCAAAATTTACAAAATTTATTTTTCATATCTGCAACACAGCATTAAAATTTCCTATGTCATCCCTATATTTGGTATACATGTATAGTCTTTTTTAAATATCTCACAAACTCTAAAATGTTCTACATCAAATAACTGCACTTTTTTTTATTGATATATTTTATTTTCTCTTTGAGACAGTCTTACTTTGTCACCCTTGGTAGATTGCCACAGCGTCATAGCTCATACCTACCTCAAATTGTTGGGCTCAAGTGAGCCTCTTGCCTCAGCCTCCTGAGTAGCTGGGACACAGGCGCCCACCACAATGCTCAGCTATTTTTTTAGAGACTGGGCCTTGCTGCAGTTCAGACTGGTCTTGAACTGTTAAACTCAAACAATGCACCCACCTCAGCCTCCCCAGAGTGCACCACTCCTGGCCTAACTGCATATATTTTATAAGACTTATTCCTTAAAAAAAAAAAATGATTCCTAAATATTTGGGGTTTTATACTATTTTAAAGTGTATCTTTTAAAAATTTCATTGTCTAGTTTTTTTATCTTATTAAGATGCAATTGATGTTTATAGATTAATATTAAACAGGTTTTATTTTTCTGTGTTTTAATTGGAAAAGGTTTAATTTCTTACTCTTGCTTTATTAAGCTATATCCAACAGTGCTCTATGCTTTTAGTGGTATCTCCACCTTGTTTCTGATTTTAAGGAATGTTTTCTATACAGCTAAAGTGGTATGTATAGAGTTTTTTTCCAATGTATACAATATACCAACAGACAGATATCTTTTACTTCCAATCTACTTAATTTTAATCATATATGTATAGTAAGTTCTATAATTATTCTATAAATTGAGAGGTTTAAATTAATATTGTATTGTAACATTTGGATTTTATCAATTAGATTTAGGTGTTTCCTCGTATTCTTGCATTCCAAGTAAATAATACAATTTGCTTCTTACTCCTTTTTGTATAGTTGCATTTCATTGCTAAGAGTTTGTTTAGAATTTTTACATATTTATTTATAAATGTAACTGACAATGTTTCTCTGCTATACGACACTCGTCAAAGGTATGTTGCCAAGTATTTATTATTCCTTTATGAAGATCTACTTCCACTTAATGAATGGCAAATGTATTTTTTCTTCCTCATGATTTTCCTAACATTTTCTTTTCTCTAGCTCACTTTAGTGTAAGAATACAGTGTGCAATACATGTAAAAAATATGTGTTAATCAATGTTATATTGTCAGTAAGGCTATCAGTATTAATAGCTAAATTCCGAGGAAGTTAAAATTTGTATATGGATTCATAACTATACATGGATTATCTCCTCTAATCCTTCACTGTTCAAGGGTCAACTGTAACTAAAAATGTATTATTATATAAACAAGAATTATTCTTTGCTATGAAAGATTAATGTTAATTATGTTATTTGTTATTATAATCAATAATGAAGAAAAAACCATTTTATCATAAAGATATTTGCACTAAATTGTTTATCACAGCTCAATTTACAATCACCAACATATGAAAGCAACCTAAATCTCCATCATTTCAGAATGTATTAACAAACTATGGTATAGGTATACCATGAAATACTATTCAGCCATAAAAAACCAGCAACTTTACATCTTTTGTATTAACCTGGATGGAGTTGAAACACATTCTTCTCAGTAAAGCATCATAAGAATGGAAAAATAAATATCCAATGTACTCAATACTAGCATTGAATATGGGAAACCAGTAGACAATCTAATTCATGTTCACATAGAAGAAAAACTGATTTCAATTCAAGTTGGGGGCAGGAGGTATGAAGGAGCGGGAGAGAGAGGATTGGGGTTCTCCCACTTAATGAGCACAGTATAGGGGAATATGGTACACCTTTGGAGTGCCCAACACAACAAGAAGACTCTACAAATGGAAATATTGTGACCTGGTTGTTTATACCGTCATATTAACCTGAAATAACCTTAAAATAAAGAAAAAAGAGTAATATTAAGATGTTATTTACTGATATATTACGGGAAGGGAAAGAGCTCTATGAAGGGATGGTAATAAAACTGAAATCTAAAGGCTAGAGAGGAAGTACCTAAAGAAATTGGCAAAGCAAATCATGGCTCAACTTGGCATAAGAAACATTATCAAATAAGTACCACTGATAACATAATTAAAACTTTACTACTTAAAAAATACAATTTAAGTGGAGATTAACAAAAAAAGTTTTCCATTTTTATAGAGACAACACGTTTTAGGTCCAATGAATTTGAAATTGAATTTGTTAAGTTTAACACTCTGACGCAAGACTGAACTTGAGAAGTTCTCCACTTCTAATAGTTTCCCTTCTGTTTTCTTCCATTAAGGATCTGTAAAACTCCTGAAGAGTCAAGAATGTTTCTAAATGTGAAGGAAATGATCCCTGAATTTATAGACTTCACACTTTAGTGTGGGATACAAACAGAAAAACGTGAGGATGTTAACTCTGAAGTGCCAATTATATATGGTCAGTAAAATAAGCAGTTGACAATGAAGTTCTTGGGTTAGCAAGAAAGTTTAAAGCTGATGTGACAGTTCAGCATGGGCACTGCAGTTGAAGGTAAGGAAACAAATGTCATGTCCTATGTGTTATGCACAGCCATAATGTATGGGCACCAGCGGAGCCATTCACCAAATACCCTCTGCATTCTTTGGCAAAAATACTATGTATAATCTTTTAGGCATGACCATAGATAATTGTGTTAGGATTCTCTAGAGAAATGGAACCAATATTTATAGAGAGATAGAGAGAAAGAGAGAAGAGATTAATGGTGAAGAATTGGCTTATATGATCATGGAGGCGGAAGAGTCTCACAATCTGCTGTCTGTCATCTCAAAGGCCTAGGAACCAAGGGACCAGTGATGTATGACCCAGTCCAAGTCCAAAGACACTATTATCTAAGGACAGAAGAAGATAGATGTCCTGACTCAAGCAGAAAGAGTGCCATGGGCAGAGTGCCATGGTGTATTAGTTCACAGCAATCTCAAACTCTTGGGTTCAAGTGATCCTCTTGCCTCAACTTCTGAGTAGCTGACATTACAGGTGCCTCCCACAAGACCTGTCTGGTTTTTCTATTTTTAATAGAGATGGGGCCTCTCTCTTGCTCAGGCTGGTCTCAAACTGCTGAGCTCAGGTGTTCCACCTGCCTTGGCCACCCAGAGTGCTAGGATTATAGGCATGAGCACTGCACCCAGCATGGAAGAAAAATTTTCTTTTCTCCACTTTTTTTTGTTTTACTCAGTCCCTCAACACATTGGATGAAGCCCACCATCATTGATAATGGCAGTATCTTCTTCACTCAAGGTCTACTGATTGAAGTGCTCCTACTTATTCAAACACATTCACAGCCACAACCAGGAATAGTTTTTATCAGCCATCTGGGCATACCTTAGCATAGGCAAGTTGGCATATAAAATTTATTATTCTAGTAATTAAACAGGCTTTACCTGTCAGGGATCTTAGGAAAAACTTCTCCACACCAGACTTGGTATATAGCAAGTGCATGACAGTCTCTGAAGGAAATTGTCCTCAAGGACTCAGACTTTTTTATCCAGCCTTGTTGTGATGCATCTCTGCATTCCTGACCTAAGCACCTTCTGAAGCCCCTTTATCAAGATGCCTTTGCAGACCTGGCCTGGCCTTCCTCAAACACTTGTGCTGAGACTCTTTATGGATGGGATAGAACTTGGAGATACCTTTCCTCTTGTGACTCAACATCCAGTGCTTTTTGTCTCCAAGACCCCTCTCCTTTTCTCCTCTCTACATCCCTGGGTCTATCGAATGTCAGAAGCCTTTAGGTTTTGCTCTTTTAGTAGTGAGAGATCCTTCCCATCCCATCCCATCTGAGCTAATACATCTAAACTTTACCCTATGCTTTCTGTGAGAATAAGACAAAGTCTTGAGGGAGCTGGAGCTTTCTCCCTTAGATTATACCATAGAAATAAGTTTCCATTTGTTGCCTTAATCAGGTCCTCCAACATCTGAAAGCTTCACTCTGTCAGGTCAGCTTAGCTCCTGATAAGTAGAATACTTTTATAATTAATCAGTTCATGTAACTATTAGATATACTGTCAAAATCCTTCCTATCACTTCTTTAGTCTGTCAATAAAACCTATTCATTTCTGATACACATATTTTAAAATATGTGGGGTAAATATAACATTTAAGAGCACACAATATTTAAATTTTTTGGATTAGAAGATTATCTACTGAGATGTGCCATCTGGCTTCATGATCATGAAATTGCTTGCAAAACACTCCATATTCAGTAGAAAATCTCTATTAATTAATGGCAATGCTAAAGACTTTAAGTTTGTTTCAGGGCTTTTTTAAAAAATCATTTTTCAATCAACATCCTTACAGACCCAGAAAAATGGGTAAACATAATTTCTTGAGATCCTGAAATCATCAAATGGAGGGTCTACTGAGTTGAGTGGACACAGGAGCACAGTTTAGACTGTTTCACCACATTCTTCCTTTGTTTTAGCATTTTAATGATTCAAGCTACTTCTAGAGTAGTGGACATCAATAGCGATGATGTCATTATGAAAATCTTAGAAAATCTTATCAGGTAACTGCAATGATCATAAGCCAGGGCTTTATTAAATCAAAAATGAAAGTGAAAGGGGTATGTTTGCATGGGCCACAATAATAAATTGGATTACTGAAATAGAAATAATAGCCATAAATAGACATAGGTTATCCTATTTTCATTGTAGTTACTGTTTTTTATTCGAGAGGCAAAAAAAAAAAACAAAACTGAACAGTTTTAAAGGCAGTTGTGTTGATTAAAAACTGTATTTTCTAAAGCTTTCCCTCTCTTTTCTGTTTATAAAATTACATACACTCCCCCCCCTCCACACACACACAGATATTATGTACAAATATATAAGGGCTGTCCAAAAAGTATCCAGCCACAGCTAATACTATTTTTCTTTTCTTAATCTTTCTTTCTTTTTTTTTTTTTTTTTTTGCAGTTTTTGGCCAGGGCTAGATTTGAACCCACCACCTCCAGCACAGGGGGCCGGCGCCTTTCCTTTGAGCCACAGGCACTGCCCTAATAATATTTTTCTTATCACATGGCTGTATACTTTCCAGACAGTTCTCATACATACAGAGAATGCAAAAGGAAGTTGGTTATCTTTTTGGTCTCTTAATTTTTTATCTGTAAAATGAGGATGATAATATCTAATTAATCGGACTACGTAGAGATGATTGAGTAATGCAAAGTACTTAAAACAGTTCCAAAAGCACATCGTCAATATTTAGATGGGGAGGAGAGAGAGAGAAGTATGATGGATAGATAAGGATATATGTGTACATCAATATACACGTACATGGTATCTCTGGCTAAAAAATGAAATTGACAAGTCACATTAAATTATGTGATACCACACTGAAAGAGGGAGATGTTTTCAACTTAAATCCTATTTAGTTGACGGATTTGAGATAGTTTCATTAAAAGGAGTATGTATGTTAAAATAAACTTTGAAGGAAACGAGGCATTTAACAGCCTAAATACACAGAAAGAGCACGGATAGATAAGAGAATAAATAGCATGGGCAACAGAATAAATGCCTCTGGGTTAGTGGAGTGACGGCAATGTTAAAATGTTACTTTGCTTCAAGTCTCTTTTTGTTGTTTGTTAAGTGATTTAATATAAAAGTTGCCACATAAATAAATTCACGTAAGTAAATAAATAAGTAAATAAATATAAAGTGGAACAATAATCTACATGTGAGTTGGCTCATCCATTTCATAAATTAGATAGAGCAGTAATTTAGAAGGCACATTTGAAGTATTATTATGATTTACATTGTTTTGGTAGCTCTAAAATTTAGCTTTAGGGGAAATGTATCTTTAAAAGATGCTTTTGGAAAAAAATTGGAATGGATGTCAATGCTTATTTCTTAAAACATTTGAATACATACAAAGAATTGTTAGATACCTTCATTTTTTATTGTTGGAGATTCATTGAGGGTATAAAGAACTAGGTTACACTGATTGCATTTGTTAGGTAAAGTCCCTCCTATAATTAATTGTGTCTCATCCCCAAGATGTCTGTCACTCCCTGCACCCCCTTCCTCCATCGTGTACTAGCTCATCAGTTGTCCTTATATCAGAATTGAGTACATAGAATTTTGTTTCTCCATTCTTGTGATACTTTACTAAGAATAATGTGCTCCGGCTCGGTGCCTGTGGCTCAAGTGGCTAAGGTGCCAGCCACATACACCTAAGGTTGGCGGGTTCGAAGCCCCAGCCTGGGCCCACCAAACAACAATGATGGCTGCAACCAAAAAATGGCCAGGCATTGTGGCGGGCGCCTGTTGTCCCAGCTACTTGGGAGGCTGAGGCAGGAGACTCGCTTGAGCCCAGGAGTTGGAGGTTGCTGTGAGTGTGATGCCATGGCACTCTACCCAGGGGGATACCTTGAGGCTCCGTCTCAAAAAAAAAAAAAAAAAAGAAGAATGTGCTCCACTTCCATTGAGTTTAATACAAAAGATATAGTTTCCATCTGTTTTAATGGCTGAATAATATCCCATGGCATATATATACCACAGCTGGTTAATCCATTCCTGGGTGGGAAAGCCTTTATGAAGCAGACTTCAATGGCAATTGCACCAACAACAAAAATAAACAAATGGGACTTAATTAAACTGAAAAGCTCTTGTATAGCTAAGGAGACAACAAAGCAAATAGACAACCTACACAATGGAAAATGATATTTACATATTATGAATCGGACAAAAGCTTGATAGGATCTACAGAGAACTCAAATTAATCAACATAAAAAGAGCTAACAATCCCTTATATCACCGGGCAAGAGAAATGAACTGAGCCTTCTCTAAAGAAGATAGACAAATGGCTAATAAGCATATGAAAAAATGCCCATCTCATCATCCCTAATTATCAGAGAAATGCAAATCAGAACCACTCTGAGATATCACCTAACCCCAGTGAGAATGGCCCACATCACAAAGTCTCAAAACTGCAGACACTGGCATGGATGTGGAGAGAAGGGAACACTTTTACACTGCTGGGGGGACTGCAAACTAATGTAACCTTTATGGAAGGAAGTATGGAGAAACCTCAGAGAACTCAAACTAGACCTCCCATTTGATCCTGCAATCCCATTACTAGATACCTTCCTAATCTACTTCTTCCTTCTGTACTTGGTTTTCCCTTAAAAAATATTTTGCCTTCTAAATTTCTATTGTCACATTTATTCCAAGTTATTAACAACTGTTATTTTTTAATGAAAATTTTAAAATACTTAAAAAACATGAAATACATTTCTATCTATCTAGTTTGAGAAAATCATGGCTCAGTGTAAAATATTGATTTGTTGTTAAATTGTTTATTTTAAAAATATTATTTCATGGCTTGGCACATATAGTTCAGTGGTTAGGGCGCCAGTCACATACACTGGGGATGGCGGGTTCAAATTTGTCCCAGGCCAGCTAAACAACATTACAACTACAACAAAATATAGCCAGGCATTGTCATGGGTGCCTATAGTCCCAGCTACTTGGGAGGCTGAGGCAAGAGAATCAATTAAGCCCAAGAGTTTGAGGTTGTTGTGAGCTGTGACACCACTGCACTCTACTGAGGGTGAGATAGTGAGACTCTGTCTCCAAAAAAAAAAAAAAAAAAAAAATTATTTCATGCTAAGAAGTAATATCTGTCATTAGCATTTACTTTATGCCACTGCACACAACTTTAATATTTCAGTGAACTTATAGTATGTGTTAAAAAATTGGCTGAGTTTCCTATTTAAAAAATTTTTCACTAGATGTGGTTTTCAAGAGTTATTTCATTTGAGATTGGCTACTGTCTTAAATACATTGACAGAAAATCTCAGGGCTCAATAGTTAAGCATTAGCTTTTTATTCAGGGAAAAACAAAAAAAATTCCATAGATATATTTTATGTGTAATTTAGGTGGAAACACCAGACAGTAGTAAAATGATGGCAAATAAATGGAATGGAAACAACTATGAAATCAACATTTTTTTTTCATCTCCAACTTGAAACAAAAATATGCTTCATGAGTTATGGGACTTATGGCCATCCTCAGGGGAGACCGGAGGACCAGCACATTTCTCACATCAGAAGTCATATAAATGTAAATTTGCACTGCTATTTCAGCATAAGTCTGATTATGAAGCAAACAGATAAAGCTTACAAAATGGGAAGGTTTATTATGGAATTGCATGAATGTAATTAAGACTAAGATATTTTTAATTTTTTCAAGAGGGGTGTGTGTGTGTGTGTGTGTGTGTGTTTGCATATGTGTGTAAAATTGAGCTCCTTTCTTTTCTGAATAATTGCCCCTCCACCCTCTCCTCTCTTCCCAAGCTATCCCCTTTGCTTCAGGGGTACAACCTCCTCCAGCCCACTTTCCAGTTAACCAGCTTAACTCATTGAGCTCTAGAAAAGTTTGTGGATTGGAAGGATAAGGAAAGCAAGGTGTTAATTTTGCTCTCTTTTTATTTCTCCTCTGCATTTGCTGATTGCTTTTCTAAGGAAGCTATTCCAAATGACATCAGTAGAAGGCAAGTGCCCTTAGAAATATAAAACAAACAAGTCTACGGCGTTGTTAAGGTTTCCTAAGGTCTGCTTGCCATATTAGAACTCACAGTGTTCTCAGAATGTCAGATCAACTGCACTTTACCTCAGCCAAGTGCATTTATGCTTCTACGTTCTGGCATCCTGCCACAACTGAGTTGCTTTTCATTTATCAAACACTGCCGCACCGCACTCTAACTAGGCAACTGCTCCTCATTTCTGCCCAAATCTCTTTATCATGGAATTGGGTTCATTTCAAAAAGTTTATCATTTTGAAAAGGAGCTGCAATGCAAAAACAATGCCATTTATCAGCTGAGGCAAGGAGACTGCTAGGAAATGATAAATTTCCTGTAGGTGGCTTTGGTTTATCACCAGTTTATTTTAACTTCTCCTTGCACTTGCTGGAAACACTTGTGTGACAGGTAAACCTTAAGTGCCTCAGGCCCCTCTCCCCTGATAAATGTGCTGGATAATGCAGATGTGCATTTACAAAGTTGTCTCCCAACCCGGAGGGTAAAACAATGGAAACTGTGAGGATCCTAGAATGTTTTAAAAATACATAGTCTGAAGAATCATTTAGTCTAATCTTTTAATCTATTAAAAAAAAAAAAAAACCTCATTGAGATCTTAAGACCTTAAGTGGTCAAATAAGCAAAGAAATATCATGGAGCCATTTACGGCAGAGCCAGGAACTGAACCAGAAAAAGACATTTTCTCTCCACCCACATAAACACATGAATAGGCTGTGATAATTAGTTCATTAAAAGGTACTGAAACTCTACCGGCTATCAGACCCTAATTAGAAACTGAAGATACGTATGGATAAGAAAAATAGATTCATACTCTATTGAGATTTTCAGTGTAGTGAAAGATAGAGATGCAAAATAATTGCAAAAAGAAATATTTGTGATAAGCATGTAAAAAAGTGCAGTGAGAAATTGTAATCGTGGTCTGTTGGAAAACATGGGGGAGGCGACACTGGCAGCAGGTGGTCTTTGAAATATGATAATTGAACCCTCATGACCTCACCACCTCTTACAAGCCTCACTCCTTAATACCACGGCATCCTTCATTAAGTTTCAACAACTGAATTTTGGAGGTAAATGGGCAAATATAATATTTTAGTAAATCTCAAAGCCAAATCTCTAAACCATAGGTAGCAAGAGGAAAAGAAATAAATTTCCTAGGCAGAGGTTTACAAATTATTTACATAGATACGCTGACTTCAAGGAAGTGAAGCATAAATCACCACCTTAAGAAGCGCAGTGTAAGAGTGGCCTTCTTTAGTGACTTCCCTTCAAAAGAAGTATGGAAAGGAAAAGTAAATAAATAACTTTCTAGTGGAGAAACCTAACAAATCTTATTCAGTTTATCAAGGTTAACATTGAGAGCAACGCATAGTTTCTGTGGTTTGAATGTGTTGCCCAGAATTCATGACTGCAAAGTAATCCCCAAAGTAACAGTGATGGAAGGTGGGACCTACTGGGATGTGTTTAGGTCAAAAGGGCTCTGCTCTCATGAACGGACTAGTGTCATTCTGCGAAAGGCACACACAGGAGTGGGTTTGCTTTCCTGGGCTCTTTGCCATTCCACATTCTGTCCGGTGATGATGCATTGAGAAAGGGCTCACTTGGTGCCAGTGCCTAAGACAGTCATCTTAAGACAGTCAAATATTCTTGATATGAGGTGATGTGTGGTCTTCCTCACCAAAACCCACAAACCCTGTTTAATTATGAAAACAAACAAACTTACATGCCAAAATCAAAAAATCAGAATAGTCACAGTTGAGAGACATTCTACACAATACTTCACCAGTACTCCCCCAAATTGCCAAAGCCATCAAATTCAAGGGGAGTATCTGAGAAACGTCACAGCCAAGAAAAGCCTATAAAGCAAATAAGACACAGCAAATAAATGCAACATAGTATTTTTGATGGGATTGTGGAATAGAAAAGGGACTAGAAAACTGGAAATCTGAATGAAGCATGGACTTTGGTCAGGAACAATGTATACATAGTAGTCATATTAATAGTAACAAATTTACTATACTAATGTAAGATAGGCTTAAGGAAATCTGTATATGCTCATGGTGGTGGTGGTGGTGGCAGAGGGAGATTATATGAGAACTTTGTTATGTTTGCAGTATTTTTGTAAATGTAAAGCTGTACTCTTAATAATTTTTAGATTACTTAAAATTATAATGCCATTATAAGGAGAATGGACAGATATACTATTTTGGTAAATCTCAAAAAGAATATTATATAAACTGGTGAAAAAAAAAGATGATGGACAGCTGCCCTCCACAGAATATATGGAATCTACTATGACCAAACAAAAAAATCATTGAAACCAATTTTTTACAAAGTTAAGAATATAACCAAAAGTTAAAAGTATGTCTTAGATAAATGTGAAAAAATAAAACAACAAAAAGCAGGACAATGATATTTCAAAAATTCTGGTAGTGTCTCCCCTCAGAACATAGACGGCAAGCTGCCAAGGTAGAGGAGAGCAGCTAGCTGAATGTAAGCAGGTTTCAGCTTTATTATAATTGAATGTTTACCATTTAATAAACATGCAGCTTGAACATATTAATGTAAATAAATAAAGGTAATACATGGAGCAAAAATGAAAGCAAGCCATGAGCAGGAATTATCATTAATCAACCTGTACACCTGAGGTTAACAGGAATAACAAAACAAAAATCTAGTTAAGCTTAAATTGACATTTGACAGGCAGCGTGTCCTTCAACTAGGTGTGTGATTTAAAATACACTGCACACCAACTTTAGGGACACCCTGTATTTATCTCAGATGAATACTTTTCTTTACCTTTAATGGTTATTAACATACTGGTTCTAGGACATTTCTAGTGATATAGTTATGCTTTTTTTTTTTTTGCTTTTATTATTTTACATCAAAACATAATGAGTGTATATATTTATAGGGTACGTTGTTAAATTTGATACAATGTGTAATGATGAAATCAGGTAATTAGCATGTCCGTCATTTCAAATATTTGTCATATTTTTGTGTTCGGAACCCTTAAAATCCGCTCTTTTAGCTACTTGAAAACATATAACAAATTGTTAATTATAGTTTCTATACTGCTAAACACTACAACTTATTCTTGCTATCTACCTATCTCTATGGGTTTATTAACTAATCTCTAGCTATCTTCCCCTTCCTACGTTTTCTCCCCACTACTAACCACTATTTACTCCCTACTTCTACAAGATAAACTTTTTTAGCTTCCAGATAAGAGAATATGCAGCATTTTTCCTTCTTTGTATGGCTTATTGCACATGATGTGATGTTTTCCAAATCCATCCATGTTGCTCTGAATGACAGAATTGTATTCTTTCTATGGCTAAATAATGTTCCATTGTATACTGCAGGGTGCATGTGGGAATACGTAAGGGAAGAGTCATATCTTGGTGTACTTGCATTACTAGGAATAATGATTTTAGAAGCTCGAAACCAATATTCAACTATTAGTTGGAAGTAGATTAGGAATTAAATTAGGAATAGGATTATGGAGGACAGGCAAAAGGAAAACAGAAAAAAGAGATAAGTGATTCAAGAGGAACTTTAATTTCAGTGCCAAGCACTGTGTAAGAACTGCCCCTTTTAAAAGGCTGGCTGCAAGCCTCAGAGGTTTTCTGCCAGGGATGGTGGCTGCTACTCCAGGAGAGTGATTTTAGAGAGTTGGGAATGTAGAATGATTAAACTTTGTTGAACACAGCAAGAATCGCTCCAGACCAGATAAGTAGATGAAATATTTCTTTTCTTCTGTCCCTTTGGTTGGCCAGAGGAGTCTGTCTCTCTGGACATAAGGCATTGGGGGTATTAAAAAATCACTTCTGTGATTTGCGAGCTTGTTCTAATTAGGGTATTTCTCTGACATCCTGCTCCTGGACTGTTTGACCATCCAGACTCTGTATAAAGATTACAAATACCTTAAAACAATCAAAGAAACAAGTAAATCAATACAATTAAAGTAGTTAGTTAAAGAAATAGTTCCGTTAGAAAAAGGCAAGTGCAGCAAGAACCAGGATGGGATTGTTTACCTTGTCTTCAGGAGATTCCTAAGTGAAACAAGGGTGTATAAAATAAATACAGAGCTAGCCTCATATTCAGGGATGAAACTTCCCAAAGATAGGTATGCCATCTCCTGAATCCCCGCTACTTTAAAAACTCTTTCTTTGGCTCGGTGCCCAAATCTCAGCGGTTAGAGTGCTGGGCACATGGATTAGGGCTCGTGGGTTCAAACCCAGCCTGGGCCTGCTAAACAACAATGACAACAATAAAAACAACAACAACAACAAAAAAAAATCCAGGTGCTGTGGCGAGGTGCCTGTGGTCCCAGCTACTTGGAAGGCTGAGGTAAGAGAATTGCTTAAGCCCAAGAGTTTGAAGTTGTTAATGAGCTGTGATGTCACAGCACTTTACCAAGGGCAATATAGGGAGACTCTGTCTTGAAAATAAATAAATAAATAAAATAACTATTTCTTTGTCTCTTGCCTGTCTATCATTTCCTGTTTTCTGATTTTATGATAGCCTCCTGCACCACCAAGCCACTGGAAGGGAACCCATAGCATATTGGGGCTGGTACCTGACATTATATGTGTAGCACATTTTTTAATCTACTCATCTGTTGGTAAACACTTAGGTAGATGTCATATCATGGCTGTTATTAATAATGTTAAACATGGAGACGGAGATATCTCTGACATTCTGATTTCCTTCCTTTTGGATAGTAAGGATTAGATCCAATAGTGGGATTGCTGAATAATCAGGTAGTTCTAATGTTAGCTTTTTAAGAAATCTCCATTCTGTTTTCCATAATGCCTATACTAATCCACATTCTCACTGACAATACATAGAGTTCCCCTTTTTACACCTCCTCAAGAGCATTTATTATTTTTCATCTTTTTGATAATAGCCATTCTAACTCAGGAAAAGTGATATCTTACGATGATTTTGATTTGCATTTTCCTAAAGATCAGTTATCCTGAGCATTTTTTCCATTTTTTCATATCCTTGTTGGCTATTTGTATTTCTTCCTTAGAACAATGTCTCCTCAACTTATTTGCCTATTTTTATTTTATTTATTTTGGGGGAAGAGTTCAAGGATGGTTTGTGTTTGTTACTTGTTGGTTTTTCACATTAATATAAGGGTGCATATTATACATCACGTTTGTTAGGTAAAGTCCAAGTTGCAGTACAGCCCTTCAATAGGCGAAGTGCCATATTTTTAATTTGGGTTGTTTGATTTTATTTAGTTACTGTTGAGTTATTGGAGACCCTTGTATTTTTGGATATTAATCCCTGAATAATTTACATGCATCATATCAGACCAAAAACCCATACTATATCAGAAAATAAAAATTGCTTCTAAAATACATTTCTACGTGACTGAAAAATTGTTGGTAAATATAAAATGTTAATGGCATACACCAAAAATGCACATAATGTCTAGAGTTATCAATTAGTCAGCACAGGACTACAAATAATAGAAAAAAAATTTAGTAAGAAAAAATGCTTTAAGTGTTATTTGAAATGCTGGTAGGGCTGAAGATCCAGCCTACTCTATTGGAATCTTGTATATATCAAGACTGGTCTTTTTGTAACACCACCGACATGCCCATTATGCACAGTCTCTCATTGTTATATTTCAACTTCAGACAATTTGATGTCTCTGGAAGCTGAATATCTCCAGGAGGAGTCTGTGTATTGCCACTGTTACTTTATGTCTCTAGTTACAATACTGCAGCTTTCAGCAGAGCTTGGGTTACCTGTCTGGGCTCATAATACACTGGCATTGGGATAGAGAATTTCTAGCTTCTACCTGCATTTGCATAATTTTAAAAATTTATCAAACTAAATAACTGTGTTGAGAGGATGCTTTCAAACCAAAGATAGATAGATAGATAGATAGACAGACAGATTTCTATTAGGGTATCTCTGGCAAACTGAATCTATCTGCAACTGTTTACCGGCATACTGGCAAGACATAGTTGAAGACAGCTAGACCATGTTGTTTGGGTATTTCTGCTAACCCAAATGGTATCAGATTATTAAGAAATGACTTCAAAGAAATAGGATCATAATCCATTTCTATGTTAAGTCCTTAGATACTTCAGACTATGTTAAGATATTTTCTATTGGTACTGGCTATAAATTGAATACCACTCTAATAAAGAAGCCTGATTTATAATAAGTTCATATTATTTTGTTCTTAACTGATCCTGCACAATAAGTCAAAGGTCAATAAAAGTTAAAAACAATTGTGTTCCTCATAACAGAGTTCTCTACAGAAATGCTGCCTCTAAAGATGCACTGGTTTTAGTATTTTGCTTGAGAACTTTTGAAATGTAGCAAATAATTACAAGGTATACAGCCTCTTACATAAAATATGCAATTATGGCTAAGATTGGAGAAAAACACTATTCTTTTTTTAAAAAAAATTGAATAGAAACCACTTGTAGTTTGTTGCAGAGAATGTTAAGACTCAGAAAATTTGGTATTTGGATTTGAGTTGAGACTTAAACCAAAATCTAACATAGTTGTATTATTATTTTTCTTTAGGCAGTCATAACAGACTCTGTGGCTAAAGTGGCACATTATTTGTTAAAACCGTTTCCTGGGTACTATAATCGGAACATTTATATCCCATCGAAATGCACATGCCAAAATCCTAACCACCAAAGTGATGGTATTAGGAAGTGAGGTTTGTAGGAAATGATTAGAGCATGATGAAGTTGGGACCTCTTATCTTCGCCCAGGACAGGGCACAGTAAGAAGGGGCCATCTATGCACTAGGCCCTGGACACCTACTAGTCATCAAATCTGATGATGCCGTGATCTTGTACTCCCAGCCTCCGTAACTGGGAAAAACAAGTTCCTTTCATTTCTTTTTTATTATTGTTGCACTTTTGGCCGGGGTCGGGTTTAAACGTATATGGGGCCAGTGTCCTACTCACTGTGCCACAGGCACCACCCTAGTTCCTATCATATTTAAACCTCCCAGTTTGTGGAACAGCCAGCCTACGGTATCTATGAGTGCCACATCTTAGGATTCAGTCAGTTACCTGGAAGAAAATACTCTCCTTGATCGTGTCAGTACTGAACACGTATAGACTTTAGTTTTTTGTCATTTTTTAAACAATATAGTGTAATAACTATTATAATAGGATTTACATTATATTAGATATTATAAATAATCAAAAGATGAGCTTAAAGGAACAGGAAGCAGTACCTGGGTTACATAAAAATCCCGCACCATTTTGTATCAGGGACGTGAACATCCAGGGATTTTTGTATCAACACCAGGTCCTGGCTAAGCGGCGCCCCCTGGGGCCCATTTAAGCGCAGTGCGGAGCTGTGGCCGGTGGCGGCGGTAGTGAGACCAGCTCTGGGATCGAACCCCCTTTTCCAGGTTTCTCTCCGCTCTCGCTAGTAGCTTAGCTCCGGAGCTCCGCTCACCTTCCCACCTGCCGCAGGGACTGCGCCGGCCTGCGCCTCGAGTAGACCTCTTCTCACTGCCGTCGCTGTGCCACCCAGTGCCCCCCTCTCCCGCGGAGATGTTCGAGAACTTGTCTTGCACCATTCCACATTAAATAATGGAAAAATTGAGGGCTTAATAGCTGAACTCGTGAACTGAGAGTTCTCAGTTTCATAAATGTAGGCCTGATTTCAGTTTCAAATCACCGGGAACTACTGAAATTGAAAAAGATTGAGCTCAGTGACAATAGAATCTTTGGAGGTCTGGATGTACTAGCAGAAAAACTTCCCAATCTGTATTTAGTCACTCTTGGTAACCTACCACCATGCTTGGGGACTTCACCCCAACAAAATTGTAAGCACTGTTAGGTTTTCGTGTAAGACTCTTGATGTAGGGTGGATAGCTATATTAGTGAGTCAACTGTCCCTGGCTCCCAGTTATGCCAAGAGTGTAACAGCATTTTTACTTTCTGGACAACAAAAATCTTTGTAAATAAAATCTTAACATTTTGGGGAGAAAATAAAGATCCAAGCACCAATCTCCCAAGCATACCAAAGAATGACTGCATTGTGCTATAGCAAACTGTTAAGGTGGCACAGTTATGGCTTGAGGTAGTTGCCAAAATAAATGAAGACAGCAAAATCAAGTAAAGTTTAGACAAGGAAGGAAGTATTTATTTCAATCTCTTAGATAGCATACTGAGGACTGTCTTAATGACCACAGACATTATGGAGGGCCCAGAGCTTGGATTTTATACACAGCGTTGAGGAGTATCAGTTGTTTTTTGGAAGTTTTCCAGTGTCTAGATCAACTCTGTTCCCATCCCATAATAACTTGTATCTACATGTCCATGTCAGAAGGTCTCTGGGACAGTAATCAGCTGCCCCAAAGAACCAGCTACCCAAAAACAATGCACCTGCAAGGTCTCGTTCAGCCCAGTTCCCATAGTAGCCCAGGGGAGCGTGACCCAAACCAGGTCAGTTAGTTAATACAGTTCCATATTCAGTATATTAACATACCCTAAGTTTTCCCTATGCTCAATTTGCAGTTAAATAGCCTAACTGCATCCACCAGCCACCCTGCTCATGTCTTAACTAACTGCTTAATATAACAAAACAGAGGCTGAACACTGAGATAACTTGGACCTCATATTGCATCCCCCCGGGGAATTTAAGTAAACAAACAGGAAAACAGAATGTCATTGATATATGCTCTTCTTTGTTTCCTAAATTGTCAAGATATTTATAAGACAAAAAATGCCCACTAGCAAGCAGAAATGTAAAGCAACTAGAAGATTCCATAAATCTGGGGACCCAGCAGAGTTGGAAAAACCATCTGCTTCTAGATTCCAAAGAGCTTCTGAGGGGCCCATATAAGATTTTAATTGATGAAAACCCCATAATGTAGAAATAGTTTTAATTGAACAAAAATCCTTTCTTAAAGTTGAATTTAGGTATGGTTTTCTCATCTAACCTCATAAGATCCTTTAAAATAAAAAGAATTGAGAGACAGGAAGAGGAGAGGAGAGGAAAGAGGCTTGGGTATTAGGGGAGGAGAGAGACAGGTAGATGTGAGGGAAGGAAAGAGAGGAAAGAGAAAGGCATAGTATATCAAAAGTATAAATAAATCATAAATTTGTAGGGAAAACTTTAGGTTTGTTAATATATAGAATATGGAATTGACCGAAAAATGTCATATTCATTGTAATTAAAAATGGAAAGCAATCCATATTAACACAAATTAATTTAGGCATAACTTTACAAGGGAATATTATTCAGCAATAGAAAAAAGGAAATTATTAACAAAAGTAACTATGTGGATTAATCTGAAAAACATGCTGTGAGAATGATGCCAGACCCAGAAGGGCACATTATGTATGATTTTATTTATAGTAAATTCGAGAAGAAATTATATCAATTTATAGGAACAAAAGTCTATCAGGGACTGTGGTTAGAGTAGCAGGAGTTTAACTGCAAAAAAATACATGGATGTTTTGGTGGGTGAAGACTATTCTATATCTAGAAAATGTTGGACTAGACATCAAGCATGATAAAAGTCACCAATCTTTACCTTGAAATGAGTGAGCTTCATTGCATCTTTTAACATGTATTGACTAATTTTAAAAGGTACTTGCTTATTCGGGATATTAAAACATCTTTAAACCCCCACATTTACTCAAGCTGGAAGGATGCTTCATTTTTTAGCATCTCTGAACCAAGAAAAACTTCTTACTACCTGCTAAATGAGGCCAAAAGAAATTGTGAAGAAGAGAATCTTCTAGAGAGAAAAATAAGAGACTAAGAGGAAAATTAAGTACGTTTTCCTAGAGTTCAGAATCAGGGCACAATCACAGAGTTTCTGCTGTACCAATGAAGGAGACTTTACACTGTCTTTTCAGAGAAATTTCATAATAATTCTGGATAAATAACTCTGCCATTTCCCCATTTTTGGAACACTGCACTATTGTTTACTGTGTGTGTGTGTGTGTTTGTGTGTGCAGAAGTGGGTTCTGGTAGCAATAACACCTTGTATGTTCAGAATGGACAGGTCATCCTCACATGGATGGAGGCACAGCATCCAGAACTTTTGGCCTTTGAGCAGAACATAAGAACTGGATGCAACTCTGTCTTGCCTACTTTGATAAGAGAAAGAAATACATTTGGGCAGAGAACAAATGAATAGTTGAAGAAAGAAGGTAGTCTGGAGGAAGGAATTATGTTCATCATTCTCTGCCTATCTTCTTTTATTTCATTTACACAGATCTAAAATAAATTTGTCAGTCTGATTTTTTTAAGGGGGTCAAAACACTGGATTCTGTGCAATGACATGTTGGCAGAAATGGTATATACAAATTCTGGGCCTTGCCTCAAAAACAACTCATGCAATCTTCTATGCATTCTTTGTCCCCTTCCTTTAAAAAATGTCAACTCAAGATGACCTTGAGAGTCATTGAAGAAGGAAGAGCTACACAGTTGAGGAACAAAGTTCCTTGACTGATTGCATATGGCAGAGCTCTCCCAGTAAGCTGCACTAGACCATGGGGAGAAAAACCTATGAGGAAAAAAACCCAAACAAACAAAAAACGAAAATGCACATTTGTTTTGTTAAGCAATGAAAATCTTTCTTTGGTAGAGCCCTTGACATTATTCACCCTGACAAAGTTAGTGTTAAATCATACTGAATAATGCCAATAAAATTTATAAAGTATTGTCATATTTGAAACCTACCATCAAAGTCCTTAAAAACCTGTGAGGCCAAAAGAAAAAAGAAAAAGAAGAAGAATTCAACTATTTATCTTTCAAGTAAGTCATACTACACAAGAGAGAATTTCCCAGAACAGCTCAAAAAGCATTTGAAGTACAGTTAACCTTGGTTTGTAAAGCTGGGGAGTATATGCATAGTTGAGAATTTGAGTTACTGCAATGACATTTACTAAATACATTCTCTAAAATGTTGGTTCCAAAATCATCCCTCACTATGATTCTATTAGTCAAGCCCAAATCCCTACACTGAGGATGTTTTGTTCTTTTTATTCTTTTCATTTTGAAACAAAAGACATTTTAGAGTAAGATTGAATAATAGTATACTGATTGCCTCTTCTGATTTTTGTTTCTCATTTCTACATTAACATTTTCGGTGTTTGTTCATTTCTTTGACTGCCTGAATTTTTTATAACTGCAAAACCTTTCCTTACATTTTTCAGAGGCAAAACATGAATAAAAGACGCTTTTCAAGTATGAGCATTTAGTCCAGGAGAGCAGAAACTCTCCCTTGACACTTGAGGTAGATTTAAAAAAGAATCTTTCATATAAATTTATTTTAAAATGCCTTACTCTTCACCAAACATAATTTTTCCAATTCAATCATGGAGAATGTGCCTTAACTACACTCTAAGAATTAAATAATTAAAATAAAGGAATATTATCAATTGATAGTAATTTGATATACATAGTAAGAAGCATAATGAGCAGATAACATCAAACATTAATGGAACTGGTATATGATATAGTCATCAGTTGAGCTGTCTTGAGTTTGTTGCCAACTGCTGAGTCCAACTTGACTCTGGGCCTTGGAGAAACTGGGGTTAAGTTTATCTAACACAAGAGCAGTTCACATGTCTATCTTTAAAATACGTGAGTTTCCATCCATATCCATATGTTCTTCTTAAGTGAATTGCATAGAAAATGTGTAATCTCATGGAAAAATAACTGAGAAATGTATTTGCTCAAGTGACAAGGAAATTCTAAGAATCCAATCACTCAGTCAAGTTAGACATAAATAAAAATTAATGAGTCTGGTTGAGAGCTATTACAGCTCAAGTCACATAGGTCCAATTAAAAGGAAGGGGGGCATTTTGCCCATTTTGCTGAATAATGAAAAAAAAGAAGTGTAAAGTAAGAGAACAACTTTAAATTGGGAGAAAATTTTCATGAGTACTGAATCAGTCCCACATTTAGTATACTCATGGACCATGGGACCCTAGTAGGCCATAGCCTTTATAAAATGTCAGATCTCACATTTAGTAAATGAGAAATTTTGACCAAGTTATGTAATGTCTTTTTGCATTGATGTCCTGTCTCAAAGCACATATTAATAGCAGTGCTCACCTCAAAGGAATATTGTAAAATCGAGTGAGTTATACATGCAAAATGCTTAATGCAATGACTTTTATTAAATCATGTACTTAACAAAATATAAATTATTTATGTATTCATTTATTCTTTCATTTATTTGTTGAATATTTATTAAACACCTATTGTTTCAGTTGCTGATTTAGATGTTGGGGATATAATAGTGAACCCTACACAAAAAAATGTGTGTTTTCATTCATATTACATTGTACTTGACAGAGAAGCAATAAAATAAGTAAACTAGATAGCACACTAGACTTTCATGAATGCTACAGAAAAACTAATGGAGAGAAGAAGATAGGACATCATGGGAGAAATTATAACTTTAAATGAGGTAGGAGAGTACATTAGTCAGCTCAGATTGCCATAGCAAAATATCACCTACAGAGTGGGTGGGTTAAACACCAGTAACTAATTTTCTTACAGTTCTGAAGGCTGGCAGTCCCAAATCAATGTGCTGGCATGGTTAGTTTCTGGTGGGGCTCTCTTCCTGGCTTGTAGACTTCTGCCTTCTCACTGTCTGTACATGGTGGGGAGAGAGAGAGAGCAAGACTTGGTGTTTCTTTCTTGTCTTATAAGGACACCAGTTCCATCAGGCCAGGAATCTACCTCAGTTAACCTCAATCAGCTTCTTAGAGACCTAAAAGCCCAATATAGTCACATGTGAGCTTAAGGATTCAACCTATGAATTTTGGGGGGACACAATCAGGCCACAATAGGTAGTGAGAGAAGTATTGACTGAAACACAGCATTTATGAGAGTATGTAAGGGAATGTTTGAGAGGTTTGCATGGGACAGGATAGTTAAAGGAAGAAGAATGGAGAGAGCAGGCTGAGCCTCTGGAGTGAAGGGAAGAATAGCAGGAAGTGAGAGGAAACAGAAAGGCCTGGTAAGATTCAGCCATAGCACCAATGTATAGAGGTTGATTTTAATTACAAGTAAGGGATGGGAAGTTTTGGTAGCAGATAAGTAACAAGTTGTGACTAAGTGTTAATGAGATTACTCTGATTGTTATGCTAAGAATATTCTAAAGGGGGATGGTTGGAAAATAGGAAGACAGAATAGAAAGCTATTGCAGTAATCCAGAGATTACAGTGGCTTGGACGAAAGTGGTAGCAGTGCAGACAATGAGTAGCTATCAAAATTTGGACAAATTTTGAAGTAAGTATAAAGAGCATTTGATGAATGATATGTAGCTTATAAGAAAACAAAAGAAACAAAGTTGGTTTCAATTTTCTTTTTTTTTTTAACTGAGCAACAGTAAGGGGATAGATTGTATGCTATTCAGGTCAGTATTGCAGAGGAACAATTTGAAATAAAAATCAGACTTTGATATTTGGATAAGTTAAAAGTGAGATGCCCATTCAACATATAGAAAGTGATGTTGCATGGGCAGTTGTATATACACAAATGGAGCTCAGGAGAGAAGACAGGCCTATTTCAGCATGTAGACTTATTATAAGCATGAAAGCATGAAGCTAGGTGTTTAGCAGGAACCTTTGTTGGGAAAAAAAGAATCAGCTAAGTCCAAGAACTGGCAGTATGATATTCTAACTTAAGAAAATCAGTGAGATGAGGTAGTGCCAGTGAAGATAAATAAGGGAACATGAGATTGGAAGAAGACGCAGTATTAGGAGTCAATTTATAAAAAAGAGATGGAGGGATTTCCAAAAGTAGGGAACAATCACTTGCATCAAATCCTGCTGAGAAATGGCATAAAGAAGGAAACTGAAAAGTGGACTTTGGGTTTTGCAACCTAGATGTCATTGTTGATATTGACAAAATAGTTCCAATGGAATGGAAGAATAGAACACCTGATTTCTGTGGGTTAGATACAGAATTCCTGGAGCAAAAAAATAAATAAAAATAAATAGCAGCCTGTAAGTATGTACAAGATTTTGGAGAATTTTGTTAGAAAGGGAGTGTAAAAGAATGGGCAGTAACTCTAGGGTTAAGTGAGTTTAAGTGGGAACTTTTTATGTTTTTAAGATAGGAGGAATAAAATATGTTTGTGTACCAATAAGAAACATCCAAATGTTTTGTGAGACTTTTCTTCACTACCATATTGAGAAATATGATGTCAATATGTACCAGAAACCAAATGATTTCCCTCTGACTCTGCAAAGAAGGAAAATAAAATAAATCAGAAGTGAGTGCACTATACGAAAAGCATTGATGTGCAATCAGTTCAAGAATTTGTCCATGATTTTGTACAGTAGCTCCTTCCATAAATAGCTATTGGATTTGACATCATTTGGTTTTTAAAGTTCATACTCTTATAGCATGGTAGGGTCCCTTCCTTGGAGTGGCAACTCTTTTAGCTTTTACTGTATCGGAACTTTTTGTTATAATTTTCTAAAATGCTAATGCCCCTGTAGCGAGTACCATATTCTTCAAGAAGGGAAGGTCCTCAACCTGAGTAATAATGATATGGATATCAGCAAGCAGTGCCATTTCAATAATCAATTGGATGTTTATAGTATGTGGATTAGCTAAGTGTAGTTAACTAGTTGATCTGACCATGCAAGTCACCTGCAGATGTCAAGAGGACAATAGTAGTATTTGTATGATTAACTCATTGGAAGAAAGGAAATGGTAGCCACAGAAACATTTGCAATATTAAGACTCTAATTTTCTCTTACCCATATTTATAATTTTATAGCTAAACTTACTGAGCTATTATAAAAGCTTAAATCCTAAATATTAAAAGTATTAAAAATCTTAAAGATTCTTAAACTTTTTGCATAACTTTTGAACTTTACAACCTCCAGAGATGTTGCACAGGCAACTGTATTTTTTTATTATGGGTTAATATGAGAGTAACATATGATTAGATTATGTTATTTGATTTGTAAGATAATGTCTAAAGTCTCACTTGTAGTTGAATCCTTCACCCAGTAAATATGCCATATATCCCGACATTGCACCCAGTAAGTGGAACTGACTGAAACCCCTCCCCATTCCTCTCTCCACCCTTCTTGAATTTAATCATGTTTTTCTCTCATGTAGGCCTGTAGTTGCTGATTTGCTACTTTCTGATTAGTACTGAATACCAGGGACGCTTACTTTTCCACTCTTGAGATATGTTACTTAGGAGAATGTTCTCCAAGTTCATCCAGGTAAATACAGAAGATGCAAAGTCTCCATCTTTTTTTTAATGGCTGAATATTTTTCCACAGTATGCATATATGACAGTTATTAATTTATTTGTAGGTTGATGGGCACTTGGGTTGTTTCCACATCTTTGTGATTGTGAATCGAGGTGCTATAAACATTCAAATGTACACACCCTTATGATTGAATGATTTTTTTTCCCCCCTGAGTAAATATCTAGTAATGGGATTGTGGGATCAAATGGAATGCAAACTTTTAGTTTTTTTTTGAGGATTTTCCATCCTTCTTTCCAAAAACCCTGTCTCACCAACAGTACATTAGTGTACCCCTCTCTCTGCACTTATGGCAGCTGTATTTTAATATAAAAGAAAGATATAAAAAAGAATAAAAAAATAGATGCTAAAAATTAATAAAGCTATGGAATGAATTGAAATTTTAAAATGAAAATGAAACATACTTAAGAAAACACAAATTATATAAATCTTAAGATTTAAAACTAAGTTTTGAAAAGAGATAAATTATACTGAGGAATAAACTATGTGGGGGAGGGGCTGAAGCTCTCAATCAGCCTGAACTCAAATTGCTTTCTCACTTTTATGGTGCAGAAGAAGAAGACTTTGGAAAAAAGAAGACCTGCATTCTGGCCTCTCATGGCACTCTACCATGCCTGGGCTCAATAGCTTATCATGAAGCTTACTAGGGTATGAAAGCCTTCAATAAGCTTCATGGTAAGCTATTCACAAAAGGCAGATCCTCCACCACACATTACAGCTGCAAGAGCAACTAGTTTATGCTGAGAAGTTCATCAAAGGGAATGGCCATTTCTCTCTTGGGCTGTGCACTAGAGGCTGACATCACCACAGAGAAAGGAACCATACCTCTTACCTTTAGGACCTGTGGTGGATAAGGGATGAAGAATTTAGGAATTCCCTGCCCACTGGCATTTTGCTGACTCTCACATTAACAGCTCAGACAAACAAGCAAATCCCAGCACCTCCCAGACTCAGGAAGGGCACAAGGGTCACAAGAAGTAAGTCTGGGAGCTGGACTTAAGTGACAAGGAAGGCTGTGTGGCTATATCTGGCAGAGGAGTGTGGGAGGTGCTGAGGAACGGGATCAGGAAGCATGCTGATATCACCTGCAGGAGAACTTCCATATTGGATTAAGATGTGAGATTCAGAGAGGAATAGTCTAGTCTAGTGATTCTCAACTAGTGTGCTGCAGCACACAGGTGTGCCATGAAAATTTTTAAAGATCATTAATTAAATTATTTTTGAAATAAGTACATATATTTATTTTTAACTCATTTTTTTATCAACAAGATTAACGTAATGTTGTGTGTATATGTGTGTGTACATGGCATACTACTTAGCCATGAAGAAAGATGACTTAATCCCTTTTGCAACAATCTGGATGGAACTGGAGACCATTTTCCTAATAAAAGTTTCTAAAGAATGGAAAAACAGAAAGATATAACAGAGTATACAGCCAGCCTGTATACTCACTATTAAATTGGAACTAATCAATCAGTACTCATTCATGTTCACAGACGGAAGAAAAGCTCAATAGAACTCAAGCGTGGGGGAGGGGATTGGAGGAGGGCACAGGTGAAATCAGACCTAATGAGCACAGTGAACTCTATTGGAGTGACACGCAGGCTTATAGGGCAGGGCAAGTCTGACCCAAGTATAAAAGCAATCCGTGTAACCAAAACATTTGTAACCCTGTACTATGAAAAAACAATGATCTTAGTATAAAAAATATTCTCTGCTTTACCTAAATACACACACACACACACACACACACCCCAAAGTTGAGTTTCCAAAAGAAACTTAGTATGGTCCCTCAAACAATAGATAGAATGAAGGAGGGAGGGAAACAAAATTACAGATCAATTTTTCTCATTATCAGTATAAATTTATACTCTTCAAAATTAAATAAAAATATATACATATACAATGTCAATATATAGCAACTATACCATATCATATAGTAGATTATAACTTATAAATTTTAATAAAATAATCAATTCATAATAAATTATCAATTTGTAACAGCTTTATAAAATCAAATGACTAATGTAAATAGCAAAACACATACTCCTATTTTTAACATTTTTAAACACAATTTATTACCCTTTTTGGTATTGATAATTTTCTGGATGTTCATACTTTTTTATTTTTTTTTTAATAGTTTTTGGCCAGGGCTGGGTTTGAACCCACTGCCTCCAGCATATGGAGCCAGCACCTTACCCTTTTGAGCCACAGGCACCACCCCTGGATGTTCGTACTTTAATATATCGTATCATTTCATATAAGGTAGGACAATCAAGTTTGTGAACTCATCCTAAAAGAAATGTTTCAAAGAGGGGACTAAGGGCTGGCACAGTGCATAGCTTCCCAAAGGGAGTACTTTGAAGGTGACCATAGTGATGTTCAGCAATGAGATATGTTGCACTTTTTCTAGGAGGAGTCCATGAAGTTAATCGTCTGACCTCATATTCGACCTACAGAAGGTCAAATTCCTTGAACCATTTCTGAGCATTTCCAAGGAAGTTTGCCTTGCATATCTGGAGTGAAGTTCTGTATCATACTTCCTTTTCCCTTAGCCTGGCAAATGCACACAGCTTTGTAAGCATTTGCAGTGCACTCCATTTATGGAAATTAAAGTATGTAACTGTCTTGCAAGAGCTTAGCATTAATTTACAATCTAGTTTAATATTGTCCTGAAGAATTGCAGTGCAAGGCAATTTTAAAACCTAAGTAGAAAAAGCATGTTAGGAAGCCCTATGAAATGTATATTATCATATTTCTGACCTGACTAAAATCATAGCATGCAGAAAATCTCACAGAATTTGCAATGGTTTGGTTAGTCTTGGAGCCCGTGTATAAACTAACTTTTCTTTACGGTTTTGTTTTCTTACTTATATCTCATAAAATATATTTTTAAGCACAAAATAAGTGAATAATACTAGCCAAGTATAAAATATAGCAAAATAATTTAATGCTAACTTTCTTTATGTTTATGTTAGGAAGAGTAACTAATATTAAATATGAGTCTCGTATCTAGATTTTAATGACCACATAAATAATTTAGCTTAATCTTGGCCTCTGCTATGAAAGGTAAAATATATATAATTTAATCATAACAAAGTAGTAACGTTTCAAGAGGGATTAGAATTTTGTTACTAAAAGCAATAAGGCATAGGTTAAAGGAGGGTATAGATTCACTGTAAAATATTTTCATAAATATTTATTTAACATTTAAAGAGTACGTGACATTGTGCTATTTTACTATCAGTGTTTAATTTCTACCTCAAAACTATTCTATGAGGTAGCTATGCTCTAGATTTAGAAATAACTATAAGAGATGAAGTATTTTAATCATAAAAGTAATGAGGTAATTTAGAGATTTCAACCTATTTTGCTTTGATTCTAAAGCATGAGCTATTAAATATCATGTGATATCATCACACAATTTTCATATTTTTGTGATGTAAAATTCCTTAAAAAAATCAAAAATCAGAAATTAACCTTTGCAGAAAAATTTGTCAATTTAACTTATCCCTTTAACTCCTTTTTTTTTTTTAAAATTAAGATCATATTGGGGGGACATTTTCAAGGGTTTTATATTATTTTCATCAAACATTTTCTTAGGTTTATCAGAGTTACCGCCTAGTATACATCATGGTCATGACTAAATCTCTTAGACAGCAAGATACAAGGAAGACCTCACTGGACACAGTCCTGCCTTCTCACTTGTTTTTACCTTTGCCTGAATTATTTCCTACTTTGCTGCCTCACTGTTTCAAAGTTTCCAGTCTTCTCAGTGTTAAGTTGCTACCATATATTAATACTCCCCAATCTTCTACCTTCCTTCGATTTGTTTGACTAACACATATCAACACCTACTATAGTGCAATCAGCCCTCCTGTCCAAAGACTCATAAACGCAGATACAGAAGGGCCACCTGTAAGAGACAGGAACATCTGTGAATTTTGGGTTGGGGTAGAAGGCCTGGTAACAGTCTCTCCCAGATGCTGAGAGGAAACGAAACACAGCTTGAATGTCTACCTGAGGTTATTTTACAGTTAACTTTTATTCTCTAAGATGAAAGTAAATGTACTAAATAGTAAATACATAAATCCGGAACATCGTCATTTATTATCAAGTATTAGGTATTATTGTATTTGTATGTGCTATACTTGTATATGACTGGCTGTGCAATATGTTTGCTTACACCAACATCAACACAAAGGCATGGACAATATGAATAACGTTTTGCATTAACATTATGAGATCACTCACTAGCTGATAGAAATGTTTCCACCCCATTATAAACTTACGGGTTTCAAGGCAGCTGCTGTGACCTAAAATATTGGGGCTTCAAGTAGCTGCCTCGACCTTCAGTTCTTGGAGTGCTCTTGGTCAAAAAATGACCAGATACCTCAAAGTAAGGCAGCAAAGTTGCCTTACTTAATGAAACAAAGTTTATCGAGGAAGAGAAAGATAACTTTACAGAGTAATAAACTTTACAAATAAGATACATTCGCCCTAGATAGTGAGTGGGCCTGCAGGTGGATCCGTGTGTACTTAAGGGAAGAGGCATATCTTCATGCGTTGCATTGCTAGCAGTAATAATTTAATAAGCCTAAAACCAATTTTCAATTGTTTATTATCAGTAGGTTAGGAATTGAGTTAATAAAATGATTGCAGACGATGGGCAAAAGGGAATGGACAGGAGAGAAGTGGATCAGAGAAAAGTGGGTACACATTCAGACTACAGGAATAACACCAGGAAACCTAAAATCTGTTGCAAAGTACAAAAACCTGACTTTTCCGAACTGAGAAACTGTCTTGCTGGAACTTCACCCCTCCTCCTGCATGACTAGGCTCAGAGGTCACTGAACACAGAGACACAAGCCTTGCCACAGGTAGGTCTGTGTGTCTGGGGAGTCAGTGAGGGAATGCAGACCGTGCTGGAGACAGGGCAGGCACCTAAACCCCGTTAAGAGAGAAAAAGTATCTCAGGAAGATAAGGAGGAAGATAGAGCCTTTCTTCTTTCATCTCGATATTGGCAGCAATACCAGGATGGCTGCACCCAAGTCTTCCCAGGGGTTTAATCACCACTCCCAAGATTTGTGTGTGTGGTCTGAGTGGGGTCTGCTTTGACATCCTGTTCCTGGACTGTGCTCCCTGTCCCACGCTCTGCTCTGTTTGTGTTAAGATCATAAATACCTTAGTAGAGCAATAAAAGTAAGAGATAAATCAGTCTAATTAATATAGTTAAAGAAACAGTTTGGTTAGAAAATACAAGCCCAGCAACAACCATGACTAAGTGTTTAGCATTCCCCCATTAGATTAATGATTAAAACAGTGATGTGTGTAACAAAAATGGAGCTAGGTTGGAGCTAGGGACGTTTTGCTGGTCCTCATGCTTGGAGGTGAAAAGTCCTCTGGCCAGCTTTTTAAAACCTTCTTCTTGGGTCTTCAAACATTTATTTTTCCCTCATCCCTTTGTCCCACCAGTCACTGGGAATGAACTCACAGTGTAGTCTGGCACTGGTCCCCAACACGGGCCTCAATGCAAAGGCAAGTATGAAGAAGCAAAAGTTATGGCTGGTGTATCTCTTTTATACCACCTGGGTCAGGTCTACTTTGTGGTTCAGAGATCACCTTGAAACCAGAGTCTTACTGCCCATGTGGACCTCCAATGAACCTCTCTGCAAGCATATTAGGGGGTGTGAACCAAAATGTACCTCTAAGCTAATGACATGATAATTAGCCTTAAGGCTGTTCTAGGTCACCCTCAAGACTCTAATGGACCTGTTGCTAGGCTAGGGAGTCTTCTACGTCCTTTTGCAGTTGACATGCTGGTTCTCACTGGTAGATTGGTAGGACATTCCCACCTCCCCAGATGTGAGCAATCATTTGGGATAAAATTAAGATGTATGGCACCAAGATAGAGGCCTGGAGGCCCCACCTTGTCCTCCTTCCCAAGAGAGCTATTCCTAACTAACAGGACCACCATCATCAATGTGGGCCATCATTGACCAAAACTTTGTTATAAGGCACATGATTGGATCACTTATCCAATATTTATTACACACCTACTTTCTGATAAGTATATTCTGTTGCTCAGAAGATAAAACAATGGAGGAGGTACCAAAGACCATGCTCTGTATAGGCTACCATCTATCCACAGTCAGGGGGAAAGAGGGAGAAATAACAAGCAAATAATTTTTAAAACATATTCAAATGGTAGTAATTATTGTGAAGTCAATCTTAAACAGGGCAATGTATTACTGTGAGATGTGGCCATAGGAAGCCATGTTAGACGGACAGGTAAGAGACCACCTCCTTGTTACTTAAATGATATTTAAAAGGTGGCCTCAAAGATGTAAATGAATCAGCCAATTAAAGATATGTGAGAAGGTTATTTTCTATTGAAGATAAGGCATGAACAAAATAGAATAGTAGTAGGTTAACCTAACAGTAGGACTGTAGGTTTAGGAACCCAATGTGAAAGGAATATAATGAGCAAGGAGAAACTAACAAATGGGTTTAGGCAAAAAAGTGCAAAATAATTAGTTACTATATTGAAAAGATAATTCTGGGTGTTCTATGGAGAATGAGTTAAGATAATTCTGGGTATTCTATGGACAATGAGTCACAGAGGTGCAAACATGATTAAAAGCAGAAAGTGATTAGGAGACAAATGTTTTTTTTTTCAACAATATACATATAACTGTTAGGTTCAAAGCTGGTTTTGAGGTTTATGACGATGGAAATTAAGAAAAAGCCATACATTTAACGGACATTTTGGAGTAGAGTTCACAGTACTTGCTGGTGGATAATATGGAACTGAAAAGAGGTGGCAAATAAATAATAAACCTTCAATTATTTTGGTCTTGAACAACTCTGAATTTTAATATCCCCTTGGGGGGAAATCGAGAATGATGTTTGGTACACATTGTTTGAAATGCTTACGAAACATCTTAGTGGAGATGTACAGTGGACAATTATAGGCATGTGAAACTGAGAGGAGTGTTGAACTATGCCTGCTGGCAATCTTGTTTGTTCCTTTATTTACACTGACTAGCTGAGTGCCTTTCAAGAAGCTGACGATCAATAATATGTGCTGAATCAAAGACTGTTTCTCAATCCTCCAATTCCCACCTTTGTTTATAATTTCTGTTAGTAATAATGATTATATATTTTCAAATATTTCTTTTTTTACTTCTGGCCATAAAAAGATTAAAATCTAAATCATTAATTTTCAAAAAATAGACGTTTTTTCCTGAAATAACTGACAATTGTATTTTTCTAAACACATGACAAATAACGCTAATCCATGCCTAAACTACCCTTGTTTGAGAGCAGATCAAAACCTATAATAATTAAAGCCTGTTTCACACCTTGAAAAATCAAATATTGTACCCTTTTGTAGTCTTTCCTTCAGAGGCTCCTATTTTTTTGTCTCTTAGGTTTTTTTCCTAGATGTTTTACTCTTTTCAATATGATAAAAGTTTAGTATAAATGACAAAAACACAACATAAAACTTCTATTCTGCTTCAGGGTCTAAAATCCAATTATATTTTATTGAGAGAGTTGGAATTAAGTAAAAGGGAAAAAAGTAGGAAACACCAATACATCTTATAAGTAAAGTGAAGCAATTTCCCTAGAGACAAGAACAACGCGTATCTTCCGACCTCATCTATCTTAGTATTCAGAATATTGCAAACTGGAGAGACTTTACATCAAGCCAATATGCATTTCTTTCTTTTTCTTCACATTTTATTCAACATATCTGGACATCATTAAATATTCTTAGATGTATAATATTACTATCTGCTCCTTGTTCAGATTAGGTCATTATTCAAAATTGTCAAATAAATAATACCCCTGTCAAGGTGCTATTATATTAGCTTTTGATATAATGAGCCGTATACTTTTTCATATGTAAATATTTTGAGAAGGGCTCTCTAACTTCCATATGATTATCACAAAGTCCCATGATTAGAATCTGAAGGCCTAAACAAAATCAAAGGAAATCGGGGAAACACAACTGATAAGTGCAGGTATTATGATCACGTACATGTTATGTACTTTGTTGTTTGAAGTAACATATTGTTTTTTATATATATATATATATATATATATATAAAGACTACTGTAGACATGTTAGATGTTTTAAACAGGTGAGTTAAATGTTGTAAAGACAGCCTCATTCAATTAAATTATCCACTTTTATCTGACTTTGACCGAATAGGCTAATCTGATATCATTCATTACATTACAGATGTGAATTCCCATATTAATTTATCATGAGAAATAAGAAAGATAACATGTTCATGGAAGGTAAACCAAAAAAGAACAAAAGTATAATTAGAAAAAAAAAATCATGTGGGTGGATATATTGGAAATCTTTTTTTTTTTTTTGACCAGGGTTGGATTTGAACCTGCCACCTCCAGCATATGGGGTCGGCACCCTACTCCTTTGAGCCATAGGCGCCGCCTTATTTTAGAAGTCTCAATCAAATTATAAACATATCAATTAGACTGCACAAGAAACTATTCAATCATTGTGTTTCTGTTTTGCTATATCCAAACACAATTACCAATTTGAATTGGCAGCAAATGTAGAAATATGTGTCAAAAATCAATCCTTGGGCTGGGCGTGGTGGCTCACACCTGTTATTCCAGTGCTGTGGGAGGCCGAGGCAGGTGGATCGCCTGAGCTCAGCTGAGTTTGAGACCAGTGGAAGACCAGCAAATAGGCAGAGTGAGTCAGAATGCGACCCCATCTCTACAAAAAAAAAAAAAAAAAATAGCTTAGGGGCAAGGGGGCAAGAGAATCACTACAGGAGGAAGAAGCAAAAAAACAAACAAACAAAAAAAAACCTTTCAAACGAAGATAAAGTAAAAGCCAGCGGAAATTGAAAGCAAAAATAAAATAAAATAAAATAATATCAATCCTTGTTGTTTATTTCTTCTCTTCATCCCCCACAACCTGCCACGTGGAAGTCCCCTTGGCTCTACGATTGTCCCTTCCTCAACAATTACAGCATATTTCTTTCTTTATATATTTTCCAACATATCCTGGAATGAGGAGAGGCCTTAAAGGTTGTTTAACTCTTCCCTTTACTGCTGTATATGTTTACTGTCCTCGATAGCAAAATTCTCATGGATAATCATGATGAGAACATGGGATTCCATTTATTCTACACTACAGTAAAATGTTCTGTATTTCCTCTTTTTTCCCCTTCTATGGATCAAACCATTTCTTATGTGCTATTTACCTCTCTTCAGTATATGATAGCAATCTATAAATTCCTAGATGGAAGGAATGCAATATAATTTAACTTGAATAGTGTCTGGGCAAAGTGAGGTAAAAAAAACATTTCTCAATGTGTGTTTCAATGTACGAGTTTCAATTTCCTGCCCAGTGTTCCAGGTGCTGTCCAACTAGCCCATATGAGAATGTATATAAATCTTGTTTTGTGATGAACACTCTAGTTGTGTGGACAGCAGTTATGCTAGTCAGTTTGGAAGGTCATCATGATGCCCTTAAATTGTACTGAACTTTATTCAACTAAAATCTCATCATCTTTCAAATGTTTTTGGATATTTTCATCTCTCAGTTTGTTGTTTTAGGGTGGAGCAAATATTCCCCCTTTATACAGTGTCTAACACATGAGTATCCCTTATGTAAAATGCTTGAGACCAGTAGTGTTTCACATTTAGATGTTCTTGAATTTTGGAATAATTTGTATACATAATATCTATCTTGGGGATGGAACTCGAGTTTAAACATGAAATCCAATTGTGTTTCATATACACTTTATGCATAGGACCTAAAGGCAATGTTATACAATATTTTGAATAATTTTGTGCATTAAAAATTTGACTGCAATCCATTACAAGAGATCAGAGGGGAGTAGTAGTATCAGGTGAGTGGTCAAAAAATTTCAGATTTTAAAACATTTTAGATCTCAGCGATGTTCAACTTGTATATAGCAGAAACATCATACTGTTATAGCACTGGTGAGAAAAAATTTACCAAAGAATCATTTTTAAATATTTAGGGGTATATGACAATTTTGAAAAAATTTAACCTGTAAAAAAGAAGGCAGTTAGCCTGTTTTGAACCTGGACTTTCTCATAACTTATTTCCCTTTTTATTTATGGTATCCTAAACCTTGAAAGTGAAAGCTAAAATGTAAAACTGTAAAACAAAAGTAATTTTATGTGTATTTAGTAAAAAGAATACATATAATATTTCCAAAAAAAATCTTTACTAAAAAACAAAATCACAGCTACAGGGAAGTATTATCAGGGTCTTATTACTTAAAAATGTAGAAAATTAAATAGAGGCTCAGATCTTACTCAAGGAGTACTTGTAAAAGTAGGTTCAGATAAGGGTCTAGGATAATCAGCCTTGAAGGGGACTCTCAGAGGAAGCTGAAGAACATAAAATTTTTACAAATTATGGGGTCACGACAATTATCAGCATCAGATAGTCATCTGATCAGGTAGTAACCAGCATCAGATTTTTCCCCAACTTCAAAAACTTCTTTCTCATACTCTATTTAGGAAATTGCACATGGCCAGGCACAGTGGTTCACACCTGTAATCCTCGCACTCTAGGAGGCAGAGGCAAGTGGATTGCCTGAGCATAGGAGTTTCAGACCAGCCTGAGCAAGACCGAGACCCTATTTCTACTACAATAAAAAAATGAACCAGGAACCAGGTGGTGTGGTGAGTACCTGTAGTTCCAGCTGCTCAGGAAGTTGAGGCAAGAGGATCACTTGAGGCCAAAAGTTTGAGGTTACTATGAGCTATGACACCACCTAAGGCAATAGAGTAAGACTGTGTCTTAGAGAGAGAGAGAGAAATTGCACATAATCTTTAACATCCTTAACTCTTTATCTTGTAATTCCCCAGTTAATATTTTGCTTTATTCTTTCTGTAAGTCTGTGTTGTGTTTTCTACATTTTTTTAATTTTCTACTTAATACAGATCAAGCAGTACTGTATTTTCTAGCCATTGAGATTATTTAGAACTCGACTTGATGTTATGAAGTATCTGTTACTTACCCAAATTATTTGATTAGCATTTTATTTTTTTATTTCAAATTAATATGAGGGTGCAAATTTTTAGTTTATATTGTTTCAATTAAGAGCTCAACTACAACTTGATTAGCTTTTCAATCTTTTTTTCTCAAGCAATTGTATTTTTTTAATGCATATTCTTAAGCAGTTTACAACTTACAGGTAGGGATTTCCTACCAGAATGGTACACAGAGACTAAATTGCACAAGCCCCTAACTCCATGATCATCTTGTCTCTATCTCAGAGCACTCAGGACTATCAAATACCTTGCAAAAATCCAGATGACTGGTATCCAAAGAATGTCTTGATTTACTAGTCTAATAACTCTATATAAAAATTTCCATAGGATCTTACAGAATACATCAAATAAATGAATAAGCTTCCTCTTCTTTTGGGGACTGGAGACAAGTCACAAAGAAATTCGGGTGTTGATAACATAAGAGTTCTACATGTAGCAAGAGGAAAAGAAATTTAGACATGGTTGGCTCTCTGGTCCCTGCAGAACAGGAACGTTGGCCTTCGTACATAATCACTAAATTATTCAAATCAGGGGTGGAGGTTTTATGGAAGATTATTCTACCCTGGGTTGATTAAAGTTATTGTCAGGGGTACCCAATATTTTTTTATAACTGTGCTTCTAAAATATATCAAGAAAGTAAACTTCTATGGAGACTTCTTACGGAGAGCTGCAACAATGAACACAGAAGCAAAACCATTAATATGTTTTTCCTATCCATTTTATTCAAATGTGCACATAATTGTACACGTAAAAACCAAACTCTCTTTTCAGATATGCTGATAAGTAGAAAAGATTTCTGGTGGTGGTTTGAAGGTTATAGTATCTTTATTTGATTTCTCCATAATCTTTATTTTATTTCAGTTAAAATCCATTAATATTAAAAATTTTGGTTCCCCATCAAATAAAATCCATTTAGAGAACTTGATCTGGGCATCTTAATTATCTTTGTTAACTTACAAGAGAATTGATGTCTTCTGAAAAAATTTAAACTTACACATGTAATTTATTTCACTAGAACAAATACTTTGCTGTAATTTTCTTAAGATAATAAGTTACTAAATATAGTTTTCTTAGAATTTTTTTCTGTCTTAAAATGTGAAGCACAAGATAGTTTTGGTTTTTTTCCTGGTGTAAGAGATGATTGGGAGTAAACAGCTTTGGGGAAAAATTAACTCTTTCGAATCCATCCTTGTTTGTGATGCTGCAGTTGATAAACCAGCCCTGAAGGAGAATCTCCCTCTCCCTCTCCAGGATATTTACCTTTGAGTGTGACCTAGGGGTTGAGAATCTTTGAATCATTTCTTTTCATTGTGAAAGTTTTTGAAAAGTTTTTTACCCAAATCATTCAGGATTTACTAGTGAGAATCAGTAGTAGTAGGTTAGTGACATATTCTAAAATGGTCACAGCACTCTTAGCTCTCAGACTTAGAGCTTCAAAGTTTGAGAAGGCAAGAAGTTACCATCAATCAACAAATTATACGTTTTTAAAATATCTACTTTCAGCTCACCATTATATAATTGACAGAATCGAAAATTTTGGGGTCTTATAATAGATATTGAATCTGCCTGTAATATACAATACTTTAGAAGAGTATTGTATTTTACTCTGTAAAATACAAGAGTAAAATAAATGGTTAGAAATGATTTAGTTCAATTCCAAATGTAATTCAATTAAGGTCAACTCCAAATGTTTCAGAGATCTTATAGTATGTTTTAAATTATCTTTCTTTTTTTTTTTTCTTTCCTTCCTTCCTTCCTTCCATTCTTCCTTCCTTCTTTTCTTGGGACAAATGTTTGCATGCCATTGGTAATAATTTAATTTGTGTGTGTGTGTATGTTTATAATATAGAAAATATTTTTCAAACATGGGCTCTTATATATTTAAGTATTCAGAATTATGTGGAAAGGTAACCTTTATCACACAAGGGAAGTCATATTTGGATTAAAACAAAGGCAAAATAATGTTCTGCAAAATACCACTGACATAGTTTTAAGAATTATAAACATTCTAACATAAAAGCAGTTGAGTTATTTGAAGTTGAAAGATCTAGGTAAGTTTCTGGAACTAGCATATGTTTACTTTTACTAGTTGGGCCAGTGGGATTATAGGCATAAAAGAGTGCTTTAAAATATTTAGTATTTAAATATTTAAAATATTTCTACATGTGAATCTTTTTTTTTTTTTAGAGACCGAGTCTCAGTTTGTCGCCCTCAGTAGAGTGCTGTGGCATCATAGCTCTCAGCAACCTCCAACTCCTGGGCTTAGGCTTCCCGAGTAGCTGGGACTACAGGTGCCTGCCACAACACCTGGCAATTTTTTTGTTGCAGTTTGGCCAGGGCTGGGTTCGAACCTGCCACCCTCAGTATGTGGGGCCCACGCCCTACTTACTGAGCCACAGGCACCACCCATGTGTGAATCTTTTGACCATAATTTACTTAATGCTAGAACTAAGATTTCACCAGTGTTGTAACTAACTTAGTGGGAAGATGAGAGACATATGTACTCAGGCACAAATCAGGAAGGCAGTATTGTACAGTGAAATAAGATTCCATACCAAACTTATAACCCAGTTTAGGATGCAGACATTAATGAAAGAACTCACTGCAAAATGATGAGGCTGGCCAGGAAATTCTAGATTTTGATCCTGTAATGCCTATTTGGGGATTGTGAGTACTGTGGGTCAAGCTCTGGAAAAAAATTCAACTGTAAGTGAAAGTCCAAATATAAGGAGGAAGATTATTCACAGTTTTGAATCCAGAGATTACAATAATTACTTAGTAAGTAGTTATTGTTAAGAAGGTCTAGAAATAATTAACCAGGATTCATAAGAAATAAAATATCAGGACTAAACAATGAAAAACCTAGGTGTAACACAATATAATAAACAGATCCACTTTAGGCATTTCTGAATGTATATCCTGAACAGTCATGGACCATGATAGGAAAATCTGAAAAATACATTAACTCTTTCAGGTCATCTAGTAAGTGATATCACATGTATCAGTCTTGAAAAATTAAATCCACAAGCTAAAATGTCTCTTTTATACTAGTAGATTGTGCTCTGAGAAATATTGGATCTTCAAGAATAATAAAAAAAGCAACAAGGTCTTGATACCAAAAGAAATTCATGGATGAAGATGACAATAAAAGAAAAAAGACACTCAGATATCAGGGAATAAAACTTGAATAAACATACGGCATGCATTCTGGTCCCATACTAGAATGAAGCAAAAGCTGTTGTCTTGAGGTACTACTCTCAGAGGGAGAGCAGACTGAAAAGCACAGTTGTCACAGGTAGTGGTCACGAAACCTCCATCAAAAGAATCCCGGGTAAAGGCAGCACTGTTGCCAACTCCTGTGACAAGACCGAGCTTAGTCTGAGGGTATACACCAGTGGTTTTCAATCTTTTTTATCTCACAGCACACTGGAACCTATAGTTAAACTTCCACAGCACACTTAAATTATGGGGTTCACAAAAAAAAGTAAAAGAATATACCTACTGAGCTTTGAACTTTTTTTGAAAATAAATTAATTAGTGATCTTTTAAAATTTTTCACAGCACTCCTAAAATCCTCTCATGGCACACCAGTGTCCTGTGGCACACCAGGTAAAAATCATTGGGATAAATCATGTGACTCCAGCCTTCAGGAGAAGAGGTTTAGAGAGACAGGAAACAGCGTGGATTATTAATTTTAATGTGAAGATTACCATGTGTTTTACTAACATATATTTTTGGCCCATCATAAGCTGACATTCTCCATAGAATGTAACTGCATAAAAAGCCAACATCTCTCTGTTTCTTCAGGTTTTTGATGACAAGCTATGAAAAAAGGAAGGTATCTCCTTGTGATGCCAGCTTGTCTCTCTTCAAATGATGGCCAAGAAACTCACAGGAGATGTTACCCACCCATTCCTAGTTCCATTGTCTCTGTATTCTGGTCCTGTACTAGAATAAAGCAAAAGTTAATGTCTCTCATGGGGAGAGCATGAGATTGAAGATGGAGGACTAATGAGGGGGGAGAGATAAGGAGACATTGGGAATACAAATTTTCTGTACACATTTAAGTTGAAACTACAAGAATATTTTATTATACTGCCTAATGGCTGGAAGCTCACATCAATTAAGTTTGCCACAATGATTACTAATTGAATATCTACTATTATAAAGACATTCTGAAGTAAATGAAAAAAGGCAGAGAGACATTTCCTCTAATATTATTTTGTATATATTTGGGTAGAATTTTGAAATAGGTATTAATCTTTATCACAGGAACAAAATTATAATTATGATAATTGACATGTAGATGTTATGAAAACTGTAAGGGAATTTCAGCACAAGTGGTGTTAATCATCACACAGAAATCTAATTATTGAGACAATGAGGATTTCCAAAAATGGAAGGAAATTTCAGTGCAAAGGATGTCTTATTGGGAGAAGCAGCCTCAAATCCATCACCCAGACCAATGGAGATGATGGGCTTTCTAAAGAGGGGCCACATGAATTGGTGAGTTTTGGTATTAGAACCTTGTTCTCAGTGCCCTTCAGAATCTTCTCCTGTTATCTTCTAGAAATTCCATTCTTTCTGGGAGGCAATTCAGAGAAAATTTAAACCCTGAGAAGGAGAAAATTATAAAAAATATACAGAGGTCATGAAAATGTGTTTATAAAACTGGTTTTGTGGATAGGATGAAACAGGAGCACAAAGGGGAGGAAATGAACAAATTCCATACCCATGCTGGTCCTTCACTTATCATAAAGGAAGAGTAATACCTTATTGTTGCTACTGATAGAGCCAGAAAACTACTTACAGTCACAAGAAGGCAAACAATTTACATGAGTCATGACTAGTCTGGTTATTTGTGTTGCAGAGATCAATAAATAATAGGATGTATAACTTTAAAAGCATTTTGAGACCCCATAGCTTGAATGCCCAGACAGGAGTAAGAGAGTTGGACAGAGGCAATATTTAAAAAGAAAATAGCTGAAAAACTGTTTTGGGAACAGCTGAAATATAATTCTGAGATCCATGAAGCTTAACTGATCCTTAGCAAGGCAGAGAAGTAACAAAAAATAAGTTGGATAAAAACTTCCAGATACATCATAGTGAAACTTTCCAATACTAAAATAAAAGAGAAAATCATAATGTCAGCTAGAGGAGAAACACACAGGGCCAAACGTTCTAAAAATGATTCTCTATCTCAACAATGAAAACCTAAAGAAAGCAGAGACATTTTCAATGTGCTGAAAGAAAATAAGTGTGAATCTAGAATTCAATTACTGGTGAAAATATCTTTTGAGACTCAAAGAAAAATAAAGATAACTTTTATAGAAGAAATAAACCTAATGTGAGCAATTTCATTATCAGGAGACTATACTTAAAAGTTTATAAAACATACACTTTAAGTTGAAAAGAATTGATCTTGTATGATAAAATAAGAAAAGGGAAACATTAAACAATATTGAAGGTGAAAAATATGGGACTAATATATTAACACATTAATACTATAGTGGAGTAATAATGAATGTTAAAAAGAGAATGAAAATACATGACAACAATTTTATAGTTTGGAACACTGTAAGGAGTTCAAGTTTTTAAAGCCCATTCCATATTACTGGGGAGGCTTGAAGTATTGATTAACTTGTTTACCTCAAATCTCTGCTTGAGATTTTCTTTGGCTAAAGTATCCTTCTTACCATCAATAGCAATGGGATATCCAATAAATAATCCAATCCTCTTGCCTTTTAAGTGACAGAACTCAGCTCCCCCCAATACTTCCAAGAGGTTCCCAACTCAGCGGAGTCCCAGGTGCACTCAGTGGTATCATGATCAGTTGTAATAACCCACCTATGTTGACTTTCTTCTCTTCTTATCTCATTTCTCTCCTATTCTCCTGTTTCCCTGTATTACTGTCCCTGCAAACTACTATCACATCCTACTCCCAGGAAATCATTCTGAGAGAAGTCAATCTATACCAACTGTTATTACGTAGAGGAAAAAACTAAGTAAGAAATACTCAAACACTGAAAGGTGGTAAGGTAGAAAGAGATAAAAAAAAAAAAAAAACATAGACATGATGGAAAAGGAAAAAAATTATAATAATGTGATAGGTTTTTCTCAAGTATATTTGGTAAGCATGCTGAATGGAGATTAATTAAATAGTTCAATCTAAAGACCAATGTTTTCAGATAAGTAAACAAAAGATTCTGAATATATGAAATTAAATCTCAAGAACACTATTAATAATATGTCCTAATTAATGTTAAGGAACATAAATATCCTAGAACAGATCATAGGCCATAGACTGAGTCACAAAATTCTTGATAAATTTCAAAAGATTTAAATATTGCACATTATATCTGCGAAACTAATTAAACCACATATTCATTAGGTGTAATTAAATTAGACATTAATGTCAATGAGATTATAAAAACACCTCGGGTATTTGAAAAGAAGCAACAGAGATTTAAATAATGTATAGGTCAAAGAAGACATACAAAAAGGATTGAAATTATTTTGAACGGAATTATTGTAAAACTGTATCAATTATTTTAAATGCTTACATGATAAAGTAGGATAGATTTAAGAAGAATGACCAAAGATTAAAACTTAAGAAGCTAGGGAAAAAAGAGAAAATTAACCCAAAACTTAAGCAAGAGAATAATAAGACAGGAATAAGAATCAATGAAATAATAAATTTATAGAGAAATGTAAGAAAACCGAAAGTTGATTAACATTTATTAACAGAGAGCAAGAGAGAACAAATTACATAGAGGAGTGAATATTTCTACAAATTATACAAAAATTGAAAGTATGATGTATAATATTAGGGGAAATTTTATGCCAATGACATGAACATTGAAGATGAAAAAAGCAGGTATAGTACAACTAACAAATACCTTTGAGGTATATATAGCACTCCAGCTACCAAATACATAATTAAAATTATTTCCAAAAAGAAAACCAAACTTCAGACTGCTTCACTGATGAATTCAGTCAAATATTCAGGTAAGAAATAGCATCAATATTGTAAATAGTTCTAAAGAGGAATTTCTTTAAGAGGAAACAATTTCCACCTCATTTGAAGAGAACCAAATAACATAAATACCAAAAGACAATGAAGAAATTGTCATGAAAATTAAATTATAAATCAATATCATTCTCAAAATTAGAATTAAAAATCTCCCTTTATAGTAGCAAAACAAATACAGCAAAATATGAAAGCACAATATTACATAACCAAGTGAGTGAGTACAATATCAAGGATGCAGTTAGCATAACAATTATAGTCCAAAGACCATCATAATGGCTTAATAGTAGAAAGGAGAGCTTTACTGGAAGTATCACTTCCCACACCAGGAAGAGAATCTCCAGCATGTACCACAGGTGTTCTCTCTTTGAAGAGGGGATGGACAGGTTGGGTTTTATGCCTCATAGTACCCATACCCCACATTCAGCAGGTCTGAGGGAAGAGCTATATGTATTTATGGGGGGATATTTATGAAGAGATGCATATTTGTGGGCAATGGGTAAACATATATGTAATACACATCCCATGTTTACTTTGGGGCTAGGTTTTAAGATTAAATTCAGCCAATCTAATTATCTACCATTATCTGCAATAACATAACTAGAATACTTAAATAATTCCTATAGAGCAGTTAACAACTTAATAAAAAATTGGAACAAGGACTTGAGAATATTTTAACATCAACAAAAATGATATACAAATTGGCAATAAGTGCACGAAAAGGTGCTAACATCATTAGTAATTATAATTAGGGAAATGCAAATCAAAATCAAAGTTGGCCTTCTCAGCCTCTGATAAGTGTCCTTCTGCTCTCTGTCTCCATTTGATCAATTATTTTAATGGCTGCAAAAATACAGGTAGAGATTTAGATGGCATTAACAATATTTGATAGCACAACAAAGTGCCTTAGTTCACAATCATTTATTGTAAACCTTAAAATAACTGTAAAGGTTGTATATGTATATCCCATTGATTACTACTCAACCATAAAAATAAATGAATTAATATCTTTTGCAGAAGTTTGGATAGAACTGGAGGCCATCATTCTAAGTAAAGTATCTCAGGAAAGAACAGAAAAAAGAACCCATGGAATTGGAATAGTGTAACACAAAGAAATGATAAGTGTTTGAGGTGGTGGATAGCCTATTACCCTGGTTTGATTTCACATGGAATGTCTGTATCAAAACATTATATGTACACTGTAACTATTTTATACCTATAATAATTAAACACAGTAATATATATGTATGTGTGTATCATATATATAATCAACAGCAAAAAAACCAGGAAGCACCTCATACTACTATAATAGATGTAAAAAGAACATCAAATATTGGCAAGCATGTAGGAACGTATAACTGTGCAACTACTTTTAGAATTTTCTTATAATGTTAAATATGCACCAGCCCTAATTTCATTTGTAGCCACTTATTCAAAACAACAAAACATTTATTCACAAAAGTAAATGTAAAGGAATTGATATAGCAACATTTTCCCTAATAGTCCCAGACTGTAAACAACTTAAATTTTCATGAAAAGATAATGCATTAAAAGAAAAAATATCTCTGCTATAGCTATACAGTGGGATACAGCTCAGCCAAAAAATAACCATGATATGTGCAACAATATAGATGCCTACCAAAAACAATATTATAAGTGAAAAAAGTCAGATAAAATAGAACATGCTATCTGATTCCATTTAGGTGAAGGTCAAGAAGAAAGGAAAACCAATCTATGGCAATAGAAATTCAGAAAGTGGTTCCCTATGATTAAAGATAATATGGAAGATGGTTTTGGATACTCTCTGAGGTGATGAAAATATGCCATGTATTTATGGGGGTGTGGATTACATGGATATTTGCATTTGTCAAAACTCACTGAATTATATCTTGATATCTGAATATTTGACTACAAGAAATTTTATCTCAAATTTTAAAAAGTCTTGCAAAATTGATGATATTTGGTTAAGCCACGTTGCCAGTCTGTAAATACTAGTATTTTAAATCGAGAGTGTGTTTTCTATACCCACATTGACAAAAATTTACAAGCATTCACTTAAGATACCATTTTAGTTACTTTATAACCTTTAAGAAATGTAAGAATCTATCTTCCCTAAAAATTAATTTTAAGTAAATATAATGTATGTATATAATACATTCAATAATTATATTTCAGATGAATACATGGTGACAGAGGGATTAGGTAATTTTTTTATGTTATAGTAAAATCACAAGGTTGAGCTGGTATTTGAAGGAAAGCAAACTTGCCCTGTGTTCATTATATATTCTGCCTCCCATAAAGCATAACTGTCAAATAGAAAACCTTTCTTGGGTTATTTGTTCTGCTATAACAAAATACTATAGGCCGGATACCTTATAAAGAACAGAAATGTATTTCTTAGGTCTGGAAATTTGAAAAGCCAAGATCAAGTATTGGTGTTAGCAAGAGTCCAGTCTCTGCTTCCAAGACAGCACCTTGTGGCTGCATCCTCCAGAGGACACAGACACTCTGTCCTTATGTGGAGAAGGAGCTGGAGGACAGGAGAGTGCTCCTTGCAACTCAAACCCTTCCTTAAGGGTCTTAGTCCCATTCAGGAGTGTGAAACCCTCATGACTCATATCCCAAAGGCCACACCTCTTAATGCTATTGAATTAGAGATTAAGTTTCAACATGAATTTTGTAAGGGACACCATAATTCAACCCATGCCAATTATCCATCCCAATTAATACTTTTTTATTTTTGCACTATGTATCACATCTTATCTTGTTCATAAAGTCTTCATTCTTAAGCATGTTCCTCCAACTCTTTACGATATGCTGTCTTCCTGAAATCCCAATTCATGGATTTTACACATAGTTGTGTCACTTTATTGCTTCCTATGTTATATGTAATCCTATTTTTATTTTCTTTCCCTTTTTTCTTTCTTTCTTTCTTTCTTTTTTTTTTTGACAGTCTTATTTTGTCTCCCTCAGTAAAGTCCTGTGGCATGATAGCTCACAGCAACCTCAAACTCTTGGGCTCAAATGATCCTCTTGGCTGTGCCTCCCAAGTAGCTGGGACTTGAGGCACCTGCCACAAAGCCTGGCTAGTTATTTTAGAGATGGGGTCTTACTCACAGGCAGACTGGTCTTGAACTTCTGAGCTCAGGCAATCTATCTGACTTGACCTCCCACAGTGCTAGGATTACAGGTGTGAGCCACCATGTCCACCCTATGTAATCCTAGTTGATTCGTGTAGATCATGGTAAATCTTATGTTTATACAGTACTTAGGAAATTTTTAATATCTAACATATTACCCTGATACTAGAACTAAATATTAATGTTGAAAAATATGTGCACGCATGGATTGGATACTTCTTACAGCATATGGAAGGATTTAGATACATAGAAATTGCTAAATATTTCTATTGTGAAATGTAAAATAAACCTCAAATATTACTTTACATAATGATTTACTGGGACAAATTAGACATAGCTGAAAATATGCAAACCATTTATTTCCAACTGTACATAAACACCAACATTTTATTGGGCATATTGCCAACATTTAATACTTTAGAATTTATAGTTATTATACATCTAAAAGCAAAATATTTTTTCAGTTACAAGAGTAGGCTGATTAACTCATGCTATTTATCTGCATTCCATGTACGTGCTTTGCTCTATAAGCAAAAAATACTCTATTTGGATGTCAGAGAAAGAACATGAATAAAAAGCCATTAGCTGTATCTGTTCCAAATGTATCATAGGCTGGGATTATGAAACCAACAAAACATCTGTTTTTCCTGTGAGGATCTGACAAGTTCAACTCTAGTTGTGGTGGTCCGCTATTAGATACGATTACAGTCTGTACTGATTCTGCATGCCATCTGTCCTCATGAAACTGCATTAACTCATCAGTTAATTCCATGCCCTTTTCAAATTATGCCCTTTAATGTTAACTTCGCAAAATTGTTCCAACAGTTTTAAAAATACTATATATCTTCTCCATGTATTATGAAATCCTGAGATGTATTCACTTGAGTGGAAAAAATGAAAAACAAAATTTCTACATGTGGAATGAATGCGGCTTCTCTATTGACATTTTTGTGTTGTCATTACCCCAACCAAAAGACAGAAGAATACAGCCAGACAGGGTGGCTCAGACCTGTAATCTTAGCACTCTGGGAGGCGAAGGAGGGTGGATTGCCTGAGGTCACAGGTTTGAGACAAGCCTGAGCAGGAGCGAGACTCAGTCATCTCTAAAATAATAGCCAGGCACTGTGGCAGGTACCTATAATCCCAGCTCTTCAGGAGGCTGAGACAGGAGAATCGCTTGCAACCAAGAGTTTGAGGTTGCTGTGAGCTATGATGCTACAGTACTCTAACAAAGGTGACAAAGTGAGACTCTGTCCCCTACCCCCTAAAAAAGAATACTGACCTGTCCTAAGAGTCCAATGACAGTTATCCACATCCCCATCTCTAGAGAATTCTTAGGGAAATACTGCATTTGCCTCTCAATTCACCCAGTTTCTGTTTAATTGTATCATGGGTAACTCTTATTTTCCTTGTTCTTAAATACCATTGCACTGACTATTACACATTCCATTTACTTATCTTATGACATGTTCAGCACCATGTATTTTAGTATGGATGTTTGTGAATGGCATGTTTTGTTTCTGTATGGAAACATCAACTCCTTGAAGTCAGTGGCCATCTTTGCCAGAGTTAGATATAAGTACCTCATTCTTAATAAGCCTATGGTAAATAATAAAGAGTAATTTATAGAGGAAATACAATTAATCCTTGGTAACCATAATGGGTAAATTAAAAAGAAGTAAATGATGTAACTAGATGTAAACATATTTATGAAAATTGATCAATGAATATAAAGTCCAACAGCCCAGCAATTTCCAAGAACACAGATGTTCAGAATAAAATTTCACAGCAGAATGCACCTTCTGAAATGTATTTGTAAATAAATTCTGCTCTTCCTAATAATATTTTGAGATTCTGACTTTATTATTAGGATAGCTTCAAGTGCTCTAGAACAGGCAATAATGCCAATAAAAGACAGAATAGATGTCAGCTGATAGTTTGCATTTTTAATTTATTGAGTGCTTCTCTGCTGCAGTGATGTACAGAGTCCCAACCCATATTTAAGTCACTGTTACTTGCTAGGCTGAACACAAAAAATAGCTGGCGGTGAATTTATGTTGTTTTTATAGCATGCTAGATGCAAATGTTTATAGCATTTTATTCATAAAATTATGTACCTGTCACATAAAGAAATTTGACAAAGAAAATGTGTAAAATAGTTGACAGTCGTGATAACTAGTAATTTTACATGACTTAGCTTATGTCATCTCAGGAGCTTTAATAATATTTTAGCTCCTTTTCCTAATACTATATCTTCTCAAGTTGATAGTTGCTGTCTCCTAAATATGTATTTTGTCTTTATTGTTTAAAAACTATATTAAACTAATATTATAAATAATTATCCATTTTAACTTTTTTCTACTACACAGTTAAAGTGGACAATTATTTCTATTAAAAGTTTTCTGTTTCCTATTTCTTCTATTAGGTAAACTTCTATAAATCACATCAATAATATAGTGGACATCAATTGGTAAGCAAAATGGAAAAATCCTGCATTGATAGAATTTTTTTAGAAGAATAAAAACGTTTATATATCATTATTGCCTAATATCCTTTATTGTCAAAATCAGACAGATTTCTGTAGGTGTTAAAAATAAAAAAACACATACTTAAAGTCAAAATAAGAAAATTTACATAGTTATTTGCATTTTTTATGGTTCTCAAATTTAAATATCTTAAAAATGACCAGTTTATCATGTTTTGAGATTCTGGAAATCTCTTTGGTTTCACAAATTGAAATTGAAATAACATATGAGAACAGAAAAAGGGAATATAGTGAAATGGCATGGATAGCATCAAATTTATGTTGGTAAGGACTTATAAAAGAGATTTTTGAAAAATTGGGAGGAAGTATGAATTTTTCTCCCATATTTTACAAACTTCTTTGCAACTCAGCTTTCTGTATTAGAGCTTTGTTTCTCATTTATTTCAGCCATATTAATTAATAAAGATTTAATACCACTATTGTTTCAAACGGAAAATAAGGAAATACACATTTTTTCCATTTTCCAAGATTATTGTTTCCAAACCAAAACAAGAGCAAATAAAGCAAATAGCACAACAGTATGTAACATAAAACATGAAGATGGCATACTTTGACAATTTTCAAAAGATATAATACTGCTATTTGAAATCTCAGACATACATAAATTGTGAAAAGATGCTCTATAAAATATTTCTATTTTTGTATAGAAAAACTTAATTCCAAAATAAAGGAACTACTCCTCAACTCTTATCACCAGATCACTTAAATATGTTTGGATACTTGATTTATGAGAAAAGAAAAAAAACACCACATTTTTACAAAATCAGTTAAATTACAGTGCCAATAAAAATAGCTATTTACTTACTTTGTTGGGCACATTGCTATGATGATTTCAAAAGAAATTTTGATATTTTATTAAGACTTGATTGTTTTACAAGTATGCACTTATTTTTGCACTACAAAACAAATATTGTTCATTAAGAGTTCATGTTTTTATTATGAAAATAACTCCCCTTTTCTCTACATACATATTATATATGTATGTGTGCATGTACTGTATACTACAGTATTTAATTTTTTCAATTTTTCCTAATATACTAATGTACAAATAATTTAGGTTAAAACCCTTATAAAAGAAAAATATTTACTCTGAAGTGTCAAATTATTATTTGAGTTTATTCACTGTTATACAATTCTCTCATACAATTACATATAATACTATAGCATTTAGGAACTTTGAGCTTATAATTAATAAGTGTTCTAATAAAAAAGATTAAAGAAACAACTGGTATTGGAGTATGTTTTTAGATGGTGAAATCCACAGAAATACACACTCTAATTATTGTTTGCTCTTACTAAACTAAATATATCACAGGGTGAATGTTGGAAATAACTAGATAAAATAAAATCTATGCTTTTTAGCTTATATTCAATAAGCTAAAAATAGCATAATTGAATTATTTGCCATATGTTGAAAATAGTTTAATATAGTTCTAATTCTAATAAATATATTTATCATCATACATTAATAAAATATGATTTAACTTTTCAATTTAAAGGAGAGACTATCATACTGGAATTTATTGGCATGTTCTTCAATTGTCATAACTAAACATAGTCAAACTATTTTTTATAAGTGACTAAACAAACTTACTTCTTGTAAACATATAAGTGTAGGTTAGTCAATGGAAATCAGAACTGAGATAGACAAATTAATGATTTTATTTCTTTCCATAGTACAATTTTAGATTAAATCTTTTGAGTAAGTTCTAACATAGGAATATCACTAGGAAAATAAATTCTTATGATTTTTAAAAGAAAAGAAAAATAATTCTATAATCAAATATTTTAATTTGACATCACTGATATATAATACTAAATTGTAATTGAGTTAAACTTTGATTCAACATGCAAACTTTGGGGGAAAATATGCTTTAAATCTTACATGATATTAGTTTTCCTATAAAGGAAAATTCATTTATGAACCATCTACTATAAGAGGTAAGATATTCCTCTATTATTTGATCTTCAATATAAAAAATTCTTTCTTTTGTAATTACTTTTAGCCTAGTTATTGCAATGATATTCACATAATACCAGAAGTAAATTATACTCTATGGGCATTTGGGAGAATGCCAGAAGCCTTGACTAGAGTGTTGCTTAATTGTCCCCTAGCTTGATGATGAACACGTTCTGAATCAATGTGTATCATATGTTTCTAAACGCCCCGGAACCTTTCTCACAGCAGGTTCAGATTCTCAAATTCATCCTCTTAAGACAAACAAATTAGGTCCTTTGGTCAGCTCGGCTCGGATTTGCCAGTTCTTTAAAATGTGGCACGAAACTAAAATGATCTAATTTTTAAAGTATAGTCTAGTATTGTCCAAGACAAAAAAATCAACAACTTAAAAACGTTATTTGGCATAAGTGAGATATTATTAAAAAATATAATAACTTTGGACATATGGAAATCTGGAATTTCGTCAACATTTTTCAATGTGAAGTCTGTATGGTTTTGATGGTCATTGTTATAAACAAAAAAATATAGAAATTGCAAAGAACTATATACACAATTTTCAAAACCAGGTCTAATATACTGTTTATTTTTCATTAGCCACATGGGTTTCTCACGTATGATTCAATTGGAAAACTTGTGCTATTAATCCCTGCAGCACACATATTTATGAGGAGTTAAAAGAGGAAGCGGGAAAGTCAAAATTTCTAATATTTATTTAGCATCTAGCATTTGCTATGCAATATACAAGAAAATTTGTTAGGCTAAACATGTTTATTTTACACAGCAAATCATAAGGTAAGAATTAATGTGTATCTCTAACAGAGGCACAATTTCAACCATAAAATGATATAGGTAGTTAATAGCTAAGGTGAAATTCACACCCAAGCAGTATTGGCATCTTCCTACTGCATAACAGTATTATTATAAACTTAGTTTCCTACAACAACCACATTTATTATCTCACAGTTGTTCTGGAACAGAAGCCCAGCCATACATAGCTGAATGCTCTGTCCCTAGGTTTATAAGGCTGTCAGCAAAGAGCTGATTGGAGTGCTGGCCTTACCTGAGGCTGGACTGGGAAAAGACTGGTATTCCAGCACATTGGTGGCCTTGAGTTGCTTGCAGGCTCCTTGACTGAAGTCCTCAGTATCTCCTTGATGGCCGTTGGTCAGAGTTCTCATCAACCACATAACAATTTGCCTCTTCAAAGCCAGCCAGTAAAAGATAATGTCCTAGAAAAATGGGTTACTATTATATGTGACTCAATTACCTACATGTAATCCTCTTTACCATAGTCTCATGCTTAGAAGCACGTTACAGGTCTCACCCACACCCAAGGGGAGGAGATCTCACAAGGGCATGAACTAGAGGAGATGGGGATTATTCCATATAGCACATGGGCCTGAATCCAAATCCTGAGGTACGAGTATCTTATAAAGATGCCTCGCTCCACTGAGCCTGCAAATGAACTATTACTGGGACAGAGGTCAAAGAGCCTGACTACAAAGGTAAAATTTGAAGTGAGAGAAACTGACTCTCCTTTGAGGTATATTTTATTATGCACATATAGATAATAATTTATTTTCTTTTCCAATTACATCTGAATGTGAAGTAGTCAAAGATCACAAAATAAATTCAGAATAGTAGAATTAAAATGAATATATAATAGTTAAAGAGAAAGAAGAAAAATAGTTAAGCTAATCAGAAAAAAACTCAGGGAAGAAATGATTGCAATATTTTTTGAAATGTATAATTGTTTTAAGTTCCAAAACAACCCAAATTCTCCTGCTTGGGGGCAGTGAAGTCAGAAATGATTTACAAAAGTGCAGTAATGGAAAGTGAATTTCAATGTGAATTAAAGGGAAGGCTAATGCTAAAAAGGTATTTGTTATTTAATGAGAAAAAGAAATTTAGATTTTACAGAAAAATAAATACAGGTTATGTAGCGGAGGGAAAAAAAAACCTTATAATTGAAGAGGTTACTCTGGTCTCTATGTGGATGATGAGCTATAAAAGGGAGGAAAGGTGGTATTTAGTTTTATAAAAAGAGGGACAAGTGGTAAAATATCACCAAATTGCATCATATGTAGCAGTGTACTACTCCACTGAGTGATTGCCTAGGACAAAATTGGGGTTAATGAGAGGTTTTGCCATACTAGGAAGATGAAATTCATCAGGAGCACCAACTACACAAGAAATACAATGAATTTAAAAGCATTCCGAAGAAAGTACATTCTTATTCAATTAACTATCTTATGGAACTGAGCTCCTCAAAAATAGGAGCCCATCTTTGTCGTCATGGCATATCTAAACCCATATGGTTCCTAAAATAGACAGATATATCCAATAGATCGCTATTGAACCCACATGATTCTCCTTCGAAGTGGCAGACTCTGTAATCTGGAAAGGAATGAACAGGCCTTGTAGCTCACGAGATAGATGTTTAGTATTTTAATACTTGGTTTATGCCTTACAGGGTCTAAACTTTGAAATGTATATATGTTCTATAACGCCTGTACACATGTGAACACGTATGTTTTATGTCATCATAAAGATACAGATATGTAGATAATATACACATGTTACACGCACACATCCAGACACACATACGCATCCACTTAGGTAAAAAGTAAGTCAGAGAAAAAGTCCTCCAACTCGGGCTTTGCACTTTTCACTTTCTAATTGGATACGTTTCTGTTGCTTTATTACTATTATTTGTTTGGTTAGTCATTGCTCATTCCATTTATGAAAAATCCTTGCATGGATGCAATCACAGAGTTGAGCTGGTCCTGGAGAACATAGGAATAAAACTCTGTGGACTCAGAGTCTCTCCTTGAGGTGTATTAGTTGTCTTAGTTTGTTGTTCCTGGTGTTGAGTGTCTTAAGTTTTTGCTTTGTATTCATGGTCAAAATTATCATCAACAGGGTCCCATTTTCTCTGCAATCAACTGCATAAAGAACCTTCTAGGAGGAAAGATCAGCTTTGTTCTAGATTAGATGCTAAGGAGTTTTTAATAAAATGGACAATGTGAAAGATATTATCTTTAAAATCTCAAGAGGAAACTCATAAATGTGAATTCCAAAGTTTGAAATCATGATTAAAAATTTTCTTAATTGATGGTTGTATTCCTAGGACTTGATACATATGTACTCAGTGCTAGCAGAGATTTTATGATGCAGAACTGTCAACTCCAGGAAACTGGAACCTGGATTTCTCAAAGGATCTGAAATTAAGCTGTATCAATAGGTCACATTGCTAACCTCTCACCATGAAGACACTAACTCAGAAGCAATTAACATGCTGATAAGGGGGGTTTAATCCAAGGATATACAATTTGACAGTTGTAATTTTATTATAAAATTATATTTAATTATAATCTCCAAGTTCCCCATCCGAAAGGATAAAGGAAAGGAATAGTAATTATACTTTAGTGAATACACACACACAAAACACACACCCCTGTATATGCATTTACTTAAAATAATACCAAAATGTCACCAACATTTATGCATCCCTTATGCAATTTAAAGGTAAAACATTCATAACAAGTTTGCATCCTCCAATATGCAGTCTATGTACTTCTCTGCTATCTGATTTATCTCTGAGGGCAACTTTATCCTGAATTTCATGTTTATTTTTCTGTTATCTTTGGAAAATATCTTCATGATTTATGTGTCTTTTTTATAGTTGAACATTATCAAAATAGTTTTACAATGTATAGAATTTCAAGAAATTTGCTTTTTATATTCATTATTATGTTTCTGAGATTCAGTCATGCATCATGTAACTATAATTAATTTATTTTTGCTGCTGTAAATATTCTTTTCTTTGAATATATCAAAATGAATTCTCTTGTTAATGGATAACTATTTTTGATAATATTTACTATTATAATGCTGATGATAACTTGGTTGCATATCCCAAAGCTTCCCCTATTGTCATTAAATATGAAATGTCTGATTTTGAATCAAACATTTGGTTTATTATATCTCAAATAAGAAGCAATACAGTTAATCAAAATATGAACCTGAACTATCAACAAAGTTTTGTCATCTTAACAATAACTGGTTTATTACAACAGTGAAGAAGCCTGGAGAGTGAGTAGTAATTAAACTGCATAAGGCATTTTCTACATTTTATTAGATTGAATACCTTGCCTTTGAAGAAGTGGTCCAAAGAATGGTAGTCAGTTTATTCAGGTCTTATGAATAAAGTAGATGACAGAGAGTTTCCAAGTCCAGCTTCTGTAGTTTTAAGTTTGTGGTTGAACATTGTCTTGCAAGAGGATTGGCCTGTCTGTATTGGCAAATCTTGGCTGCTTCATCACAAGCATCCTCACCATTTTGTCCAGCTGGCTGCAGTAGATATTCACTGAAATCAGCTGAGCAGGTTTGATGAAGCTTAGTGAGCAATACCAAAATGGGACCACCAAACAGACACCATTAGCTTCTTTTCATGAATAATGGACTGTGTATCGGCACTTCATCTTTATCCAACCATAGTTCCAAACACTTGTGATTGTCACAAATAATTCATTTTTCATCACACATAACAATATGTTGTAGAAATGGTTTGCCTTTATGTTGTGACAGCAAGTAAGAAATGTTTTGAATTAATTTCTGACACTCATTTAATTCATATGGAGCCCATCCACCTATCCACCTATATGATTTGTTTCAAATGGTCCCATACTATTGGAATAGTAACATCAAACCTTGCTGCTTATTCACACATAGGTTGAGATGAATTAGCTTCCACAAGGGTCTACAGCTCATCATTATCCACCTTGGTCTCAGGTCACCTACGTGGCTCAATTTCAAGATGAAAATCACCAGAATACAGCTTCTCAAACCATTGACAGACTGTGTGTTCACTAACCACATCCTTCCCAATTGTTTTTTTTTTTTTAATTAAGTCATAAAGAGGTAGATGAAGTATATATTGATGCATTTATTGGGTACACTGTCCTGATTTCATGTACAATGTGGAGTGCTTACATTGTACTGGTTAATATATCCCTCACCTCATATACTTAATTATTGTGATAAGACATTTATACTCTACACTTAATAGATCCGACATGTACCCTTGCAATTTTGAGCTGTCTGCACTGCGTGGTTCCATGAGAAAGTTGTATTCAAAAGTAATAAATCCACTTTGACTTATCCATAGTTTAACAAAAATTGCTCTAAAAAATTTTGAAAGACAACACAGATGTCTTTGGCTTTTAAAGATAAGCCAAAATGTGCATTTGAAGAAATGAGGGTGTACCTTCTTAACAAAAATAAAACAAGAAAGATCAAAGTGAAACAATGGAAATATTACCTGTCAAATGTGGTACTTATGGAAATTGAATATTTCAGACTTAATAACCTTATACTGGGATCACATTGCTTGTTAATAAGTTATACAAAATTTTTAAAAAATAGACCCAAATTGTTTTTTAAATTTGATATACAAATATAAAGTTCAACAAAGTATAAGAATTTCTATTGATATATATCCTTGCCAACAATGATAGTATAAGAATTCTTAATTATTATAAAGTTGTAGTTGGAGAAAGGTTGGTTCATTTTGTCTTATTTGTCTCATTTTTACATTTGTATTATTTGATATCTTCACTATTGTTAGGAATCTTGACAAAACTCCTATTTGTTATTTGATTTTCTTTTTCTTATTAATACCTACGTTTTTATATAGTTTGTATCCTTATTATTCATCATCTTACATAAATTACAAAATCTGTTCCTCCAATTTCAACTTTGATTTAGTTTTCTTTGGGTGTCTTTAGGTGAAAAATGTCAATAATTTTAATTTATTTGAATTTAAATTTCTCTTTTTATGATTAGTACTTTTTTCTGCCTTATTTCATAAATCCAACCCAAGATTAATTCATTGAGACATTTTCTTATATCATCTTGAACTAAATTTAAAAATTTATCCTTTCAACTTTAAGTATTTAATAAATACGAAATTTATTTTTATGTAGTTTACGAATATTCCCTTATTGTAATTTTTATATGTACATTACTTGTTTCATTTTTTCAGTATATCTTTTTAAACAGTGTTTTTAAAGCCATTATTTGGTTTTTTAATGACCTACAATGCCAGTGTTATGATATAGTTGATTCCATGGAGAACAAAATAAGTTTCAATGATTTCTCTCTATTCCATTTATCAATATATCTATCCATATACAAATATCACCAGACTTATAATGTAATAATAATTAATACCCGATAGTGTAATTATTATTTCTTCTAATACCTCTTAAGTTTTGTTTCTTGTTCCCTGCTCATCTAAATTAAGTTAGACAAATTTATTAAGCGTTTTCAAGAGCGCTACACCATTTTCCTGTAACAAAAAGAAATATATACATATATATACATATGTATATATTTTCTGGTGGAGTGCATGGCTCATGTCTCTAATCCTACCCCTCTGGGAGGCTGAGGTGGGTGGGTTGCCTGAGCTCACAGGTTCTCCACCAGCCTGGGGCAGAACAAGACCTCATCTCTAAAAAAATATATACAAGCATTGTGGCGGGCACGTATAGTCCCAGCTACTTGGGAGGCTGAGGCATGAGAATCACTTGAGCCCAAGAGTTTGAGGTTACTGTGAACTATGATGCCATGGCACTTTACTGAGGGCAACAAAGCAAGAGCTGTGTCTCAAAAATATATATATTTTTTCTGAAATTTTGAATATAATACTATTAAACATAAAGAATAATTTGGGGGAGATATAGTATCTTGATGACATGGACTTTTTATATGGTATATCAACACATAGAAAGGTATGTAATATTTTAAGTTTCAAATATTCTCTATAGAGTTTTAAAACATATTTTAAGAGATATATATTTTAAAAACATTATGTTTGTTTCTTGTGTCAATAAATTGAAGACTGAAAGAACAATCTTTTTTTAAAGAGTATTCAAAATTTATGAAACACATAATAAGGCTCTACCAAAGTTAATATAAAACTTAACAGCAAAGGAGTGGTAGAAATGGTTCACCCAAGAACAATCTTTTCATCAAATAATTCTGAGTCAATCCGATATCAATTGGATATCGACTTTTTCAACTAAGTATCAATTTGTCTCTACTTCACACTATCTATAAAACATTAACCAAAAATAGATCAGCAAACTAAATGTAACAACAAAAACCATAAAACTTTTAGAAGAAAAGATAAATGTAATCTTGGGTTAAGCAGTGTTTTATAGCAGGAAGCCAAAAGCATAAACAAATAAAACTGGAAGGACATCATTAAAATTAAAAGTTTTTCATTTATATTAAAACCATCATAATATACCCCCCAAATGCATTATTGTACACAGTTATGATTTAATAAATTTTTTTTCATTTGAAAAAATACTACAAAGTGAAAAGGCAGCACAGAGAATAGGAGAACATTTTTGTAAATCATATATCTGATTAAAAAAAAAACTTCTAAAACACATAACAATTATTATAAACCTACTGTAAAAAATTATTATAATAAAACATAATCAAATAAACCAGTTAGGTATCAATCCAAAGAGTATGTACGAGTGAATAATAAGCATGTGATAAATGCAATACCTATGAAAAAGTCTGGGATTTTCTCATATGATTAAAAGTGAGAGTTGAGGGTGGAGCCTGTGGCTCAAAGGAGTAGGGCACCGGCCCCATATGCCGGAAGCGGTGGGTTCAAGCCCAGCCCCAGCCAAAAAAAAAAAAAGGAGAGTTGATGTATGATAATGCAATCAATTCCTAGGTATATACAAGGGAAATGAAAACATATCCACATGAAATCTTGTACAAAAATGACAAAATTATTACTAATAACCAAATTTTGAAAATAACTCAAATGTCCATCAACTGAGGAATTAGTAAATGAAATATTATATATCTATAAAAGGGAATATTATATAACAATTAAAAAGAGGTGAAGTACTGAAACATGATATAATATAGATAAACCTTGAGACCCATTATTTTAAATAAAATGAGACATAAAATATATCCTCTAAGTGGGTAAATTGTATGCTCTATGAATTATGTCTCAATAAAATTGTTGAAATATATGTATTCACATCTATATTAGTATTGCTATTTTAAATGGTATTTCATTTTGAATTACAAGTACTGTATTTACTCTTTAATAAAATGTATGTTAACTTTGTATATTAATTATATCTAAATTATATTATGACTTGAATGCATTTTGAAGTTAAATGCTGAGTACTTGAATATTGGAAGGTTTTATGAAGGAAAAATATTTATTTGTGTACTTTACCTCATATTTAAATATGTCTGAGAAAATTTTAATTATGTTCATGTTGTTCAGAGAAAATTTCCACTTCTTCACAGACCATTGTGAAATATGTTCTAAAAATTTACCACCTTGCCATATGTTCACTGGAACCCGCAAAACAAATCTCATGGCTGCCCATAGCCATGGTAATGGCAGTCACTCATAGTGATCCTTCCCTCTGTGACTATCCTTTATCCCAGGAGTCTATTACAACAGAATTCTGCACACCTCTCATCTGTCCCTTCACCTCATTAGTTTCTAAATTCAGAAAATCACTCATGGTTATTCATACACAAAATATCCTTATAATTTCCTCTTTGAATGTTACCTCTGTGGTGGTGTTCTATCTCTAACAGAGACTTCCTTTAAATATTTTCTGTTTTCTGTTTTTTTTTTTCCCTGCTTTTCTCATAGTAGTCTATCTGGAGATGAAAATGTATTGCCCAGTCATTTACAGACTCACAGATTATCTCCTATGTAGCTTGAAAATTTATTTTCCAAGTCATTGTTACTCTCTCTAACATGACTCAAATCTTAATTTTTGGCCACTGAAGGATCCTCTACATGACCCTTCAAATATTCTGCCCTCCAAGGTTTTTTAAACCCATTGCTATAATAAACTTGCCTTTCCGCCTGCTGAAATTACTCATGCCTTTTATGGTTTCTCTATCTTGTTATCAATAAATGCAAACCTTCTTTTAACCCAGCTGCAGGCATCTTTAACCCGAGCACCATTTCCAGTCTTCATGCTCACTCATTCTTGTACCTCATCTTCATAATCCTCCCAACACGACAAAATTTCCAACTAATTTAACTATCACTAATTCACCTTCTTCTTGTTTTTATTTCCCTGTGATCAACTGCTCTTTGGGTATGTCTTCATTCCTTGCATCCCTCTTTCCTTATCTTACTTCCTTGATGACAAAGTTTCTTCAGCATAAATACAATACAATTAACAGAAATCGTATTTTCCTTATAAAGAATTGGTTTCCAAACCTTTCTAATATGTCTGTCAAACAACTCCAAAGTAGCTATCAAGATTTTCCTTATGTCTACCTCATCCTGCTATAACACACTGCAAAGACAAGAGAATATGTGTGGTGACTTATAGCACCGTTTTTGGCTTACAACATTTTAAGTGAATCTCACCCTATTTAGATTTCCATTTATTTCATACATATTGATACCTTCCACTTACCAGGCTTGCTTTTAGGTGCTGGAAATACAACAATAAGCACCGCTAATAAGCTTTAATGTCTTTTGAAGTTTAAATCCTGGCACAAGGAGAACATATAAATTAAGTATATAAAATAGCAAAGTAATTTAAGACAATGATAAATACTGTGATAGAGAAAAAAGCCAAGATGATGTGACTAAGAGAACTGATTGGTAATTGTTACACAGATAGAGGAATCAAGGGAAACTTTTCTAAGCAGTTCAGAATTTGTTTGACCTTCAAATGATGTTTGGGTTTTGTCAGCAGTGTTCCTAGAGAAGGGGTACCAAGGCTGAAACACTGTGACTAGAGAATGGTCCAGAGCTCAAGTAACAGTGAAAAAAAAAAACCAGGCTGACCACAGCAAGATGAAAGCAGGGGACAGTGACAAAGGTCATAAGCCTATTTGTTGTCATTTTTACTATAAAAATGAAATTTAAAAAGGAGAAAATCATTCTCAAAATATACAGATACACACATTCATATTTCTATACACACACCCCAAGTACCCCTGTGCTTTTCTTTCTATATGAATGATACTTGTCTTTCTATGAAGACTTTTCCTATAATCGTTTTCATTGAAAAACTTAATCAAATATCTGACACTTTTTACTTTGAACAATTTACCAAGCTCTTTGGTTTCCAAGTTTCTGTATAAACTTTTATTATACTTCTGAGAATAGATATAGGTTAGTCTCAGATATTGACAACCTTCTTTCAATTTATTTTTCTTTTGATTAAAGTTTCTCTTTACACTTCTAATTGAGTTCTGCCACTTCAAATATTGAATCTTTCTAACGAGCTTTATCTTTTATTACTTTTTCTAGGAAATACTATATAATTTGTATTGTTCCATGGCCCTATATTTGAAAGTACTACCTGAAATATGATAGAAGACATCATATCATCTGTTGTGTAAATTCAGAAATTTATTCCCTCAATATTTTTGTACTGAAAATAGTCTTTTTTCTTGATTGTACAAGTGAGCTATCCTATCATGAAAGGAAAGTCAAGCAATGTAAACAAGTATAACAAAGAAAGCAATCATTACCTCAAATCACATTATAATGTAGTAACAGTTCTCACCATTCCTACGTATGTTTGTGTGTGTGTTCACAGTCAGGTGTCACATTTCACTCAAGGATGCACCACATATACCAGTAGCCCCATAAAATCATAATACATTATTTATTGTAACTTTTTTATGTTTAAATCTGCCAATACTACTATTGTGTTGCTGTTACCTTTATTATTCAGTACAGTGTCATACTGCATAAGATGGTAGCCTAGGAGCAAAAAGCTATAAGACAAAGCATAGGCATATAGTAAGCTATACCACCTAGGTTTGGTAAGTACAGTCTGTGATGTGTGCACAAGGACAGATGATTACCAATGCATTCCTCAGAATGTGTCCATGGTGTTAAGTGATGCATGACTGTATGTATAAGATGGAAAATACTATGCACGAGGAAATTTTATCAACATATATAATTGGTATCTTTCCAAATCATTAAATATAGAGTGCCATAATCATTTTAACAGCTGTTTAATTATCTCCTATAAATATTTATAATGATTGATTTAACAAGCCCTCTATGTATGAATAGATTTCCTCAAATCACTTACAATATGAATGAACTATAATCGTGCTGATTAAACTCCATGTGTATATTATATTGCGTATATCATTGGGATAAGTTCTTAGCAGTTGTTTGGCTTGGGGAAAAAAACTACATTTTGTCTTAGTCAATAACTGAAGTGGGTTTAATTACATTTACTTGCAATGACCGCTATCACACTTGGATTAATTTGCACTCCCAGCAACACTGAGTGCAATATTTCCACCCTCTCAATTACTTGCCACTTTGAAACACACAACTATAGATTAATCTTATCAGGTGTGGTTTTGATTGCTAGCAAAATTTGCCATGAATTTATCAATTATATATATTTCTGATTTTCAATATCAATGCTTAAAACCTTTACCTATTTTGTAAGTTGTAAAATTTTTTAATTTTACATTGTTTTATTTTGGGTATTTGCTCTTCTTTCATAGTGTTGCAAGCATCTTCCTAGTCTTTGATGTGTCTTGTAAATTTTTATCAAGTTTTTACGTTACACAAATTTAACATTTGTGTTTAATTAAAACTATGTTATCATAAGTATTTTTATAAGGCTTTGAAAATAGATGTCATCAAATGATTAATTTGCCAACATTTTAATAAATTCTTCTATTTTTATGTTTACAAGTTCAAATGGACTCATATTCATTTTTAAGGACCAGTAATGAAGGAAAAATGTATAATGTAACCCCAAATGGAGAAATGATGAATAATGTTCTTCAGAAAATAGGAGCCCTTATCTTGTTTCAGGCAATGAAGGTTTCGCTCTCCATTTCAAGTTGTTTTAGTTCATTTTGACTAAGTAGAACAGGAGGATGCCAGCAAATATACTTTTACAAAATCATCTGTCCTAACAGTCTTTACATACAGGGTGACATTCACGATGTTTAGTAAGAAATAATGAGTCAAAACAAATCCTGGCTGGGCTATAAGAAGAGTCCTGGGGGAACCACTATTGGGACAGTTCTCAATTCTTTATTGTCTGATGGTAGGGAGAGCCCTAGGAGCTCCTGGAAAAAAAATGCGTGGGCAGAGTCAGGACAGGGAGAGGGGAAACGTTGAGATGAGCGTGAAAATATTTCAATGTCTTCTCAAGTACTGTAGGTATCAGATACTAAAACAAAACCAGCTGAATACCAGATTGTTCCTTCTTGGTTTTCTAATTTCTTGGGGGGTATAAAGCTAAAGTACTATATATTTTGTTTAAATTCAAAATTTAGCTTTCCTAATGTTTATACCAAATGCATAATGTATATTTCATTCAAGGAGTTCTATTTTGTTGTTAAAACTCAATTTTGCCAGGCTATTTTTAAGGATATTAAATAATCTGTTGAATGTGTCAACCTATTATTTTTCAAAGTGAAGGGGATTATTAACACACTTTTATTATTCTCACGTGTATGTATGAGCAACTCCTTTTATACAAAAATCAGATTATAATTCCTTGTAAGCAAACCACTGAATTTGGGAAGATAAGAGAACAAACTATTTAATTTAAAAATACAAATCCTCAACAGTAAAATAATATCCAAATATTAAACAAAAAAATTCAGATTTTTCAAAGGATGTGTATCAGCCAATATTACCTGATACTTCGTATGAATGAAGTTTGAGTAATGAATAGTGTAACTGTTCATGAAATTAATGGACATCAAATGTATTCAAAGTGTATTGATTTTGTGGCCAAAAAATATATTGGCGGGTATTTGTTTCAACAGTAAGCACAAACATAGAAAAATGTTGTTTATTTTTAGTTGAGCTATTTTCAATTATTGAGGAGAAGGCAAAAAGTCACAATCTCAAAATCAAAATTTTGTCTAATTCTTAATTTATTTTATAGAACTTAAAAATTATATATCTAAGCTATCACCTAAATTAATAGCAATGAAAGTTATAAATTTTCTTTAAAATTATGAAAGTCTTATTTGTATTTTCTCATCTAATATAAAATTTGATTTTCAAAACAACTTTCAGAGATGAACACATTTTTATTATCACCAGTTTTGAAATAAAAAGTATCTCCCAAGGTCAAAAGCCTGGAAAATGACAAATGAAAACATGAGTTGATGGATTCTATCTTCTTTCCCAGTGCTCTGTTAAATTTACTATTTTTATTTCAAGATATGCCTTATCTATATTCTAAAAATAGAATATGTATTAATTTTTAGATGAAATTCATTTCTTAATATCTAATTCTGACATTTTGCCTGGGTTTTACACAGCCCATAATTGAATTTAGATCAACTACATATAGATTAGAGATTTAGTACGAATTATCTTTGTAAACTATTTATTTGCAAAATAGGGATTGTTATTACCTCATGAAGCGATTAGTTTACCACTATGCAAAGTATTTAGAATAGAATTTGGAATAAATTAACTTACATTACTACCAAATAATGATCACAGTAAGAATGGCTTTCAAAACAAGTAATTATATAACAGTGCGTATCTGTTGAACACAGGGTTAAAACAGTCTTATATCTGGAATGTCCTCGGAGCATTTGTCAGATGTAACACCTCCTCAAATTGCTATTACATAGATACCACTTTAGATTTAGGATTTGAAATTGCCAGGTCAGGTTTTCAACCTCTAAATCTTAAACTCTGATGGCCACTTTTCTTCTGAAAAAAAATTACATCAATTCATTGGATGTGTTGCAGCTGGTAAATGAGCTAAGGCCATTCCAGCCACCTCTTTTTTTTTTTTTTTTTTATTTGATGCCACTTCTAGATGCTTTTTTTCTTCCAGCATACTTAATAATTTAAGTAATTATTTTAAGTACTAAAA
>NW_003852411.1:3067173-3075383 GCF_000181295.1 Otolemur garnettii | reverse complement strand
AGTAGCTGGGACTACAGGCACCTGCCACAAAGCCTGGCTGTTTTTGTTGTTGTTGTTGTAGTTGTCATTATTGTAGTAGTCCATGATAAACCTCTTAAAATTACTCTTAATTTCTCCTCACTTCTATCTAGGATGAACCACCTTACTCTTTCATTCTGCCATGATGAAAATTATCATTAATCTCTTTTCTTCAGAGAAAGTGTATTATTTACTAGAATTTTAAGTTTCTAAGTCTCTGAACAAACAATTGGACCATATGCAAGAACAGATAGGTTCACAATGAAAACGTGAAAATGCTAACAAAGAATCAAATGTTAGAGATGACAAATACTTTAAAATAAATGAAAACTATCTTTGATTAGGCTAATTGGTAGGCCGGACATGACCATGCAAAGAATTGGTGAGTTTGGAGATAGACCAATAGCTACTTCCAAAACTGAAATTTAAAGGAAAAAAAAAGATATGTAAAAAATATCAAGAACTGTGAGATAATTACCATAGGTCAAATGTATGCATAATGTGATATCAGAAGAGGAAACACAGAAAGTTGCAGAAGAAATATTTGAAGTACCAGTGGTGAAAATGTTTTTTAAATGATAATAACATCAAAGTGCAAATCTAGAAAACTCAGGAAACACATAGCCGAATAAATAACAAAAATAGAAACACAAATTTCTGTAAGGCATATTATACTCAAGCTATAAAATCTAAAGGCAAAGAAAAGAATAAAAGAACTCAAAGGCATGAAGATGAGTTGGGGAGATCAGGGGAAACTACTGATAGAGAAACAAGGACAAGAATTACATTAGGCATCTTCTCAGAAACCGTGCAAATAAGAGTAGAGTGGAGCAAAATATTTGAAGTGTGAGTACGCAATGTCCAACAATCTAGAATTCTGTACCTGACAAAATTAATGGTCAGAAGTTAAGAATAATTTCCTGACACAACACAAACTGAAAATTTGTTACCAGTAACCCTGCCCAAAAAGAAATGTGAAAAATTCGTTCTGGAGAAGAAAAATGATACAATTCAGATCCTCAGCTAGTTTATTTACATATAATTCTGAACAAAAGGCTTCAGGAATAGAGAACAGACCTGTGTTTTTTTTTCTAGCAGCTATGCAGTTGGAAAGGAATTGACTGCAAAGGGACCTTACGGAATTTGGGGATACAGGGAAATCTCTGTGGGTTGATTATAATGGTGGTTACATTATTATATGCATTAGTCACAATTTATATAATGTGTACTTGAATGTTGATTTTGTATCTCTGTAAATATTGTCTCCATAAATCTGACTCTAATATGTTTTCTTAAACTCTGAGGTTGAACTCATGAGCTTTCTGATATTTTGAAATAATTAATTATACAAATTTACGTAGTTGAACAAAATAAGAAACTCACAACTTTTATCTGAATATCTCTATATTTATGATTGAAATTTGTTTGTAGATAGCACTTGAACCCCACAAGAACCAAATATAGAATGTTAAAATTTTACTTAGCCAGCTGGGTGTAGTGACTCACACCTGTAATCCTAGCACTCTGGGAGGCTGAGGCGGGTAGATTGCTAAGCAAGAGTGACAGCCTGTCTCTAAAAAAAAAAAAAATATATAGCTAGGCATTGTAGTGGGCACCTGTAGTCCAAGCTACTCAGGAGGCTAAGGTTGCTGTGAGCTATGACACCATAGCACTCTACACAGGGTGACATAGTGAGACTCTGTCTCAAAAAAAATTATTTATTCAAAAACCTAAATATTTTTGCATTTAAGGACTGTATAGATTTTTGGCATTTTAAAAAATTAATTTGTAAAGTTGTTGTTCAAACCAATTTTAAACCTGCTTATAAAATGTTCACAATCAAGTAGGAATGCATCATAGTACATTTTCCCCTCTGAATTTGTGGAATTACAATGCTGTATATTTTAATGCCTCGCAAGTATGATCTGTTTTTTTCTGATTCTTTAGGTTTAGCCTAATTCAGGCCTTAACAGGCCAAAATTCTTATTTTCAAGCACTTTGACTAAAATGGTTACTTTAAAAGAAGTTGGGGGTATTTATTATTTTTCACGTCAAAATATGAAATATTTGGTTCAATATCTTAAGATCTTAAGCCATTAATTCCAAATGGCTCAGTACATTGATGACATAAAAACATTGAAAAGGAAAAAGTATCAATTATATTTTTCTCCTAAGTACCAGGTATTTACGTCATGGATTATTGAAGGTTTTACTTAGCCTCTAAACACCTTCAACCTGATAGTCAACATTACAATTTTAAATTGCTTTATAAAAAATTTTAGGAGTATTCATAAAAACCCCAAGGCAAATCAGACTTATTATTTCATTTTATGGATTAGGAAATTTACCAAAAGCGAGAAAAAGTCCTAAGTGGAATATTGATTTAATGACAACATAAGCTTTTCAACTCAAGCCCTCAGGCATTCCTTATTTCATTATGCAACAAAATCTCTACTTGCTTACATTTTGCATGGAATAAATTTAAATAATGTATACTGCCAACTACATACTAGTTTAAAGAAATTCTCATTGTCAGGATAAACACTAATCTCTTTAACGAATGAATAAACAAATCAATTCATTGGAATAGTATATTGATGATAGACTTATAGAATTTGAACAATATTAATTTCTCCTTAAAAATAAAAGTGAAGAGAAAAGCTGTCGAGGGAGGTGGTACAGGGAGAAACTGTATTATAAAATTAAAAGACAAAAAACACTAGGTGGCATCTGTGGCTCAAAGGAGTAGGGCGCCAGCCCCATATGTTGGAGGTGGTGGCTTCAAACCCAGCCCTGGCCAGAGACTGCAAAAAAAAAAAAAAAGACAAAAAGCACTAATAAACAGTAATGTGTAGACTGAAACTCAAAGAAATCTTTAATGTAGCAGTTATTATAATATACTTTAAAAATTGCCATTTGGATTTTCCAGTAAATAAAAATAATATTGTATTTAATATTATGAGATGAAATGTAACTAATATACCTATAACTTTGTCATAAGCAGTCTGAAAAAATACTCTAAGAAGAATTCATTAAAAAAAAAATCAGATGCCTACATTACTTGAACATTAATTTTAAATTCAACTTGCTAATATGTTGTTTAGGATATTGCATCCTCATTTATAAGTGAAATATGTTTGTAATTTCCCTTTGTAATAATATCCTTTTTCCAATTTTAATATCAGGTGTATCCAGATGAAGTAGAATGATTTCGAAGTATTTCTTCTTTTTCTGTTGTCTATAAGATTTGGTATGATCTGTTTTTTGAAATTATCTTTTATTTTTATTTATAAATATTAGTTGTCTATTTTTTGAGACTTTGGAAGAAAAGAATAAGAAGTTAGCTGATGACTCCATACTGAACCTCAGAGTCAAAGCATTCTAAAATTAACATACTCTTATCTGACAGTGTGAATGTTACTATTTTTGCATTATTATCATTATTATATTATTGCTCAATAAAAAAAATCAGATGCCAGTATTCAAAGGTTACCTTTGTCAATGTACACTTAAAAGTCTATAAAGCTAAATAAAAAAGATACACAACCATGTGCACTCAAGCCCCAAACAAGTGTTTATCTGTAATTTTTGTAGTCTACCAAAGTCCTTTGGCAAATAGTCTCTTCAAAACTTTTCCACATTCTTCAATCCAAATCTGATTTCTTACCTCATCACAGAAAATGAGAATACCCACTAGCATTTCCCTCAGCTTCTCATCCTGGAAAGTCTAAGTATTAACCATCACAGCCTATCGTGGCTTTGTTTTACAGCCTATATCTCAATATTACAAATGCTTCTCCACTTAAGGCTTAATTTTTCCACCAGTGCATTGCACATAGGTTTTCCGTCACCACAGATAATATGACTCTGCAGTATCCTGTTATAGAAAACAGGATTTCCTTTCATTATCAAAAACAAAAATAAATTGTCCCACCACTCTACTTTATCGATATATTTTGATACATGTATACATTATGAAATTGGCTATTATAGTAAAGCTAGTTAAAATATCTACTACCTCACAAAATTACCTTCTGTGTATGTGTGTGTTGTATGAACATTTAAAATCTACTCTCATAGCAAATATCAATTATTACAGCATTATTATTAAGTGTTGTCACCTTGCTGCCCCTTAGGTCTCCAGAACTGATTCATCCTACATCAGGATGAATCTTTATAAACCTGACCAAACTTTGTCCCAGAGTTCTTGGTTGCAAGTAACAGAAATAAATCATGGCTATTTTAAGAAATATTGAGAACTCCTGGGGAGACACAGGGGGCTTCAGAATTGAGAAGAGGTGGAGGCCCTGGACAACAAGAGGCAGGAGTATTGTGTCTGGGACATCAGCCCTGCTCCTAATGGACACTCAAGTGAATCAATCTCATCAATCTCTCTCTCTCTCTCTCTCTCTCTCTCCCCCTCTCCCCCATGTTACATGCATTGTTCCTCCTAGTAGAAACGCATTTTAAGACATCCTTTTGTTCTGTGTGTGCCATCTGTGTCAGTTACTGGAACCTGGATCACATACCTGTCCCTGGGCTGCCTGAGGTACTAAGAAAACAAAAACCTACTGTACTTCTATCTAGGGAACCAAACCAAGGCTCCCTAATATTGTAGAGAATCAAGACATTCTGTAAAAATGGGAAGAGGTCAGCAGAGCATTATGTCTTAGTCTATTCAGCTTGCTATAACAACATACCCTAAACCGGGAAGCTTATAAACCACAGAAATTATTTCTCACAGTTCTGGAATATTGGGATGTCCAACATCAAGGCATCAACAGATTTGGTTTCTGCTTTCTTATAGACGGCACCCTATCACTGCATAGTTAAATGGTAGAAGAGGCAAACAATCTCCCCGGGCCTTCTTTAGAACATCAATTTCATTCCTGATGGTCCAGTGTTAAGGACCTAGTCACTTCCCCAAAGCTCAATCTCTCAAACCATCATCACGGGGGTTAGGTTGCAATTGAATAATTTTGGGGGTGTGTGGGGGAGACATAAAAACATTCGGACCATAGCAGCTTAGTGCCCAGCCTTTATCACCGAATCTACTTACTGATTGTGTTTCTTTTTCTAAGTGCAGCACCAGATGGTTATACCCTACCGCCATACTGCTCAAATTGTTTCTTTTAGCATTACCAGTGATCTTAGAATTTGTAAATACAATGAATACGTTTCAGTCTTCTTAACATTTGACTTTTCAGAAGTATTTGTTAGTATTGACTGACAACCATCTGTTCAAAACATGCTTATGCAAGCTTCAATGTTTTCATTTATTCCTTTTTCTTTTTCTACTTTATGAACTTTTTAAATTTTATTTTTATCCACGTGCTTACTCAGTCTTATAATCCCTCAGCGCTATGCTTTTTGCTCTCTGCCTTTCTTATCATAACACATATTTTATATTCTTGGGTGGCTTCATTTATTCCCATAATTTTGTTAATTTTGAATCATTTATCCAAATGACTTTCATATTTACTTCTCGTCCAAATCTCTTTTCTAATCATTATAATCTTTATTTAATTGCATTATCATAAATCTTTCTCATGTTTTAGTTTTCAGCTTAAATTTCATATCAGCGGGAAACATTTTCTAAAGCACCCATCCTAACTCTCTTAACTGAATTACACATTTACTTCAAAACCTTTAATAGAACTTATTATGATAAACAAATTTTCTGTTCCAATACCATATATGTGCTCATAAAAAAATTGTATGTTAAACCAAATTATACCTTTTAAACTACCTTACAGAGAAATGTGTAAATTTGTAACCAATAAATGTTGGTAATCATTATTATTTGTAACCAACAAATAATAAATAGAATTTATTTATTTGTTTGGATCTAAAACAAACAAATAAATAAATTCTAACAATAGAAAGAGTAGCATCTTCCAATCTGTACTAGTGTACACACCTAGGATCATGGTAATTTGATTCTTTGCAGCTTTAAACCTCACAGCTTATACTTTTCTCTTTTGAGATAGGTGCTTGATGGCTTTTGTTTTCAATACAGTTTGGCTTTTAGAAAAATTAAAATTCAAATCTGAGGTGTAGACATCTTCAATTTCTTCTTAAATACAGAGGAAGATAGCTTCATAGATTTTTTTCATCTGGACCTAACTGAACAAGTAAGCAAACTACTGCTTTTTTTTTTCCTTCTTTTTTTTTTTATTAAATCATAGCAGTGTATATTAATACTATCATGAGGTACAGTGTACTGTTTCCGTATACAATTTGAAATACTTTCATCCAACTGGTTACCATAGCCTTCATGTCTTTTTCTTAGTTATTGTGTTAAGATATTTATATTCTACATTTAGAGAGATGCACATGTACCCTTATAGGGTAAGAATTTTAAGCCTTTCTTCAGACCTTCCCTTAGATGGTAAGAAAGTTTGCTTTTGATCCGTTCAAAACATCGGCCTGGTGGTGGGGAGGTGGAGCCTGTGTGGACCCACAGGAGTTGACAGTATGTTGGAATCAGTCAACATACACTAACCACACGTGAGTTGGAAACATTTTAAAAACCTCCTATGCTTTTCTAACTCTCACATTTATTTGCAGCCTGCACACACACAGGAAATTTCTCTATCAGTATTTACATGGTTTATTCAGTGCTTAGACCATTGTGAGAAGTTGGACTTAATAACATATGAAGAAGAATAACGAAGATAATATAGTCTCTATTTCAGACATTGATATCTCCCTTTCTAGCTCTATTTTGAAAACAAATGATTGTCCTCCTAAGCTGTAGCCCACAGACCACAGCAACTTTGCCATTAATCCTTTTTATTTTGATCTTCCTCTTTTAGAACAATATTCCATTCTAATGCACCTTCTCGTAAAACTGCAAACCAGTGTTACAAATTCTTTAAAACTTTGTAAATGGTCTCTATTTATCTGCTGATTGAAATAGATGTTTCCTTGCTACAGGATTGTCTCTCATCTGGATAGTAACTATTTTAGCTTCACTTTGTACCGCACTGTTTTACTCTCATACTCTAAAGAACTAAATTGGGATAACGTGTGTGCAAATACCTGGCCATTTCTTTCTCATCTCCCAGCCGCCATTAACACTGTTCCAACATACTCTTCAAGATCTTATCCAGTACTGCTCCCGCTTATGCCTGCCACATTGAGATGCCTCTCAATTGTCTCAATCTGTTCATCTATTATCATCATGGTTAGTACTTTGTATTATAGATAATAACATTTGTTTATTTGGTTTCCACTCTCCCATCATCAAACTGTGCAATGAGCCTTAATAATGTTTTTAATCTCGTATACAAAGTAAAAGAGCCAGTAAACAGGATTTATTTTAAATTAAAAATATGCAAAGTATGCTAGGACAACAGAGGGGGGAGGGGGAGGAGAGTAGGGGATGCCTGTGCTCCAATGTAATGGGCACAATGTTAAGGTGTAGGGCACACATCTTGGGGCTGGGACACAATTATAAGAGGGGCTTTATTAACAAATGGAAACAATGTAACCTAATTCATTGTACCCTCTATTAACCCGACAATAAAACAAAACTAACCCATTTAAATATATATATATATATATATATATAGTAATGAGAATAGAGCCAGTAAACAATGTTTATTTTAACTTAAAAATTAAAATGAATTAATGGAATGTCCTGATGGACAATTCTATGTGTCTATCCCAGAAAAAATTCTGGGATGTCCTGATGTTAATTCTATGTGTTATTCTTTGTTTATACTTCTAAATTCCAAAAATTTATGTTTTCAATTGCCTTAAAGAAATATTTATCAGTAATTATTATGTCAAGTTCTGTGTTCTTACTTCCCCTTCTATGTGTATATGGTTTTTCCCCCAGATATCCACATAACTCCCCCATGTCCTTCTCCATTCAAAATTCTCTTTAGTATAAGAGATTTTTGCATTCTTATGTAAAATTCCACTTTCTATTCTTCTCCCTCCCTTTAAAACCTGCCATATTGTCTTCATATTACTCACCACTATTAATTATTATATTTTTGTTTTATTATATTCCAAACAAGAACACAAGCTTCCCTGTTATATCCTCAGCTTTGCTAAACATGTTAGAATGTAAGCATACTCTTAAATATTAAAGGAAAAGAGTAGAAAATGAAAAGCCTCCCTTAATTCTCTTTTATGCCAAACTCCCTCTATCACTTTCTTTTTTTTTTTTTTTTTTTAAA
>NW_003852411.1:2961646-3057776 GCF_000181295.1 Otolemur garnettii | reverse complement strand
TATGTTCTTAAATGATCTTCCTTGGATTTATAGCTTGCCGAACTTCTTTCTGGGCTCAGCTCCCCGTCTTTGACTTCATAGATTCTGATTCCAACCAGTTTTTCTTCCTTTGTTCAGGAGCCTCTGACCAGGGTTGCTACCAGTCAGCCATCTTCCCAGAATCCCAGAATCCCTCTATCACTTTCCATCAGAATTTCCATCAAAATTCCAGCAGAATTTTGAAATGTGATTTACCTACATCTCCTAAAGCCTGATACTTGTGTTATGAATCCATTAGTGTGCCAAGAAGATTTCAAACACATGCAAGTCCAAAATTTAACTTCTATATGTTTACTTTTCTTGAAACTACCCTCTATAAAGTTAATAAAAGACCAGAAGGTGAGAACTGTGGTAGGGCTCTGAACTCTGCAAAAGTGTAGGCATAGTGTACATATATCACCAGGCATTGTTCCCCAATTTGATTTTGTATAACTGCTTACTCATCCGCAGACAGATAGCTGATGGTCATGAAGATTCTTAGATTTCTTTATAGCTTCTATAGATGGCACCTTGTGAAATCTAACTGCTCTTTGAGTTACCCTCCAGACCCTGCATTCTAATGTACCAGACCAGCAACCCATACCAAGGAATTGAGTCAAGAAGTCTTATGACCTGGAAACTGACCCCATGACAGAAGACAATTCTGCTTCCCAATCCTATGAGTTCATCCCTAAGCAATGAGCACATCCTATTTCCTAGCCCTTTATTCTAAATTCTCAAAGAGATGGATTTGAGAAATTTCTATCTCTTTGCAAATGCCTTGTAAAATACAATACTTTCTCTGCTGTAATCCCTACTGTCTCCAAGTACTGGCTTCTTCTTGAGCAGTATCAGTTAGTTAGAGTGGACCGTGACCTTCTCCTTACTGCCTAATGAACCTGCCCTCTTGCCATCCTTATTTCTCTTTAATAAACATTAATCTTTTAGAGACCCAGAGGAAAACCTTGGAGAATGCCCATGTTAGTGTTTCTGATGAGCCCACATCCCATTTCTTACTGATGAAATATACACTTAAATATTCTAGTCAAGTGGACAACAATGTTATTGGATCCAATCCAATCCATGCTATTAGATACTGGGAAAAAATTTAAACTTAGAATTTTCTCAACAGAAAATAAGATGATGTGTGGCATATGGAAGAAGCTGCCTCCTGATATTAACTTTTCTTCTCTTTAAATTTATGTTCATTTTCCCAAGTATGACATACATCAGAGATGGAACCAAGAGAATGGCCCATCTATCTCCTTGTCAGCTACAGAGCAAACGAGTACCCATGGGGACACATTACCTCTCAAGGACGCAATGTCATCTTGCATCACTAGGTACCTTAATCAACTTGTATCTGTATAATCTTCCCTGTAGGAATGGAATGAAAGGCTGAAAGATGTTCTTTATGATCCTTTTACAAAATAGGACAATATGAAACTATACAGAGAAAAAGGGCTTGTCTCCACACAAATAAATCCAATAGTCCTTAGACTTAGTTCTCTTTTAATCCACTGGTCATAATAGCCAACCTCAATGCCAACCAATATAAAGATGCCCTCAGGGGAAGAGGCTGCCAGGTTATCCAAGCAATCCTGACCTGCCTACTTCATAGATCAATTTTATAATAACTACTATTGTTTCTTTTTTTTTTTTCTTCTGGGAAATGTGAGAAGGGCAATTATGCCTTCGCTTTTATAAGTCTCTAAAATAGAACAGGATATTAATGAACTCAAGCCCATACTGTAACTAGCCTATAAAAGAAGACATCTTCTATTCTCTGCCAGATTATCTAATGATACTAATCAAGCCTTATGCAAACTAAAAAAGAAAGAATGACCCAAATTGGAATATAAACTCTTTCTTTCCCATTATTATATCCTCCAATGGGTTTAATGTTTAAAAATTTAAAGAAATAATTCAGCTCATTTTTATTTAATTTATTCTTACCTAATGTAATATGCTTAACTGAAAACATTAAATATTGTATGTTTATTGAACCTTAGAATGTTGTTGATCATTTTTGTAGGCGGATTTGGAATAGCATCAGTCTTTACATGGTTAGTACAGTATTGGTACCTCAGATTCACTCTCACTGCCTTCTACTGCAAAAGGTGATAAATACTATTTATAATCCACCATTTGATTATGTCTTCTCATCTGGAAAATGGAGATAAATATTAGCTACTGCTAGTATTAAAAATGAACAAATTAAATACCAGCTCTCTGTAGCTGATCCATGACAAGGTATGTTCCTTTCCCTCAGTTTTTTTTTTTTTATTTTAATAAATTTGTGAATTTAAAATTTTTCTAATTTTTATATCCAGGGATAATAATCTAGTTCCCTTTTGTTCTCTCCTGTACCACAGCCTCCTACTTTTCTTTCTTCTCATGTCTATTGAACTAAATCAGAAGATGAAAAGAAACAGAGATTCTTTTGTGAACAGCTGACTTACAGCAGGAAAGGCAGCCTGCCAGTCATTAAGCAGGGAGATTGTTTTCTAGGGTTTAGTGCACAGAACAACTCTGAGGACAGACGTGTGATTCCAGGAACAAAACAATATTTTATTTTAGCATGCAGATTTTGGTAAAACAGAATACTGGTTGGCATGCGCCATAACAGATGGATCCTTAGCAGTCTGCTAAGAAAATTCTAAGTACTTACTTTTCAATAAGTTAGCTTTAAATTTGGGGTCACACTCGGTGCCTGTAGCTCAGAGGGTAGGGTGCTGACCACATACACCGAGGCTAGTGGGTTCGAACAGGCCTGGGCCTGCTAGACAACTATGACAACTGCAATTAAAAAAATAGGCGGACATTGTGGAGGGCACCTATAGTCCCAGCTACTCAGGAGACTGAGGCAAGAGAATCCCTTGGGTCCAAGAGTTTGAGATTATGGTGAGCTGTGATGCCATAGGACTCTACCAAAGTGACATAGTGAGACTTAGTCTCAAAAACAAAAACAAAAACAAAAAACCAAATTGGGGGTCTGGTAGAATTTGCCAGTATAGGTAAGCAAGGTTTCCCAAAACACTGTAAACACAAAAAAATTCCACTGTTTTCCTTGTACTTGACTTTCTGATCTTCAATATTTTTATTGTCTTATCACAGTTAAATATATGTATATATATATGTAATACATATACATAAAACACCAAATGAAAAATTAATTTGTCATCTTGGATTTTTGTCTGTGTGTTAACTAAACAATATCAGTATATAATAAAACAGTGAGGGTATACTAATAAGGCTCAATTAATTTTAAAGCCCACATATATTTTGATGTTGCTGAACACACTTGTAAAGTTTGTAGCATAATCCTTCATGATATTTGTGTACTTACAGAAGTGGGCTTACAGAATCATAATTTTGACAGCATTAAATAAAATTTATAGGAGCCCATCGACTTGGACTTAGTTCCTACACTAAGCCAAAAAGACGATATTAAAATGTAGTCATTTATGTTAAAATTCCACATCATCCACCCGATACTAAGCTGTTTATCTGAACTTCCAAAAAAATCAGAAAAAATGAGAAATAATAGATAAATTCCCAAATAGTCCAGGTTCAGTTGTCTTGGTAAAGACATTTCTTTGGCTTTAATCCTTATAAAAAGGTAACCCCTGGTAACCTGAGGTCAGCCTGCTCTTGATTTCTGCTTTTTTCAGCCTGTCTCTGTCCATAAAACCATCCTTCTCTGCTCAGAGTATTGGAACACTCATTCTGGTTTTTAGAATAAAGTGCTACCTCATTCCAGAACTGCAAATAAAGAAAATTAAGACTCTTTTAAAGTGTTGTCATTTTGTCTCTTGAGAATGTTTCAATATCAAGGGACTAAAATTTGTTTATTGATTTGCTGTTTTTTCATGAGCATATCTTGTTTGTTTGTCTGTTTGTTTGTTTGTTGATATATACCATTAGGATTTTCTTTTATTTATGTAAAAAGAGCAACTTTTATGTGTTTGTTATTGTTGCTTTTATACCAGAGTGTACCATGAAAGAATTGCTTTTACTTTTTGAAGCGTTATTTTATTCTATAAACATAGTAGGGATATTTTTGTTATTGTCAATTCCACGGATTTTGAGTAGTGCATCTGCTTTCAGGCCATAAATTCTAAGACTAAACCGCAGTTTCCTCCCACGTGGGATGAAATGGATTTGAATTGTACACCGGAAAAGAAAACCGCTGTGCTATTTGTTACAGCTGGCCAACTTCATTCAATTGAAGCAACAGGGATGTGTTGAAAACCAGGCTGTTTCCACAGGTCATTATGAAGCTCACTCATGGAATTGGCAGTGGAAAATTTCAAAGAATCCTCCTATGAGGCATGGATGTTTCAGTATAACAACCAAGGTAGCAATTTTCTATATATCCACAGGTAAGCAAAGCAAAACTTAGTATCTGAAATGAATTTTAGGGACATAAAGTTTGACGTAAGTTCTGTGGGTTATAAAGCTTCACCTAGTTTTCTCTTAATCCCATTATTTATTGTCAAGGTGTTATAGAGAGAAGTACATTTACACTATAAGGAGTTAAATCTGTGGCAAATAATAGGGTTGTTTGTTCTTGACAATCACTGGGAGGGCCTAAGGAAAGCAAGCAAGCATCACTATTAAAGAATTAGGCATTTATAAATTCTTCTGGAAAGGTTTCATTAATACATTAATATAGCACCCATAACATTAATTTCATTTTATCCATACTCACTGATGTTTATTTTGTCCCAAAGACTAAGGTAATCAAAATGTAAGTTAAGAATATAACAAAGATTTTAGGAATTTATACTAAAGTCATAGACTGTTTAATTTTAGTGTGCTAACTGGTATCTGTTGCATTTTGTTAGAGAGATTTTGACAGCCTCTAACCATAACAGTCATTTAAATGCATTTGGTATTAATTGTGTTAGTTATTTTCAGAATTGTATACCATGAAGACATAATCCAGATTCAATGAGCACATTCTTGAGAAAGAAATTTAACAGGTGAATGTTTAAGAATGTGAATCTTTCTAAATGTAGAATATAAATGTCTTCACACAATAACTAAGAAAATGCCATGAAGGCTATGTTAATCAGTTTGATGAAAACATTTCAGATTGTATATAGAACCAGCACACTGTACCCCATGACTGCATTAATGTACACAGCTATGATTTAATAAAAAAAATAAGTAAATAAATAAGAAGTTAATATACAAAATTAAAAACATATCGTTTCATAAAACTCTAACTGCAAAATTATCAGCAAACTTTTTTATACATTGCCTCTATGTTTTTTTTTTTTTTTTAAATCCTTCCAACCCCAACATGGTTTGCCTTTTCATTGCCTTTTAGGTCACTGCTCATAGTAACTGAGAAAGCAGGAAAAAATGGCAAGTAGCACAGTGAGCAGATGGCTAACACAGTCCCCTCCACGCGACTCCTGCTAACACAGAAGTCTGCTCAAAACTACATGGTAAATAGTGTTTATCATAGGTAGGATCATTATCCCTTTAGCCCTTTCATTAGTTCTTTGACCCCTACAGTTTAGCCTTAATGAAACCATAACTTCCCATTCCTAAGGCCCTTGTACTTTCCACCAGTGCCCTCATAATGGAGTGTGTGTTTACTACAGCTGCATTACAGAGCTCTGCACTGCATGCCCCTAGCATCAGCCCTACACAGTTGTGGGTCTCTGACACACACTGGTAGAGTTCTGCAATGAACTGTGCTTATTAGAGCCCACCAGGAAGGCGCGCTTCTTAGTATAATTAGCTCCCCTGAGAACAATGGCTGCCTTCACAGCTGGGAGGCTAGAAGAAATTTATTCTAAAGTATGGGAAGCACTGAAAAGGTACCTGCAATTAAATTCCTTTTTTTATTCTTTCCCTTTCTTTATTTCTATTTGTAGTTTAGTTTGTGGTTTTGTTTTGTTCTTTTTTTCTTTTGAGTTTTCATCTACACTTTGATTAATTAAATACAATTGTATAATTTGGTAATTAGGAATACAGCCCACTGAAGGTCATGTCTTTAATTGCTGTATGACTTTACTCTTACTTTTTCCTTTTAATGTAAAATTAGTAGAGAAATACATACACACACACCAGATTTGTGGGGAAAAAAAAGTAGTTGCTTAGAATCTTCATGATCTAGACAAAACCGTTGAATAGACCCTCATTTTTACATAGGAAACTTTTCTGCTATTTCCACTGAAGTGTGGTCTTGATTATTGTATGAGACATTTCTCTCATTACTTCTCATTTCCTCTGTTGTTGTTTTATTCTTCTCCTTTCTGTTTGCTGTTTTATCACTCTACCATTCTATGAAGGCCTTCCCTATTGATAGCTGACAGTCTATTGACTTTTGTTATAAATGTACCAATTATATTAATGATTTTCAGCTTCTCTCACATGGAATGGGAAGCTGTGTAAGCAATGAATAGCAGGTGGGGGAAAAAGCATATGACCACAGCGCACTTGACTTGAAGACCTCAGATAATGTTCACATGTATATGGCAAGTGAGACAGGGGCTTCTATCATCATCCACTTTAACCTGCAAATCCTTATCTAGTAAATGCCGTCTCTGGAGGCATATCACTGGTGTCTACATGGAACTGGGACTGTGATGAAGATCTTAGCAGTCTTTGGTACTTTTTTCTAGACTTGGGAAAAGCATGTTTTGAAGGTCACTGGGGAACAGCAATGCTAATAACTACGGTAATTAAAATTATCTTGCAGTTCCAGAGTTCTTTTGTAAACATCTTACTAGTCAACTACGAACACAATACCAGTGGGTCTGTTCAAGTAGCTGACACTATAGCCTCAGAAACTCTGAATCTGGGATTTTAAAGAAATCTATAATAAAGTCAAGATTTTTGCTCCCTAATTTTCCTGTTCTGAGGCTATATTTGCACAACACAATCAACCCTGCTGTTTCAATCAAGTCAGTGAGAAAAAAGTCAGGAGAACCAGATGTTTGGCATTTTGTATATGAAACAGCTGGTTGATTGTCTGAATTTTTCATTTTTGAGCTAATTTTGCTGTCATAATATAGAAACATCCTGAAAATGGATTTCTTTGCTTGTGAAATGTAAATAGCTTTCTTTAGAGGCATTCTATGGGGTTTAGATTGGCTGAAGTTACCAGGACAGTGAGCAAGTGGGTACAATAGTGTTCAAGAAGAATTAAATTATTAATCCCCATTAGCACTGCCACACATTTTACTGAAGTTCTCTTCCGTAGCAGAGAGTCATAGCCGTAGGAAAGAATCAACTACTAATTATTTTTATTTTCAAAAGGAGACTATAAATCATCTTTCTAGCTTATAAAATTAATAAGTCTTTGACATTGCAATTTTGCCATTTTAGGATTTGGGTCTAATTTTATATGTACTATCCTTTTACTATTATGGTTTTGCATTTATGTAGAATTGAATGTTTCTCAGAGAAAATGATTTATTTGGTATTGTACATTTAACCACATAGGAAGTCTGACATCAGCAAATTACATAACTAGAAATGGAAATAAAAAAGTTACTGAAAAATACAAACTATGGTTGAATAAATAAGGGTTTATGATATATAAAACATTGCACTAATTATTCTAATTATTTATTTTATATTTTTTTTATCCAGTGTATACCTGTGCCAAATGGCATAGTAAAATGAAAAAATTGTATGGGTAAGTCAATGCCGTATTTTGTATGTCATTCAGTGATTCATTCATGGGATTTTTTTTTTCTAAAATTGTTGCATAAAAGGAATTGTACTAGGCACTTTTTGAAGGTAAATGTGTACGTATAAGTCGGGCTCAAATCATGATGGTAAAAGATATTAAATACATGTAATTAGCAAAGTAAATAACCAGTGCTTGTGATTTGTAAATATTATTTCATGTTAGTAAAAATTAGGATAGTACATACGGAATAAGCCAAATATTAATGGTGAACACACTATAATTCATTAAAAAGTGGCACCAAGATGGCATTTTAGATAAGACTGAGCAGCAAGAACCAAAGCTCCCTGGAGAGAGAACACGATTGGTGGTGATCAGTTTGTAGATGGTGCCACCAGTTCAGATGACTACAACCATATATTAAATACAAGAATATAAACAATTTTTTTTAAAGAAGATAAGCTATGGATGATTATTTCTGGTAGCATACAGAACATTTGGAAAGCAGATAGAGTTTAGTGAAAAATACATTTTGTATGATATAGAGAAAGTAATGATTTCACAGCTCTTAATGATGCAAAAGCCATTTTTACTATGGGTGGAATTGTGTTCTGTCTGAAAAAGGTATGTTGAATTCCTAAACCTCAGTACCTCAGGATGTCAGCTTAAATAGAGTCATCATAGATTTCAGTAGCAAAGTTAATATGATGTGATACTGGAGTAGGCTTGCCCCATAATCGACTGAGACCAGTGTCCTTAATAGAAGGTAGCCTTCTGTCTCTGCCTACATGACTGCCAATGGAGACCTGTTCACTGCCTACGGAGAACGCACCTTGCTCTGGAAGCCTATATCTTGTGTTTACTTTGTTACTTTACCTTTCTCTTCCTCTTTAAGCTTTGTTCTATGCTTGCTTTAAAGTTTAAAAAAAGAAAAAGTGGCTTTTTAAGGACAGAGAAACGGACTTCAGGAGGAACACCATGTGAAAGCAGCCACTGGGGGAGAGTAAGCCAAGGAAAGAACAAGATTTTTGGCAAACCACTCGACAATAGGAAGAGGCAAGTAATGGTGGCCCACAAGCATTCAGGGGAGCACAGCTGTGCCACCACCTTGATCTCTGGCCTCCAAACACAATACATTTCTGTTGTTTAAGCCACTAAGTTTAGGTACATTATAGCAGCCCTAGATTACTAATATACTGGGCATGCAAAAATAGACCACATGAAAAAACAAGAAATATAACTTGAGAAATTACGAAAATGCCAAAGGATCATTCAAAAGCTATTGGTTAACTATGAATGTGTGCAGTGTAATATCTAAAGCATGACTATCTAAGCATAGGTGTGGACATCTAGATAAGTTGATACCTGAAGTTAGACTAATTATGTTATAGGAACCAAAAAAATTTGACATTGATTAAAGAGACTTTTAATAATAGTTTTTTGATGATAAGCAATAAATAAATAAAAAGAAAGAAAAGCTCATCTAGAGCTAAATGCTTAGTTTTATCCTAATTGCTACTTCTACAGAAAATATAATAGGATCATGAAATGCATGTGAAAGGGTCAGAAAAAATCCAGTTAGAAATACAATCAAAGATCTGTAAAATGAATCACTCATTCTTGACAAAAACAGAAAGAATGAGATCAAAAGAAAATACAGTAAACCTGCTGTTGTCAGGAACTCAAGCAACCTGCATATGACTTGACCAATACACTCACACATACATATATGTATATAAGCTTAAACATTGGGTGGCAAAGCCATCAGTAGGCTCACAGGTGCTTTTTGCGTCATTCCCACAGCTGCCATGTATTCTCAGAGCCTAAAAAATGTCCACATTTAGGACGTCTGCTGCTTTCCTGGCTAGTTCCAGCTGGGTAGAGACTTTCTTTCTACTGCTGCCATTATATTGCCTTGTGTTTTGGGTGGGACATTTTGATGATACAGTACAGGTATATTAATGTGACTGTAAGTGAACTTGTAACTGGTTATACGCCTCAGATAGTGTACAGCATTGCTACTGTGCTCTTTTGATGAGTTAAATACAGAGTGTATTACTGAACTGCAGGTACAGTCCTGCCCTATGGTGTAAAGAAACATGTATTCCCACAAGCTTGGTATCCTACACCCAGTTATGTAAATTATGTCTGCTTAGTGCTGTGAGATTGCCAGTTTCATGAATATTTAGAACAATTGATGTCTTATCCATTAAAATAACTTCTTTATTATCTAAGTATTGAAAATTAACATAAATAGAATAAATATTTTCAAATGTACTTTAAAGAAGTTTTACCAATGATGGTTTTTTTTTTTTTCGATTCACTGTTACTTTTTAAACATTTCAACCACAAAAATTGCATCCTTTTGAAGGCTGCCTTCAAAAAATACATCGTATTTTATTTGATTGTGGGAAGAACACATAACATGGGGTTGGCTCTGTGAACACATTCTGAGGCCTACGATCCATGACTGCTCACTATAGGACACCATTGTGTAGCAGATCTCTAGGGCGTGTTCATCTTGCTTGACTGGAACATCATGCCTGGTTATTAGTAGCTCTCTCTGTCCCTCTTTTTCTATCCTCTGGTAACCACCATCCCTCTCTTTGACTCTATAAATTTGTCTTTTTGGATGCTTAACATAGGTGGAATGATGCTCTTTCTGTGATCACCTCACTTAACAAAATGTCCCCCAATTCATTCATATTATTGCTTATTGCAGAATTTCTTCTTTTAAGGTTGAATAATATTTGGTTATATATATTGACCATTTTTGTTTCATTCATTCACCGGTTGATGGACATTTAGGTTGTTTCTACAGCTTGGCTATTGTGACTAGTGCTGCAATGAATGCTATATATGTTCTATGTATTTAATATACAACTTAATATTTTTAATTTATGATAAGTTTATCTAGGCATAACCCCACTATGAGTCAAGAAGCATCTATAAGCATATATTTTAGATTTAGATTGCCCTATAGAAGTCTTATATTAATTTGTACTAGCAATGACTGTTTAAAGAAATTGTCTTTGGTTAAAAGGTACCCCCTTAAAGATTATATTAAGCTTATTCAGATATAATCTCAAAAAAATCAGACTATAGATATCAATTGATTAAAAAAAATTAATGGTACAAGTGGTTTTCAGAAAGATTATATTTATTTACTTATTTTCTTCTTGGAACTCCTAATTGGACTCATCTAGGTAAAATAAAAAAGTGTAGTTTTAAGCTCCACTATTGATGAAATAAATTTAATTTTTCATCACAAGTCATCACTTCCCTTGTAATTTCTATGTGTAACCCCACCAAAGGATAACTCAGGGTCTCAGAAACAGGCCTTCTTGGTACTGCCATTAAACTCTGTCATCATTAGTGTTCAATTTATCTCCTTACTTGTTTCAAGTAATTTCATATTTAATCATATTTTGTTTAAATCATCTAGTCAATTAAAGAAGAGTTTCAGATCACATTTAAAAGAGAAGTAGAAATACATTCAATTTGTGATATTTATTCAAAATTACATAGTATCTGTTGGTCAGAACATAGAACATATACAAAAAGCATTTCAAATTATTGAAAATACTGCATGAACATACCCATACCTGTAAATTTCTATTTTTTTCTCATACTCTACTAGATCTCCTTTAAAATGGATCATTTAAGAAAAAAATGTCAGGCCAGGTGCAGTGGCTCATGCCTGTAATCCTCTGAGAGGCTGAGGTGAGTGGATTGTTTGAGCTCATGGGTTTGAGACCAGCCTCAGAAAGAGCAAGACTCTGTCTCTAAAAATAGCCAGGTGTTGTGAGAGGTGCCTGTAGTCCCAGCTACTCAGGAGGCCAAGACATGAAAATCGCTTGAGCCCAAGAGTTTGAGGTTACTGTGAGCTATGATGCCATAGCACTCTACTGAGGGCAACAACGTGAGACACTATCTCAAAAAAAAAGAAACAAAAAGAAAAAAAAAAAAGAAAAAAAATCCATAGTCCAAGTGTTTGCAAACTTCTTAAGTAATGTGCCATGTATTAAACATGTTAAATTTGTAGGCTACATTATACCTCTGTTGCATTACAAATATTAATAACCAATTAATATACAACACATTCTAAGCTATTAGACAATATGAAAGTACAGCCAATTTCAACTTTGGTTTGTGGTAGTTTGCCAGCACCTGTTCTAGACTATAACTTCCTTGGGGTTGAAGGGAGTAGGTCTAATTTTTCATGGGTAATGTCCACAGCATAGTAAACATAGTTTGGGGAACCAGCCCCAAACCACACAGTGGCACTTCCACAGTGCTTGGTGGAGACAAGAGAATTGAAGGAAAATGAAAAGACAGACACAGATGGAAAGTTTTAAGAACAGGATGGGCGGCTCGGCGCCTATAGCTCAACCGGCTAAGGCGCCAGCCACGTACACCTAAGGTGGCGGGTTTGAATCCCCAGCCCGGACCGCCAAACAACAATGACGGCTGCAACCAAAAAATAGCCGGGCGTTGTGGCGGGCGCCTGTGGTCCCAGCTACTTGGGAGGCGGAGGCAGGAGACTCGCTTGAGCCCAGGAGTTGGAGGTTGCTGTGAGCTGTAATGCCACGGCACTCTACCCAGGGGGACAGCTTGAGGCTCTGTCTCAAAAAAAAAAAAAAAAAAAAAAAAGAACAGGATGGGCTGAGTGAATCTCTGGTGCTTATTGTGACACTTCAGCAAAGACCAAGACTCCAGGCTAGCTGTATATTTATTTCATACTCTAGTAGGGGAAGGCCAAAATCTTTACATCATAATTCTTGCTGAGTTTGCATTCCCTAATTCAACCATGTTTTAAACTAGTTAATGTTAATTAGACTGATTTACCTTTTACTGTTATTTCATTAAGTTATTTATGTTCTTAATACAAACAGAACATGAGACAGGGAACACAGTCCAGGAGCAGGATGTCAGAGAAGACCCCAATTAGGCCACACACACAAATCACAGGAATGAGAATTAACACTCAGGAAGTCGTACACTCAGACAGACGCTTCTGACCATACCAAGGAGACAGAAGAAAGGAGATTTTTTGTGTGTTTATCACGTCCAGAGAAATTCTTGCTGTCTTTACTGAGGTTCAAACATTCTGCATTCTCTAACTCCCTAAAAGCACTCACTGTCCCTGAGAGGGCAGCCCATTTCCTGCTCAGTGAGTTCTGTAGCAGCTTGCACTTGGGGAGTGGAGAAGTTTCAGCAAGACAGCCTCTAGAGTCTTAAAGGAGCCAGGCCTTCAGCAGTGCATTTTGCACCAGGCTTTGGGTTTTGCTGATCCACTTCTCTCCTGTCTCTGTTCCTTTTTGCCAATCATTTGCAATCATTTTCTTAATTCATTTCCTAACCTACTTATAACTAATAACTGAATATTGGTTTTAAGCTTATTAAATCATTATTACTAGCAAAGCAAGCACATCCAGATATGACTCTTCCCTTACGTGTCTATATGTACACGTGCAAAATAGCATGTTCCAAGCATTAAAGAAATTATTATATAACATTTATGTATAGTGCTAATAAATAATAAAATACACACCCAGGATAGGTAACATTATTTGGGAGAGCTCAGCTTGTTCAACAAAATCAGGTAGCCAAAATAGTGACTCCAATTCACTAGCAGCATGGTCAGTCACCTAACCATAATATGAATATCTGGAGAAACATTTTCTAATGTGACAAAATTGCCTCATCTGTTTCAGATTTTATTTCTTTAGTTTTCCTAAGCTTCTCAGACAACGCCTTACTGTTTTTGGCCTTTAACCATGTCAGAATATCTGGTCATGCATTTGAAATGAGACTTTGCTATTTGTAGAAAATAGTCTCTCTTCATCACACATCCACTGACAAATAATTTTATCAGTTTATGACTGTTTACACTAATTTCTGGAAAATTGTGTATTGCTAGTAGAAATTCTTTTTTATTTGAATTAGTTCTTGGAATAGGCATGGCTTTCCTGTTGAAGGTCCAGCTTTGTCTACTTTTGTACAATGGATGTGTCCTGCTATTACTTTCCACTAATCCACCAGCAATTGTTTAGCCAGTTATTTGTTATCCTAACAAACAGAATCCAGCAACACATCAAACAGATTATTCACCATAACCAAGTGGGTTTCATCCCAGTGTCTCAAGGCTGGTTCAATATACGTAAATCTATACATATAATTCAGCACATAAACAAATTAAGAAACAAAGGCCATATGATTCTCTCAATTGATGCATAAAAGGCTTTTGATAATAGCCAGCACCCCTTCATGATCAGAACACTTAAGAAAATTGGTAGAAAGGGACATTTCTTAAACTGATAGAAACCATCTACAGTAAACCTACAGCCAATAACGTATTGAATGGAGTTAAATTGAAATCATTTCCACTCAAATCAGGAATGAGGCAAGGTTACCCATTGTCTCCACTGCTCTTTAACATTGTAATGGAAGTTTTAACCATGCAATTAGGGAAGAAAAGGTGATCAAGGGTATCCATATAGGGTCAGAAGAGGTCAAAATTTTACTCTTCGCAGATATGATTGTTTATCTGGAAGATACCACGGATTCTACTACAAAACTCTTAGATGTGGTCAAGGAATACAGCAGCATCTCAGGTTACAAAATCAACACTCATAAATTGGTAGCCTTCATATATACCAACAACACTCAAGCTGAAAAAACAGTCAACAACTCTATTCCATTCACAGTAGTACCAAAGAAGATGAAATATTTGGGAGTTTACCTAACAAAGGATGTGAAATATCTCTAAGAAGAGAACTATGGAACTCTAAGAAACGAAAATAGCTAAAGATGTTAACAAATGGAAAAACATATCATGCTTATGGCCGGGAAGAATCCTCATTGTTAAAATGTCCATATTCCCAAAGCAATATACAATTTTAATGCAATCCCTATTAAAGCTCCACTGTCATACTTTAAAGATCTCGAAAAAATAATACTTTGTTTTATATGGAATCATAAAAAACCTCAAATAGCCAAGACATTACTCAGAAATAAAAACAAAGCAGGAGGAATCACGCTACCAGAAATCAGAGTATGCTGTAAATCCATAGTGATCAAAACCATATGGTACTGGCACAAAAACAGACAGGTAGATGTATGGAACAGAATAGAGAACCAACAGATGAACTCAGTTACTTACCATTATTTGATCTTTGACAAGCCAATTAAAAACATTCAGTGGGAAAAGATTCCCTATTTAACAAATGTTGCTGAGCGAACTGGCTGGTGACCTGTAGAAGACTGAAACTGGACCCACACCTTTCACCAATAACTGAGATAGACTTTCATTGGATTAAAGATTTAAACTTAAGACATGAAACTATAAAAACACTAGAAGAAAGTGCAGGGAAAAATCTCGAAGAAATCAGCCTGGGTGAATATTTTACAAGGAGGACCCCCCCAGGTCCTCCTTGGCAATTGAAGCAACACCAAAAATATACTACTGGGACCTGATCAAACTGAAAAGCTGCTACACAGCCAAGAACACAGTAAGTAAAGCAAGCAGATAGCCCTCAGAATGGGAAAAGATATTTGCTGGTTATGTCTCTGACAAAGGTTTGATAACAAGAATCCACAAAGAACTCAAACGTATTAGCAAGAAAAGAACAAGTGATCTCACCTCAGGGTGGGCAAGGGACTTGAAGAGAAACTTCTCTGAAAAAAACAGGCACATGGCCTGCAGACACATAAAAAAATACTCATCATCCTTAGTCATCAGAGAAATGCAAATCAAAACTACTTTCAGATATCATCTAACTCCAGTAAGATTAGCCCACATCACAAAATCCCAAAATCAGAGATGTTGGCATGGATATGAAGAAAAGGGAACACTTCTACACTGATGGTGGGAATGCAAACTAATACATTCCTTTTGGAAAGATGTTTGGAGAACTAAAAATAGACCTGCCATTCGATCCTACAATTTCTCTACTAAGTATATATCCAGAAAGACCAAAACTCATACTATAACAAAGATATTTGTATCACAATGTGTATTGCAGCCCAATTCATAAATTCACAATTGCTAAGTCATGAAAGAAGCCCAAGTGCCCATCAACCCATGAATGGATCGATAAATTCTGGTATATGTACACCATGGAAAATTATGCAGTCTTAAAGAAAGATAGAGACTTTACCTCTTTCATGTTTACATGGATGGAGCTGGAACATTATCTTCTTAGCAAAGTATCTCAAGAATGGAAGAAAAAGTATCCAATACTTTGTACAGATAACAAACAAAGAGTAGACTCTGGAATGGTTGAATTACATATAGCTTCACCATTCCCCAGAAATATAAATAACATGGCACTTTGTTTTTCTGAGAACTGTAGCAATATTCCTTCACTACGTCATGAATAAAAGACATGATGCTACATTAACAACAAGCACTGTTCTTGCTTTTAAGAAAAGTAAAAGGATGATAAGTGACCACCTGCTTTTTTGTCTTGCCAAATCTCCTAGTCTGCCCACCAGTGGCTTTTGTTCTTTTTTTATTTGCACGTGATGTAAAGGGCCATGTGCACATTCACGTGCATTTGTTATTACATTTATTCTCCTTAGAATTTCATACAAACTTCATTAGACAGGAGAGTTTGTTTTTGGTGAAGCATTAGTCTAAATGCACACCAACAAATAGTTCTATGTACATATCTATGTGGGTGTTTACAGTTGTCTTAATCTATTTTTGATGCTATTAAAGTATGTCTGAGGCTGGATAATTTATAAGAAAAGAGGTTTATATTCAGTTTACAATTCTGCAGGCTGCACAGGAAGGATGCTGCCACACCTGCTTCTGGTGAACTTCTTGTACTGTGTGCACACCTGGTGGAAGGTGTAGGGGAGCTGCATGTAGACGCCACATAGTGAGAGAGACAGCAAGAGGGAGGAAAGGAAGGTACCAGCTCTTTTTAGTAAGCAGGTGTTAGGTGAACTCTGGCAGAAACTAATATGAAAGAGCGTACTATTAGTGCAAGATGGCACCAAGTCATTGGTGAGGGTTCTGCCTTCATTATCCACAGTCATCCAATAAGCACACTCCCAACATTAGGGATTGAGTTTCACATGAGGTTTGGAGGATCAAATATCCAACGCATAGCAACAGTAAAGGTCATTACGGGCTAAAACTATGAATTGAACTGTTTGACGTTCAGGTTGTATATATATTGACTTAGGTTCTACATAATCCAATTAAAATTTGAGGCAAATTAAGTTTTCTAATTACATAAAATTATTTAAGTTGCATGATTATGTGTGCTTATACATCAATGAAAGTTTCATAATAGTTTTAAACCTTCTGAAAACTTTCCCCCTATTCTTTAAGGATTCTTTAACCCAATAATAACCAGATTGTGGCCTCTGGATCAATAACAGCGTCACCCCCTGGGAACTTGCTGCAATGGCAAAGTCTGTGATCCTATCCCAAATCTACTGAATCACAACTTGGGATAGGACTGACAATAGTTGTTTTAACAAGACTTCTTGGTGATTCAGATTCATACTGAAGTGTTAGAACCATTACTCTAGCAAAAGTGTAAAAGACATAATCTCTATTAATTATGGCCATTATGCATTTCCTTCCCTGCTAACTCTAGGATTAAAATAGAGGAAGCCTCATCTATAATCACCTGACAAATGACTTCTGTTTTTGATGATCCTTCTGCATCCTGCTGAAGATTCCACAAAAGACTGCTCTGGTACATTGTTCTCTTGCTATCACTTTCAACAGCCTAAAAGGCTAGTATTATAAAAGACCCGGGGATGCAAAATACATTTTTCAGCTACTGAATTATATGCCACATCACTTGTTTACTTAATGAGAAACAGGTGGCTCATTTTCAATTGCTACCATTTATTCCTCTGACATAAACTGGTTCCCTTACTTTTTCATGGCTCTTTAATTTGCTTGTTATAATCTTACTTTCTCTGAAGGTATAACTAGAAATTTCAAGACTGGTGGGTGCGCATTACATTGGTGTACCTCTGTAATAAAGTATTCCCAATGCCACCGAGAGTTTCACAAGGAGAAATGGAAATGGGTAGGTAAAGTGGGAAAATGAATCTGTGAGACAGATACAGGTAAAACTTGAGCAGAGGGAATTACTTTTATATATTCATTTTAACCCAAAGAGTAGAAAAATAATGTGATTCAGAACAAAATCTTGATTTAATTTATCACAAACCAATTGATATGAATAGCCTTAAGCTAAATGTGTTTTATAAGCACAGCTAGAAAATTAAATATGCAATGCCCATGTGAAGAGAAACTAAAATTGTAAAATATTTCTTTCCAAATAATTAATCACTAGCAATATCCAGATAGAATTTATTTTTGTGGATAAAATATGCCCATAAATAAATCAGTCATGAAGTCATTTGAAAGAATAAGCAAATAAATCACATTTATTGCATATTATCGTCTGGATGATCATGGTAATATGACATGCAAATTAAGACAGGGTCAGAAGTCACGTGGTAGGCAAACTAATTTCTTAAACTGAAACAACAGATTTATTTATTTTTCTCTCCTCCCTGTTAATAAGCTTTCATGTTCCTTGAGAATCATGACAATATCTTACATAGGACCTCACCACAAATCCCTTGTATTCAGGCAAAGCTTTTATTCAATCCCTTAAGCATAGTTATTGTTAGTTATAGTGATGTTAATTTTATTAAAAACGATTTATTAACAGATTTTAGCTTAAATCTTAATCTACAGAAGAGAGGGAGGTTTATACTTATTTTAGGTTTTCCATAATTGCTTCAAAAATTGTCTTGTGAAAGGAAGATTATTAACATAGGAGAAATTTTTATCTTATTTTGGATTCTAGTTTTTTTGTTTGTTTTCTTAAATTCTGTTAAATTCACCTAATTACCTAATTTTAGGCCTCAATCCTGTTTTCTAAAAATGATGATAACTATGGAAAGATTGTGTTAAAGACCTAGGTATAGTACAGGCAAATTGTACCTTACACAGAGGCTGAGTTCTATCATCCGTCTTAGTTAAAAGAAAAAAAAGTCTTTAGTAAGAACTACCCTTGAAAAAGAACTTAACTTTTTCATAAAGAAGAACATATATGGTATTGGATATACGATCCTTATGCAGCACCACAATATCCATCTGTACCTTTTTAGGGCAAGATGTGTTTCAGAATTTGGAATAGTTTGTTTTTTACCAAGCCAATAGGTGCACATACTTTTGAAGTCATACTTTACATGGCTTTCTCCCATCACCCTGTGATCAGATACATTACTATTTCTTCTCCCAGCACCCTGTCATCAGGCACATTAACATCTCTGCAATGTAACTGTGTGCCAGAGTTATGTAGATATTCATAGGAAGAGCTATCAAGGGTAGAGATACATCAGTACAAAGACACTGAGTTGGAAATATTTTGGTGTTCAAGAAAAAAACATAGAGGCCAGGCATGACTGTGTTAGTGTAAGGAGGACAGTGAGAGAAGGGGTGGCCTTGGAGCTTGCAGGGGACCGAACTGTGTGTCCTGTTCTCCACTGAATGAACTGAGGTAGTGATTCATCATGCAATGAGCATGAATGTGATGTGATTAGATTGACACTTTAAGTCTGTATTAAGAATAGAAGAGCATATGGGTAGGAACAAGATAAAAGCAGAGGGATTATTTAGGAGGAATTTATGAAAATGCAGGAGAGAAATTAAGGCTCCTTGGATCCCGTAAGTAGCCATGGCGTGTTGGGGGTGAAATTTTAAGGTACAACTGGTAAGCTTTGGTAATCAATTAGATATGGGCTGTGAAAATTTTTAAGGTGATTTGCTATTACATGGGCAGAGAAACAGGATAGTATTTTTAAGGAAACATAGATTTAAGGAAGATACTTTTCCCCATATAAAAGCTCCAACTATGTGTCAGCAATAGAGATAATGATGGGATAATTCAGCAGAAAACTCTATATACGATACAGAACGGAGACAGGAGAATTTTGGATGGACTTCCCTGAAATAGGTGGAAGAGGATAGAGTCTAGTGTATAAACAGAGGGACTGGCATCACTTTGAATATACACAACTAATTTATGGTAACAGAAGGGGAGGCCAGGTATATATTGATACTTGCAGGTAGGTGTAGAGATAGTAAGATCAGCTTGTATGGAATGCAATCGCAACAATTTTCTCAATGAAATAAGGAAGTAAAGTGTTCAGTTCAGAGGGAAGATTGGGGAGTGAATACTGAAGGTTGGTAGAAGAAGAAATTTTAAAAGACAGAGAACATTCTATCAGGGGATATGTTGAATAAACTAGGGGCAGGCAGTATGAAACAATAGTCATCAATTAAATAACAGTTGCCGGTATCCTCATGTGTGTCTCCGGAAAGTCTGTGGTGCCCAGAGGAATGCAGAGAGTAGGTGAAGAGTTTAATTTAACAGCATTTCCTTTTATGAAAGAATAAAATAGAGAATGAGAGAGACAAAGAATTTAGTGTACATGCTAACTGAATGGAGTAACTGAATGAGAGAGCTCTGGACCAAATCTGGATGAAGAGGGAAGTTTTAAAAGTGCGGGAAGGACCCAGGAGAAAGGGATTGCATTCAATGGATTATGTATTGAAGGGAACAGAAAATTATGTCGTAATTTTATTAGCAGAAATGATCCTGAAAGATAAGAGATGTTTTTATAAAACAAATTATTGAGAGTACAATTATAGAGAATAGCTGTTACTGGAAATAAAAGTGCCCGGTCTATGCCTGGCATAGGGAGCTGAGTTAGAGTGAAATGGAGGAAAAAGATATCGTGAGGAGCTGAGAGGCACCGTCCAACGTGCGATCCACCTAAAATATTTAACACCCACCAAAGGATTTCTAATACCCCCTCCTCTATATGCCAAAATGATTTTGAGAGAGAACCATCAAAGCCATAGAAATAGTAATCAAACACACACAAAGTCACTTACATTTTGTCACTGACATTTTGTGGGTAAGCAGTGACTGTTTTAACACTGGGAGACCAGAAACAATTCCCCAGAATTCCAAACCATTATGAACTTCCTCATAAAATGAACACATGTAGACGAGTCTAAATGTGCAGGGGGCAACTATGTGTAAACAGAAGTTCTCTTAATTAGCTCTATGTGCATTCAAATGCATATTAAAGAAAATTAATGAAACTATACTAATTTAAAGCTAAATATAGAGCACATTTTAAAACAAATTGTAACTACAATTGACAAGAATGTAGGCCATGAAAGGATTTTCAAACACCGACATTGCTTAGAAATGCACCACATGGTAATAATAACAAGCAGACCAAATTTACTTGGTTTTATTAGTGTTTTAAAATCTTCCACAGACAATTTACCCTTGATTACCTGTACCTGAGGCAGAATGCTCTTACAACTCTACTCTTAATGTGCCAAGGAAATTGGAAGTATTATCTTGAAGTTATTTAAATAATTCAGAAAGAAGATATGTTGGAGAAAATGACAGTAGCTGGGTTTGAAATCTAGGATGGAGGGGGAGTTACTTCAGTGTTCACAGAGAGACCTACAACAAGGATTGTAAATGAGCCACATGTCACAGTGTAAGCTTCTTCTATGTTGTAAATATGAAGAAAGACTGTGTTGGCCTTTGGGGACATGTCAGTGAAAACCAAGAGGGACTCTCAGTCTATACCCCACCCAGGGGATAACTGATATAGAAAAGAAAGTTGTTAGCCCCTGAGGGGCTGCAGAACAGGCAAAATAGATCTAGAATCTCACTTCCAGATGTACAGGAAGGTGCCGACATCCACTTATCTAGATTGTACAGAAAAGCATAATATAAAATAAGATAGGAGGTAAATCTCTCACTTAAAACTATCATTTTTATCTTATGCTACACGCAATTTTAAACACCTCACCTCAAATAAGATATGAGTGTCTGTGTGAGGGGAGGAGGAAGATTCCTAAGATTTGTAGAAGAACCATAATGGATTGGTTGCTTTCCGTTCTCCATCAGCTGATACATGCCTCTCTGGATCTTAGTCAAGAACGAAATTATAGCCTAAATCTTGTGCGTCTACATCCGTCCCCAGGATTCACATTGCACCAGTGCCTCTCCAAGATGTAAATAGAATATCCAAATCCAGAGATTGAGTTCTCCACAAGCATTCTTGCTTCAATTACTTCTTAGGGGAGAGAAGTGTCACAACTCTCCCCTTTCCTTGGGATATTGAAGTTAAATTTTATGCGGTGCTGTCTCAATAGTTTGATAATTTACCATGTAGAAGGTTACATATTAAGAGCTTCAACTTGATAATCTCCTGTCTTCCATATATATCCTTTAAGCAAAGTGTAATTATTAAGCTTAATTTATGGGCAAGGGAAATAGACTTTGTGATGTCAAACAAACTGTCCAAACTCACAGTGCAGAATTGGTATTTAAACTTACATTATTTTAAGTTACTAAGCAAAATAAAAGCAGAATTTTGCACTAGTTTTTGTTGTTACCAGACGTTGGATATGGAGATCAATAATAGCAACCTTTTGAATATCTGCAGATTTCTTCATTGTGCAAAGGAAAGACCCCTGGAAAAAGTGGGTAATAATAAACCAATATCAATTATGGCAAAGAGATAATAAAGGTATAAAAAGTTCTTATTTAGACTTCACATACTATAAAAATATTTAAAATTATTGTTCCTATTTGTATTTATAACATCAAGATAGATATATCACTTAAAAATATTGAGGAAGAAAAGAATAACCATTTACCTATTGCATATTCAAAACACTCTGTTTTTGATATTTTCTTCCAGAAGACACAGGTCTTAGGAAAGATTAACTCTGTAAAACTATTCTGCCTCCTCCACTGTTCTTCAGGCAGGAATTGGTAATAACAAATGAACTACATTTATGTAAAATTAAATTGTATTAATGAATGAACTGTAGCTGAATAACACAAACTCCAAATCACATTGGTGCAACAGATTCAAGAGCCTGAGACTTAGCTTTCCTTTTCTCCCATATTACTATAAGAATTTATAGTACTTCTTCTTATTTTATTAATTTGACTACAATATACAATTAATTGAATTATGGAGTGGGCTTGTATGAGTTTGCCTACAGTATTATACTATAAATGTTTGGTATACAGATCATATAAAATCTTACATTTTCCTCACATTTAAATAAGGTCCTATTCATGTGTTTCATGAATAATAATTGTTTAATATATCATTGTGTCACTATATTCTAGAACTTTTACCAAATACTAATTTTCTATATTGTAATTCTGCTGTAAACTCCATTCTACATGTGATAGTATAAAATTTTTTAAAAAGGATATATGGATGCTCATTAACTTATGATACAGTTACATCTCAATAAAGTTTAAAAGTTGAAAATGTCGTAAATCAAGAATGCATTCATTAAACCTAACATATCAAAAATATAGGTTATCCCACTGTATCTTAAACATGCTTAGAACATATACATTATTCTACAGTTGAGTAAAATCATTTAAGCCTATTTTATAATGAAGTTTTGGATGTCTCCTTTAATTTACTGAGACATTTAATTTATTGAAAAAATGTCATGTAATTTATTGAATACTGTACCAAAAGTGAAAAACAGAATTGCTATAGGGATGCTCTAAATTTTTTACTGAACATGTACTACTCTGACACCATGGCAAAGTTGAAAAATTGTATGTCAAGACATTCTAAGTACAGGATTATCTGTTTATTAACCTCTGTGCACACACAGACAGAATATATTCACAAAGTCCTATGTTCTGGTTTCACTTTTCCTAATGGGTCATGAGCCACATCCTATTCATTGGGGGTTGCAGCTGTCATTGCAACAGGCACTGGACCTCTCTCATTGACCTTGTGGTTCTGTGGAGAATAAGAGCCAGGAGAAAAATACAATGAGAGCTATAAATTAGTTTCATAATAGGTCTGGGTACATTGGTTTATCTTACTATGGTTTATCTTACAAGGGTACAAGTGAATCTTTCTAAAAGTAGAATATAAACATCTTAACACAATAACTAAGAAAATGACATGAAGGCTATGTTAACCAGTTTGCTGAAAATATTTCAAATTGTATATGAAAACACCACACTGTACCCCACGATTACATTAATGTACATGGCTATCATTTAATAATAAAAAAGAAAATATTAAATCTAAAAAAAAGAAAGAAAGAAAAATACAATGAGGAAAAAGGATAAAGAGTGATCAGAAAGTGGACATTTTGATTTGGCCTTCCTTCATGAGGAGCAGAGGGCTCCCGTGTGAGGGAGTTGTAAATTCAGTGTTTATGCAGCAAGGCAGGGAGCCACCTAGGATAAAGCCAAGTCTGTGGGGCCTGAACAGTGACCTTCTTATTTAAAAAAGTGAAGAATGTCAAATGAAATAAAATTAGTTTCAAAAATGAATATTTCTTGGAAATGAGAAAATAAATCACAATAAATCATAAATTTTAAAATAAATGATAAATAGTACAAACACTATAAAATCCAGGAAAAGCATAATCTTTAGATAACTGACACAATTTTGTATTTTTTTTTTTTTTTTACATTTGTTGTTGTTGTTGTATACTCTTGAGCACCTCTTATCTGGTCATGATTTTCTAAAGAGAGAATGGAAAGGTAATACATTCTTTTCTCTAGCATAGTTGGACATAATCGTTCTTTACTAATGGATTAAAACAGTTTCTTTCATTAAATGTCATGTGAAGTTTTTGGATTATATTCAAATGTTTGGAAGCATCTACAAAGTTTTTTTACACAGATGCTATAAAAAATTAAAAATGATTAATTGTTTTGGTGAAATAACTAAATATAAAAACTCTTTGAACTGACAACAGTAATTAGTCAGTTTATCATAGATGCATATTGGCTAGAGTGCTGTATTATTAGTTTCCTGTTATCCTGGCCGATGTCAGTATTTTATGTTAAATAAATAGCAAATTAATTTTTTTGTATTCTTTCATCTTAATTAATTGGAGTATCAAACAATTTCCGATTCTATTCATCACTTCTTTCCAAAACATATCTATTTCCTTGGATGAATTACTGCTCTGGTTGGATTTCTTTCTTTTTTTCTTTCTTTTTTTTTTTTGAGACAGAGTCTCACTTTGTTGCCCTGGGTAGAGTGTAGTGGCATCACAGCTCACAGCAACCTCAAACTCTTAGGCTTAAGCAATTCTCTTGCCTTAGCCTCCCAAGTAGCTGGGACTACAGGTGCTACCACAACACCCAGCTATTTTTATAGAGATGAGGTCTTGCTCTGGTTCAGGTTGTTCTTGAACTCATGATCTCAGGCAGTCCACCTACGTTGGCCTCCCACAGTGTTAGGATTACAGGCATGAACCAAGGCACATGCCTTTTTTTTTTTTTTTTTTTTTAAGTGTTTGGGATCATTGAGGGTACAAAGGCTTAGGTTACACTGATTGCATTGGTTGGATTTTTTTTAATTTTTCTCCTTGATATCAAAATAATTTAAATCGATTTCATTACTCATCCCTATCCATTTCCTTTCTTAGACTTTAAATTTTTACTTAATATTTATCTTAGCTCTTGTAAAACAAAGATGAAAAACTACCTAAAAGAGAAGTCTATACATTCACCAAATCAGAAGAATGTAGTTTCTCACTTGTTTTCATGAAATGTTCTGAAACTTTGATCCATTATATTTAAAATGTTAACGAATTTGAAAAAAAAATTGTTTCAATTTATTTGTGTTTGACCTTGTGAACTATTATTGTTTCTATCTGCAAAGCTCTATTGGCATGATGGTTATATTTTTAGAATCTGGTTATAAGGGAGTTGAAAAGGTATTTAGTGATACACACACACAGACACATACAGGTGTGCATGTATATATATATATATATATATGAATTTGTATGTATATATGTATGTATTTTCCCCCATAGTTACTTTCACATATAATCAAGCTATCTTCTGCTGTCCTAGCATAGTCAGGGCTCCCAGGAACCTTCCCATTGAAGACTGTATGAACGTTGCTGGCATTCATAACAATTTAAAGAAAAATAGTTTCATATAAATATGTCCTGAGTCTTCCTCATTGTCATATGGCAAGAAAAAATATGTAAGACAGTAAGTTAGTGCGCTAAAAAGGCAACAGCCCTAACCAATTAGTAAAATAATTTTGGGGGCAGGGGCATCATGTGAGCATATTATCCAGGGTTTTAGAAAGGGTCTATGAGAGTAACTTACACTTTATTAAATGATGTCTTGTGCAATACCAGAGACCAGTAAAACCAGACCAGAGGGACTGCATGGAGGTGGATTGGAGGAAAATCCAGGAGAGGTAGAGGTCTATAGAAATTACTAAAGATCGTGGATTTGCTATTAAAATAGCCACTGGAGGTTAAAGCAAGAAAAATAAATATCAGATTTATTTATTAACAGAATTGCTTTGGCTGATGACTGGAAAATAGACTTTAAGAAATTAGGGGATGAATCTTGGAGCCCAGTTAGGAAAGTTTTACAGTAATTCACATGTGAGATGAGCATGTGTCTTAAGCTAAAGTATTAGAAGTAATGGTAATAGTGTTAAAAAGTGTTTTGATTGGACAAAATTTTGAAGGTAAAGCTGAAAGAATTGACTGATGGATTTGATGAGTGATCCCAAAGAAAAATAAGTCAAGCAGACTACCAGTAGCTGTGGTCAGAGTAAATAAGTGTGCCAATTCCAAGCTTAGTAAAACTGAGCAGTGGTGATTGTAGATAAAATAAAGATTTTGTTTATGGCCACACAGATTTTGAAATGACCATTGCACATATAAACAGAGGAGGATTTGAACATAGTTTTACACAGGAGTCTGGAGTTTGGTAGAGAATTCAGGGAGAGACAGATAAAAGTAGATGTCATCAGCTTCATCAAATGTTCAGAACTTGATGAATTCTCTGAAGCATGGGAAGGGATAGAGAAGAGAAGATGTATGAGATCTGATCCTAGGATGTATCAATAGGCTTAGATCAAGAAGATGGAGAAATACAAGGAGGACTGGGGGTCCAGAAGCCAACAGAAGAAAATATTTCAATAGCATGTGATCAGTGAAGCATAGCTGGCCTCATGAGCATGCCGCCTGTGGTGCTGATACAGGGTTCCCCCATTTTGTAGGCCTAGATGATTTCAGAAATGAGTCTTATTACAGACCCCCATGTTGAGGCATAAAAGAGCCTTTTCCAGGCACATTCTCTAGGAAGGTCCCAAAAAGCAATCTGATCAGCATCTCATCTGGCCAGTTCCTTCTGGAGTAGTGAGCACATACCCTAATGCCTGGCCTCATGCAAAGATCACAAAAACTGCATTCCTTTGCAGAGGAAAATCTTTTTTTTTTTTTGAGACAGAGTCTCAAGCTGTCACCTTGGGTAGAGTGGCATGGCATCACAGCTCACAGCAACATCAAACTTTTCAGCTTAAGTGATTCTCTTGCCTTAGCCTCCCAAGGGTCTGAGGCTACAGGCACCCACCAGAACACCTGGCTACTTTTCTGTTGCAGTTGTCATTGTCGCTTTAGCTGGCCCAGGCCGGATTCAAACCCGCCAGCCTTGGTGAATGTGGCTGGCACACTACCCACTGAGGTACGGGTGCTGCTGCAGAGAAAAATTTTAATGAAAAAGCTAATAATAATTACAGGCTAATATTTCTTGTGAACATAGATGCAAAATTTCCAAACAAAGTATTAGCAAAGAGAATCCAATAATGTATTACAGGAGATGCACAAGACTAAATTGATTTCATTCCACATATGCAAGACTGGTTCAGCATTTGAAAACAATCTGTAGGCTCAGCGCCTATAGCTCAACCGGCTAAGGCGCCAGCCACGTACACCTAAGGTGGCGGGTTCGAATCCCTGGCCCGGACCCGCCAAACAACAATGACGGCTGCAACTAAAAAATAGCCAGGCGTTGTGGCGGGCGCCTGTGGTCCCAGCTACTTGGGAGGCGGAGGCAGGAGACTCGCTTGAGCCCAGGAGTTGGAGGTTGCTGTGAGCTGCAATGCCACGGGACTCTACCCAGGGGGGACAGCTTGAGGCTCTGTCTCAAAAAAAAAAAAAAAAAAAAAAAAAAAGAAAACAATCTGTAATCTACCACATAAAGAAGATAAAAAAGAAAAATCATTTGGTCATATTACTAAATAAAGAAAAAGCATTTGACAAAATTTAACACCAATTCATGATAAGAAACTCTGAGAAACCAAGAATAGCAGTAAACAACCACACCACAATGAAGAAGAGACATGAAAAATCTATTTAGTCTCATATATAAAGATGACAAAATTAATGCTTTAAAATATAATATGATAACACTTGGGGAATCCTGGAACAGGAAAGAGAACATTATAAAACTGATAAGAAAATCTACATAAACTAAAAATTTAATTAATTTAATTAATAATAGTGTAGCAATATAGGAAAAATGCCTATATGCCTCTGGCCAAAAAAGCCATTTAAGAGAGAGCAGTGAAAAGACTTTGTGCAGGCATACTTGTGAGAAACTGAGGCAGAATCACATGTGGCTAGGTTAGTTGCATGACCAAGACTTTGGCTGGAATAACATTTCCAGAGATGTTCAAACTGCATTTAGGAACGAAGGTTGACTTCATAAGGCCAATAAAAAATCCCTTTGGAAAACTGGCCAGATACCCATCAGTAACCTTTCCTGATCCATGGTTGCTTGCTGAAGGGTCTGGGAATGGAAATGTGCTCAGGGACCTCAAGAGCAGAGGAATTTTTGCAATGCATAGAGGTATCTAATGGCACAAATGACACTTGGGCTCTTGAAAGGCTTTTGAGAAGTCCAGCCTGAACATTCCTTATAAAAGTTTCCAGCAAAACCCCCCTGACTTAAGGCCTACATGGGAGCAGAGGTTTGCACATAAATTTCTGTATACCCAAGAAGTTTCTTATGCCTTGCTTAAAGATTCAAAGTAAACAGCCTCCAAATGGCAAGGTCAGCAAGGGCAGGTATTCAATCTACCTTGTTCCTCCATAGCCTCAGGCTTCATCAGATAAGAACAAAGAAGTAAATGGCTAACAACATATTCTCCATTAAGTTATGTTAAATTGGGTTATGATGAAAGGGCTATGTTAAGAGGTGTATGTTGAGTGGATTATCAGATTACTAGGAGCTAATCACTAGGTAGTCACATGATGTTTAAATGTATCAATGAGGTCATTGCTGTATTGTGCACATGTACAAAATTCCCTATATAAACCAACCACAAATAAAGACGCTTGCCATTTTGCCTGAGCAAGCAGATGGTCACCTTTATTTAAAGCACAATTTCAATAAGCATGCTTATTCTCTGCAACATCACTTTTCTGCAAGACCCTTAAGGCAACATAGCAATATAGAATTATTAACTTTGACAAATGCATTATAATAATATATAAGATATTTCTAATAGGGAATACTAAGTGTGGAATATACATGAACTCTTCATACTATCTTTGTGATTTTGCTGTAAATATCTAAAGCTATTCTAAAATAATAAAGGTCTTTTTTTGTAATGGTATAATATGTCCTTTACTCACTATCTAGGAGAAATCTCTTTTTTAAAATTTTCTCTATACATATAAATGAGTTTACAAGAGTTTATTTGGTTTCCACTTTTTACCTTCACAAAATTAAAAAGGCTTAAAATTTAATAAGAATATCAATGTTTAAGATAAGGACTAGAAACAAAAACCTTGTAAAGAATGAATGAAGATAAATACATTCAGAAAAGAAATCAGACAATTGCTGCAATGAAATATTGAACAATAATAATAATGCAGAAAAGTAACATTCACATTGTCAAATAAGAGTGTGTCTATTATAGAATGCTTTGACTCTGAGATTCAGTATGGAGTCATCAGCTAACTTCTTCTTTTGTTTTCTACAAAGTCTCAAAAAATAGACAACTAATATTTATAAAGAAAAATAGAAGATAATTTCAAAAAACAAATCATGCCAAATCTTATAGACAATTGAAAAAGAAGAAATACTTTAAAATCATTCTACTTCAGCTGGATATACCCGATATTAAAATTAGAAAAAATATATTATTATAAAGGGAAATTACAAACATATTTTACTTATAAATGAGAATATAGTATCCTAAACAACATACTAACAAGTTGAATTAAAAATTATTGTCCAAATAATGTACTTTGGTCAAAATTAAAATTCAATTTATGTGAGAATTACTTTTATTTTATTTTCTTTCTCTAATTTTTTTCCCTTCCCTCACCCCCTCCCTCCTTCTCTCTCTGTCTGCTCTCCCCTTCTCCCACCCTCAACTGTGTCAGTAATTGTCATTAATTGTCCTAATATCAAAGTTGAATACAGAGGATTCATGCTTCTCCATTCCTGTGATGCTTCACTAAGAATAATGTGTTCCACCTCTATCCAGGTTAGTACAAATGCTGCAAAATATCCATTTTTAAATAGCTGAATAGTATTCCACAGTATATATATATACCACAGCTTGCTAATCCATTCCTGGGTTGAGGGGTATTTAGGCTGCTTCCACATTTTAGCAATTGTAAATTGAGCTGCAATAAACAGTCTAGTACATGTGTCTTTATAATATATATATTTTTTCCTTCTGGATAGATGCCCAGTAATAGGATTGCAGGATCAAACAGGAGGTCTAGGTTGAGTTCTTTCAGGTTTTTCCATACATCCTTCCAAAAAGGTTGTATTAGTTTGCAGTCCCACCAGCAGTGTAAAAGTGTTCCTTTCAATATCCCCACCAGCATCTGCAGTTTTGTGATATGGGCCATTCTCGCTGGAGTTAGATGATATTTCAGGGTGGTTTTAATTTGCATTTCCCTAATAATTAGGGATGGTGAGCATTTTTTCATGTGTTTGCTAGTCATTTGTCTGTCTTCTTTAGAGAAGGTTCTGTTCATCTTTCTTCCCCATTGATATATGGGATTGTTGGCTTTTTTCATGTGGATTAATTTAAGTTCTCTATAGATCCTAGTTGTTAAGCTTTTGTCTTATTCAAAATATGCAAATACCCTTTCCCACTGGGTAAATTGTCTTTTTGCTTTGGTTATTGTCTCCTTAGCTGTACAGAGCTTTTCAGTTTAATTAAATCCCATTTGTTTATTTTTGTTGTTGTTGCAATTGTCATGGCAGTCTTCTTCATGAAGTCTTTCCCCAGGCCGATATCTTCCAGTGTTTTTCCTATGCTTTCTTTGAGGATTTTTATTGTTTCAGGCCTTAAATTTAAGTCTTCTATCTATCTAGAATCAATTTTTATGAGTGGAGAAAGGTGTGGGTCCAGTTTCAGTTTTTTATACATGGCTATCCAGTACTCCCAGCATCATTTATTGAATAGGAAGTCTTTCCCCCAGTGTATGTTCTTGTTTGGTTTATCGAAGATTAGGTGGTTGTAAGTTGTTGGTTTCATTTCCTGATTTTCTATTAGATTCCAAATGTCTTTGCCTCTATTTTTGTTCTAGTACCATGCTGTCTTGACCACTATGGCCTTGTAGTACAGCCTAAAATCTGGTATGGTGGTACCTCAGGCTTTGTTTTTATTACTAAGAACTGCCTTAGCTATACGGGGTTTTTTTCTTGTTCTATACAAAACACAGAAGCAATTTTTCCAAGTCTTGAAAGTAGGATGTTGGCATTTTAATAGCGATGGCATCGAATTGGTAGATTGCTCTGGGAAGTTTAGACATTTTAGCAATGTTGATTCTTCCCAGCCATGAGCAAGGTATGTTCTTCCATTTGTTAAAGTCCTCAGCTATTTCCTTTCTTAGGGTTTCATAATTTTCTTTATAGAGGTCCTTTACCTCTTTTTTTAGGTATGTTCCTAAGTATTTTATTTTCTTTGGGGCTATGGTGAAGGGAGTTGTGTCCTCAATTAGCCTCTCATCTTGGCTGTTGTTGGTGTATACAAAGGCTACTGACTTGTGGACATTGATTTTATATCCTGAGACATTACTGCATTTTTTGATGACTTCCAAGAATCATGTGGTTGAGTCTTTGGGGTTCTGTTTTTTTTTTTTTTTGATTGAATGTTTTCTGAAGTTCTTGAAGCTATTTTTAAGTACAAAAATCCACCTGGTCAATATTCATGTTTAGTATGTATTAAGGTACATAATAAAATAGATCCATATCTTTAGGTGAAGACTCGTAAATTAATTTAATGAGCAAAATAATTTTGATACTACATAGAAGTAGAGGTGCTTACAAACAATCTGTCATCTAAGATTATTTGTGAGTTTGTTCAAATACACAATTCTTTTTCACATAAACATTGTTAGTGAATTCACAGTAAAGATTAAATTGATGATATAGTTGAAATATTGTAAATACCTAACAAAAATTCTTAACAATCGTACTGCTTAATATTTGTTACATGACTGTTAGAGAGCTTCTAAAATTATTATTATGAATACAGCTAATCTTGGATAAAAAACATTGAGAAGGAAATAGAAAAAGACTTTGTGAAGATCCTGAAGCTTTCCTGTGAATTTAGTTTTCTAGAAACTTAAATCTTTACGGAACTGTCATTTCATCATATCTAAATGAAATTTCAACACATATGGCTTTTTAAAAGATAGTATTTGGATGACTAGAAATATCCTTACACAGCAGAAGCCATATTTATTTCAGATAGCAAATGAAAGGCGGGAAAGAGGGTGTGTGTATATAGAAGCACGCACACATAGATGTTTGCGCATATATTATATATTCACACATGCATATATATATAAACTTAGTGCAATCATCACATATGGAAAATCAGCCTGAGAATGTGAGAATAGTTTGTGAAAAAGTCTTTGAATCTACTAAGCCACACGAACTACCACAGATATTTTCTCAGGACATCTTGGTAATTTTCCAAAGAAATCTTGTTAAATATATCAGATTTTTGTTTTTTTTTGAGACAGAGTCTCACTCTGTTGCCCAGGCTAGAGTGCTCTGGCATGTGCCTAACTCACAGCAACCTCTAACTCCTGGGTTCAAGAGATTTTCTTGCCTCAGCCTCCTGAGCAGCTAGGACTCCAGGCACCTGCCATGATGCCAGGCTAATTTTTCTATCTTTAGTAGAGATGGGAGCTCATTCTTGCTCAGGTTGGTCTCCAAAACCTGAGCTCAAGCAATCTCCTGCCTCAGCTCCCCAGAGTGCCATGAGTACGAACTGACTATGTCCAGCCCACACACAGGTCAGATTTTTGAAGACAGTGAATAATTGGTTTATTTGTAAGATGATCGCTAAGACAATAATTACACATATGCATGTGTGTGCATACTCACCCCCCACACACACATAGATTTCAGTGTGAGACAACCAATATTGAAATCTCAGAAGACAGTTAATAATAGTCTCAAAATTGGGATAATTTTGAAATGTTGTCAGGATTCTTAGTTATAGACCATAGAATTGACTGAATGTGTAGGCAGAAAACAATGTATTAGAGAGTATGAGGGAGCTAACAAAACAGAAAGATAAGAAAATGAACCTAGAAGTTATGCTCCTGGAAACAATATACAGGTGCCATTGGCCCTTGAACACCATGGGTTTAGGTTGCACTGAGTGTGCCTGCCTCTCCTCCCTCCCCTTCCATACTTTACACTTCTTTTTCTCCTGTTACCCCAGTGAGTTCAAGGCCAACCCCTCCTCTCCTCCTTCTCCTCAGCCTACTCAATGTGAGGACCATGAGAATGAAGGCAGTTATGATGAACTATTTTTACTTAATGAATAGTAAACATATTTCCCCTTCCTTATAATTTTCTTGATAATAGTTTACTTTTTCTAGCTTAGCTTCTTGTAAGTATATAGTATGTAACACACGTGACATACAAAATATTGACTGTTTATGTTACTGGGAAGGCTTTTAATCAGCAGTATGCTATCAGTAGTTAAGTTTTAGGGGAAATGAGAGTGTTATGCAGATTTTAGACTGCACAGGGTCAGGCTTGTGGGGGGCATCAGCGTCATTGTTGGAAGGACAGTCCTTCTACGCTGAGATCTATATAATCAAGAGAAAAAGTCCTGGCCATCAGTGAAGCTGGAAATAGACTCTAGGAGCTATAGCAGTACTGCTGTTGTCACAGCTTCACACGTACATGTTCCCAGGGATAGATTTCACACCTATCATCTTCCTCACATAATCCCCTACAAATGAACTCTCATGTTGGGGGTATCTCTTTGGAGAATCATAGTACATAGCTCATTTCTAGTAGCAAGAAAGGCTAGGTTAATTAATTTTGACTTCCACCTTGGGAAGCAAATACCATAATGTAAGAATTTGTTCAAAAAGCAGAGGACTGTTTGAGATGATAGGCAACCGTAAACATGACGAATGTCTATCATACTCCCTAATGTAGCTCATTTTATATACACTGATTTTACTGTTTTCATAAAATAGTATCTTGAAACCTCCTACACCATGTTAAGTATTCAAAACATGGAGACTATTATTAATCTGTCAAAACGTTTGTATTCATGAAGCTCTAAACATATATATCGTCAGTCAAATCCTGTTATCTCAGCTGATGCTATGATTGCAGTCAGATGCTAGTGAAATTTTAAATTATATTACTGGTACTTCTTATTCGAAATATAATTTCACATCCCATAAGGCTTCCTTATAGGGATAAAAATCACCGGACCAAGAACACTAGTATCCTGTTCAAATGTTAGCTTCCTCGAATTAAAATCTGTTATTGGCATTCAAAGTTTTTGCGACAATCTCTGTGTGCTTGGATTTTGTGAATCCTGCCCTGAGAGACTGAGCCAATATATCAACATACTAATGGTTCAGAAAAGCTGAAGGCTAGATCCTGAGTTGTGATAAATACCTGAATTAAGTTTCACTTTTTGAGACCTAATGGGAAGTTGGATTACGTTAGGCAGATCCTTCTGCTGTGATTCATATAATTTCCTCATACTTCTATAATCTACAATGGAACTTTTGAAATTTGGAAATAGAAAGTCATGGAAGCTAAGTTTTTTTATAAAATTGTTATTCAACTTTATTGTTTGCTTTTTATCTGTAGCATGCATTTCATAGGCTTAAAGGAAAATCTTTGAAACTGTCAGTGACTAAGATAAGCTGCTTCCTAAATAAATGCCTTGTCAGTTTGTGTTAGAATTGCTTGCCTGATTAAAAAAGGAGATAGTAATTAAATGTTTACTGGTGAATCTAACTGTTACTTAGAAGTCATTAATGAAAATGGTTTGGGGGTTCAAGAAGCATTCTATCTTTAAATTAACTGTTGCTAAAAGCCAGACTACATTTGTACAGTATTCAGAAAACCCTGGAAAGTAAACTATTAAAAGTGGCATTGAATGAAGAGTGTGTTTTACAAATTTAAAGGTTTGTGTTTGTGTTTGTGTGTTGCTTTTAATATAAGTCTCTCTAAACATTATTGGTGTTACTTTTTAAATTTTTAAATTTTATTTATTTTTTTGCAGTTTTTGGCTAGAGCTGGGTTTGAACCCACCACCTCCGGTATATGAAGCTGGCACCCTACTCCTTTGAGCCACAGGCACCGCCCTATTGGTGTTCCTTTTTATAATTGGAATGTGAAGTCATATTTTAGAAATTAAATGAGAAACAAAATAGAAGAGATAGTAAAACTCCTTTTGTTATTCTTGGAGAAATTTTGCTTTAGAGTTCTCTAAGAACAATAAATTACATTGACTTTGTCTAAAGAAGAGAGTTTTATAATACTGCATTAAATATTTTATTACTTCTTTGAAAGACAAAATCATCAAAGGTAGTTGGATATACAAATTGTTAAAGAGACCTTTAGATATAGTCATAGAAATGTCCATTTTGATCTCTAATACAATAATTAGGAGATGTTAGAAATAATGAAAATGCTCTGTAACAATGAAATCTAAAGGATATGAAATGAATTCTGGGATTCAAGCAGGAGTCATTACCTCATTTTCAACTTATAGCTTTTCCTGACCTTAATCAATAGAACTCTCACCCCTATTATCCTGTGTAACTTACTTCATTTTCCTTATTAATTGTACATAATTTGTCATTATGTGTTTTTATCTTTTATAATTTATCTAGCATTCACGTTTGCATCCAGTCTACATAATAAAGGAGGTCCTAGAATACATTGTTTTATCCAAAACTCTAATTTTATATTTAGCGCTACATTTAGCTCAAGTCAATAATATTTTCTGGATGACTCTATGGATGTAATGTTCGAACTGATGAAAGAGTGTAGGAAAAATTAGAGGATATAAGAGTTGAAATTAGTATAAAATTTATTTGAATAGAGGACTTACTGATTGTCAATGATTGGTATTCATGTTCCTAAGAAAAAGGGAAGACAGGAGGGAGTGAAGAAAGGAGAAAATAAGCTTTAAAATAAGTATATTTATCTTTCAAATGAATTTAGTAACACCTACATCAATGAATTTTCATAAAATCTAAATTTAATCATGAATAAATGAGCCTACACTTATTAAGCAAACTATAAAGGCTTTTACCTTGAAAAATAGTGGGATACCCATTGATTATATAATGCAATGATGTCACTGAGCTCAAACTAATTCAACAACTCTAATAGTATTAGCCTTTTTAGGACTATGTTGCCCTTCTGGTTGAAAAATCATTTCACATGACATAGCATATTATCATGTTGAGCAAGTTTATGACACACATAGTGATAGTTATTTGTATCATTTCATTTGCTTTACGAATCATGGAAAGAGGTGGTTTTCTCTCTCTCCCCACACCTCCCACCCCTGTGCACGCGTGCGCGCGCGCACACACACACACACACACAGGAACAGACACAACATTACAAGGTAAAATTGCATTCGTTTTTCAATTTACTTTTATATGAAATAAGCAGTAATTGGTCAAAGATTATAGACACTGAAAGCTATAACCTAGTAACAGCCTAAGAATACGGGGAGTGGGGAGGGAGAGGGGAGGGGGGAATGGGTGGAGGGAGGGGAATTGGAGGGATCACTTCTGAGGTTTATCTTACAAGGGTACAAGTGAATCTTTCTAAGAGTAGAATGTGAATGTTTTAGAACAATAACTAAGAAAATGACATGAAGGCTATGTTAACCAGTTTGAAGGAAGTATTTCGGATTGTGTGTGACAACCCCACACTGTACCCCAGAAGTGCATTAATGTACATAGTTACCATTCAATAAAAAAAAAAAGATTATTATAGACACTGATGAATAGTATCTCAACATAGCTTTTTTAACTTAACAAGGTTCAGGAAGAACCTTGTTTGCCAATAATGTTTTCACTAAGGCAATATTTTAATCTTTGGACTCCTAGTTTCTAAACTAAGTTCAGTGACAGAGTGATGCCTGTTCTCCTGGGGAAAAGCCAAGTCAGACATTAACGAGCTTTCATCCTCCTCCAGGCAACTGGTACCTGGTAGTCCTTTTGCTGGCATTGAATCCTGGAGTGAAGGTGTGGAGAAATAAGGATTGACACTGTCTGTGATGAACCACTTTTACTCATAGTAGAGCCTTGTAATTGTCACTGGGACTAATAGAAAATATCAAAAGACCTTGCTTCTCCATGGATTTTTTTTTTTAAGCAAATCTCCATTTTATATTATTCTCTTAGAGACTGGGTTTAGCAGGTATTTGGGCAGATTCATTCCTTATAGTGTCCTTATCCTATAAGGAATTGGGTGACAATTCCATCTAGAAAATATCTATAGGCAAGACACAGTCTCCAGGTTCAAGAAATCTCTATGGTGGCAGGCACATGAACAAGAAGCAAGCAATAATAAAACACTGGGATGGGTGCTTACAGATAGTTTACAGAGGGCTGTAAGAGCTACCCTGAGATATAAACAGAGGCTCACCAGAAGTGGTAATATCTTTACTATAACCTAAAAGAAAGGAGATAACCTGGTTAAGTAGCACTCACATGTGCAGAATCCTAGGGTGGCAAGATTAACATTGAAAGAATACATGAATGTGAGAGAATATGACATTCTTATAGAAATAAACATAAAGCCTTAGAATTACATAGAAAAAACTGAGATTTATAATGCAAATACCTTATTTCTGTACTTTGTATTATTTACTCATTTAAACCCATTAAGTAGGTGCAATTATTATCAACATCACATACATACACACTCATTTTACAATCAAGTTATGTGGAGCTAACTAAAAAAAAAAGATTATGTACTTTGTTCATATAACAGAAGCGATGGTTCTTCATTTGGAACCTAGAGAAGTTGAATCAAGAATCTATGCTCAGTCACTAACCTATTTTCTTGTTTAGCATAAGATGATGAAGGTTAAAATGTGGCTAGAAAAGATGAATAAATACAACTTGATGTTCAAAAATATATTGAACCATATTAAAACAATTTGAACTTCATTCTGAGGAAAAGGCAAGCCCAACAAAGTGTCGTAAAAGCAGGAATTCCATGATTTTTGTGCTGCATATATACCATTTGATTTCCACTTTGAATAATAGATTATAGGAAGATTATTATAAGAAGTCAGAACATTACAAAGCTGTTGAAAAATTCAAGCAAAAGACAATGGTGGGCTTAGCTCTGGTTATTGCAATGAATGAAAGATAGAAAAAAGGGAGAAAGACAAAAGTGACTATTGGGTTTAAGCCTTGAGAAGTTGTCTGTGGCCATAATACCATGAACACAACCGATCTTGTCTGATCTTGGAAGTTGGGGCTGGTTAGTACTTGGATGGAAGACTTGAGAAATAAATAATAATTTTTTAATATATTGAGGTGATAAAAATGAATTCACCTTTAGACACATTACACTGAAGGTATCTGAAATTATTAGGTGAAAATACACATAGGCATGTGTACATATGAGGTCTGGAGCTAATATTTGTTATCTTGGGTGATGAGAAGGCAAAATTCCATTCATTTGTTTCACAAGTACTTGCTATATACAAGAACTACTCAGCGATGCAAGTACAGCTATGAACATGACAGACAAGGTCATGCTGCTAGACAAAGAGAAATGGTTTATAAAGTGCTAAACAAGTGCGCAAGGAGATTTCAGGTAATGGTTAGTGCTGTGAAGAATATTGTGTAGAATGTCTCACAGCAGCTACATTCAGATTGAGTGATCATCTCCATGAAGGAGACAGTGAAGAAAAGATCTGAGTGATCAGACAGGACAGCAAAGATATTAAGAGTGTGAGTGCTGGGCTTAGAGAACAGTATTTATGTCTCAGCCTTGTAAAGTGGTTACTGCGCTTGCAAAGTTATTTCAACCTTCTTAGCCTCAGCTTTTTCCATTTTAAAATAAGGGTGATGATAACAATGCTTGCTATTTCTTGAGAAGGGATTAAGTGAATTAATTTGTGTAAATCAGCATGATTTCAATCATAGGGAATATGTTCCATGAATATTGGCATCAATAAATAATAATCATAACAGTAACAACAAGAATAACACCATCAATTGCATTCTTGTTATTTCACCCAGCTCACCAGGGAAGGAAAACCTTTATGGGTTTTCTCAGCTACTAATCGAAAGTAGGAATTGTCCACAAGTGTCCTCTCTTATCTGTCTCCTTTGCAAATGTATGATGGTCCCAAACTGGTTTAAAATGTAGAATTTCAAAACAGCAACTATTAGTCTCACCTTTAAAAAAACACAGAGGGTATTTAAAAAGTGGAACTGAGAGGCATATTATATACAAATGGAATCCCTAATTATAAATAAATCTCTCCATTATTATATTGTGTTTTTAAATAAGCCCGAGTAAACATTTTAATGTGTTTTCTAATGACTTCATTGGCAATTAGGCTTGTTATTCACTGTTTCTAAAGACCTCTGTGGTCTAGGAAAATATGAATTGCCTTCTTATTCAGCAGGTTGATAATGACTTCATTTCTTTTAAAGTATTTCTTTTTAAAAATTATTTATTGCTCTCTAGTTATAAACAAAAGCAGAAGCATGGCTTTTATCTACATGAAAGAATATAAGGATCTTGGATCTTCATCTCTTGCCATGTTTTAAACCACAGAAAAGAAACTAGAAGAATGGTCTGTTCAAAATCAAATCTATTTAAGTCTGACATCTTCTTGTAGTTGAGTGGATATGACCTGTGTGGGGTAGGGGGAAGAGATAGAGAGAGAGAGATGTGTTTTTCCATTTGGGGCAAGTGAAATATATCAAGCAAAAAGGTAAAGTCATTGGAATGGTTTCCTCTCAAATAAAATCTCAAATCATCAAAGTTGCATACTAGGGAACTGAGGGATTGTGACTATTTCTGTGTGTACATAATCCCATAGAAATTAAAATCACATTGGAGTTTATAAAATATTTTTTCCATGCATTAATTTCTCCAATACTCTTTCTAAGGTGTTTAATCAATAAGCGTGCTTTAAATAATTTTATAAAATAAGCTTTAATTGTTCACCTGGGAAAGAATAAGTGAAACATACACATATACACATTTATATATACCAAAGTATAATAATAAAAATCTAAATATCTACCGATGCTTTTAGTACTGTAAGAAAGAGAACATTATTGTCAAAGCTTTGAGGGTCTCTTTTTGATCAAATTAATCTCTGACTACCACTCTTTAAAGGTAACGACTATACTATTTCTGAATTATTTGCATTTCTTTATACTTTTCACTTGATCTTAGTCAAAACGCCAAGAAGTGATGAGCTTCTTTATACTTTTAAACACATATAATTACATATAAATATATATTTATGCATATTATATAAACATGTTATATAAGTTTAGTTCAGTTTAGTTGTTTATTTGTTTAAACAGAGTCTCCCTCTGTTGCCCAAAGCTAGAGTGCCATGGCATCAGCCTAGCTCACAGCAGCATCACACTTCTAGGGTGGAGCAATTCTGCCTCAGCCTCACCAGTAGCTGGGACTACAGGTGCCCACCCTGACATGGAGCTAATTTTTTCTGGTTTTAGTAGAGACAGGTCTCACTCCTGCTCAGGCTGGTCTGGAACTCCTGAGCTCAAGAGATCCTCCTGCCCCATGTGTTAGGATTACAGGCACGAACCACTGCGCTCAGCCCTAAATTTAGTTTTGCATGTGTTTATCATTTAAAAATCATAATGTAACACAGTATTCTGCAATTTACCTTCATATGAACAATGTCTCTAGTTAAGCATTACTAACAATAACTGTGGTTCATTTATCTTCATTAGATTATCTGATTAACATTATATTATGTATATACATTTCTATTATATATGCACATGTAAAAACACATGTATATATGTCATAACCACTTATCTATAAAAGTTAATACTCTGGTGTTTTTACTTGTTTTGTTTCCTGTTACAAAGATACGTCCAGGAACATTCTTATACATGTATCTTAGCATATATTAGTGAGGTGGAAATTCTAGATTCTAGAGTCTGTATATCATTAACTTTATTAAATGAGTCATTTTTTTGCAAAGGAGTTGTAAAAATTTGCACCGACCCCAGAAGAACACATTTCCCACTGTTCCACCTCATTATAACCCCTTAACTTTGTTCCTGTTGGTGCTGCTCTGGAAAAAACCTTTTCTTCTGAAGGTTTCCTTCTTTACTTGTAAGTTAAGTTTGTATATATATTTGTATATATATTTACATGGTGTATATATTTTGTGTATACAAAGGTGTATATATATGTATATATGTATATGATATATATACACATATATATCATATGTACACAGAGGGTGCCAACAATATATACACATTTTAAGAAACAAACAAAAAAAAAAACTGTATTAAAACTGTAATACTCAAATCCTGTTTGACTTTAGTGGTTACAACAGACACAAGATATAATATACAGAATAAGAAACATTTGGTCAGTATCTATGGAGCATTACAATTTTAATACAGTTTTTTTCTTCCTTAAAATATGTGCACATTTTTGGCATCTTCTATATTTATATGTTATAAGATTTATAACAAATATGTTATAAAATATGTATAGTATACTTATATATTATAAAACAAATGCATATGTTTCACCATTTTATAGAAAATATCCATTTAGGTGTTTTTTTTTAACTTTAAAATGGGGATGTTTTATGATTTTTTTTTTTTTGGCTTGCCATAGTGTCAAAAATAGATCATTGGGGTTTTAACAAAACAGAGCTTTCCGTGATTTTCAAGGGACTGCTCTCTCAAGCCTCTATCACCTTGTAGCCACTGCCGTATTCTTCTTTCATCATAAGCCAATTCATGAATGTTACACTCACGTCTTTACCCCAAACCTTTTACATTCTCAAAGTAGACCTAATTTATCATCCATCATCACAAATAACTATTACTATGCTATTCATTTTCCCTAATGTCACATTCAGTGGGCACACCACAGTCAAATTGTTCTTGTCCTTTGGAATTCAATACTGTTGTACGGATAATATGCTGTCTAGTATTACGTCTTGTTTAAAGCACTCCCTCTTAGCTTCTGCAAAATGGTTTTCAGAGGGGTTTCTTCCTATATCTTTAGTGGTAATTTTTCTGTTTCATTTGCTGGTTTATCTTAATCGAATACTAATTATTAGATTTTCCTCTCTGCCACCATGACCACTTCCCAGTCATCCCATCTGTACACACAACTTCAATGCCTCAGCCACAGGCAAATGACATGCACATTTATGTGTTCAGACTTGCACAGCCATCTGCTTACTTATCTCCTCTGAGATGCTTCATGTGTTCATCAAAGATTTGAAGTGTTTGAAAATAATGGAAACCAAAACCAAAACCAAACAAACAAACACCCTGTTTTATGCACTGTTCCCTACCTCAGCGCACGGCAGCCACATCTGTCCAGTCACCAGAGCCGGACTCCAGGAATGCAAAATTTACACTTCAATGCTGTATCAATATTGATTTTTCTGTCTGTCCCCCTGTCCCACTCTCTTTATTGTCACCATACAAACAGCTGAATGTGTCTCCTCACTTCAGCCCACAACTATTCTTTGATCTACTCCCAACAAAGCCAGAGCAGTCTGTTCAAAATCCCCGATCCATCACGCTCCTGCATCCATGCTCTCTCTGAATGATTTCCGTGACTTCCTGTGCTGTCTAGAAAACACTATATAAAACTTCGGTGAAAGTAAGTCTGTGGACTCTGCAGAGTCTGAACTTGACCTGCCTTATGTTACATCTCATCTGTGATGTCCCCTGCTTTCCATCATCTGGTCAGAGTAATAGTCTTTTGAATACCCACCATTTCTAACTAACCCCAAGGCATTCAATATTCACCCACCTTTCCACGCACACTTTGCTTTTCTATCCTCCTTCTCCTATTAATGCCTAACTCTGCAGGTCTTTACTCATCTGCCATTTTCTCAGGTACACCTTCCTAGGTTTCAGTAACGAGGTCTAATCATCCTATTTAGGGTCTATCATCCCTAAGAGAGCCACGTGCTATATTTGCTATCATCACACATTTCTAGTTTTAAATTCAAATTTTCAATGTTGTGGTTTCTAACATCACCATTAAACTATAAGTGGCATGAGGTAATGGATCTAGCATGTAGGGGCCACTTCATGTTTAATGAAGGAATTTGTACCATGATGACCGCCAATTCTTTTGGTTTTTTTCCCTCCCCTCACCCATCTCCACCTTCCATTTTTATTTACTGTTGTCCTCTTCCTCAGTAAAGACGATTGGCCCTCTAGTTAATTTTTGACAGAAGATAATCAAATTTTAATATCAAAGATACTGAAAGTCAGGGTCTTAAAAATCAATTTGGCACATAGTAGGCATTTAGAATGGCTTTTGTATTTCTTCATCCTTCTCTTTCTTGCACAATTTTGCCTCTGGATCTGCAGCAGATTGAATCAATGCTATAATTAAAAATAAAAGTTATGCAACACCCACAGATGCAACTTTATCTCAAGCTAGAAATTCAACTTTTGTTTGACCTAGTTCAAGAGAAACAGTGGGCAGCAGTCTGAGACTGAGTATATGAGCCACTTGCTATATACAACTGGGCTGATGTATCTGACTTTACTTATCTACTAAATCAGAATTAAGTATGACCACTGCTGATGACATTGTTCAGTTTCCCTGTGGTCATTAGAAACCAGTATATCATAGTGAATAAGGAGTATAGACTTTGGAGCCAGACTCCCTGTGTAGACGTCATGGTTCAGCCATGTACAGCTATAAGATCTGGGGCAAGTTACCTAGCTGATCTGTGCCTTCATATTGTTCTCTCTATGTTAAAATCGATAACAATCATGGTTACTCATATTTTAGTTTCAACTTTTAAGTATGACACAGAACAGTGACTAATACAGAGTAAGTATTATGGGAGTTATTATGACTCATCTCCAGCTGGGCTCCTTTGATTTTCTTCCTTTTTAACAGAATTTACTTCTAAATTCTTTTTTAAAATTCTTTTTTTTTTTTTTTATAAAATCATAGCTATGTACATTAATGCACTCATGGGGTACAACATGGGGACCCCACCTATGGTTCATCTTTTTTAAAATTACAAAATAGTTTTATCACAATAATTTGCATTTCTTAAATGTTTGTTGTTTCAAAAGTAATAAGTCTTAAAAATTCACCACATTTAATTTTTCATTTGTTTCTTAGTTTCTTTTTCTTTTTTTTTCTGTTTTTTGTTTTTCAGTCTCTACATACTTCATTTGATTTGAAGTTATAGCTTTAAGATGCATATTTTGCAATTTGGCATCTCCATTTCTGTTGAAAACTTCAACCTTAAGGAAAGAAATTTTTCATTTTCATTCCATTGCTTCAATATGAATTTGAGTCAGCAGGTTCTTAAATGAACAGATAACTATTTGAATTTTTCTTTTTAATTACTTCTCAAATTAAAATCTAGGGTAGCTAAAAGAAATCTATCCACAACAGATAGTACTCTGATAAGATGTCTTATAATCAGGAAATATCAAATAGTTATAGTTATGACATTTTATTTACACGTGTCTTTTTAATTTTATTGATATCTTCCAAGATCGAATTCCTATCCAAAACCTATGGATATCCATATTCCATGAAAAATTTGACAAGACATTTTATGTAATATTCTAGTCAGTCAATCTGGCAGGATGAATATGTATTGAGTAAGCTTACTGTGTGTGTGTTAGCCTTTCTATAAGGACTTCTAGTTACACTCCAGGGCAGATACTAAAACTGTTTCAGTTCCTGGGTTTTCTATGTAGTGTTGCTTACATTGTAAATAGCATTTGAAATTTTATTTTTTTTATTCCATTTTATCTGTATGAAAGTTTATCTTGAAAAAAACATCAAATGCAAACATTTATCCTTGGTGAATTCTGTATTAAATTTCAAAATTTCTTGTTAGCTATTATTCTCAAAATTTGGAAAGTTATTAAAGTCAGGATTTTTATATTTAATGATAATTATTTACAGCATATACACTTTCCCAAGAATTGTCCTCCCCTGTCTAGGAAAATCTGGCCTTTTTCCTCACAGTTTTAAAGAAAGACAAAAGGAAACAGCTGAAGAAATGGATGAGGAACAGTGAGTTCAACCAGTTTCCGGGATCATAGTTCCCACTTATGGCCACCTTATTATTCTACTTTAGGTATGCAATGCAAATGCGACAATGATCTGAGGACCTGAGAAACATTTATATATATATATATATATTTTTTTTTTTTTTTTTTTTTTTTGCAGTTTTTGGCCAGGGCTGGGTTTGAACCCGCCACCTCTGGCATACGGAGCCCAAAACATTAATTTTTTTTCTACATCGCTTGGTAGCTATTTTACTAGATTCCATGCTATTTTTAAAATATTAAAATATCTAACTATTTAAAATTAATGAACAGTAAGAAACAATTCTTCTTAGTCTACACTAATTTGTAAACCTTAAAATGTTGGTAGATTCCACTTAAACTGTGTTTCCAATGTCCCTGGAATATGAATATTGGAGTTTTCAACAGATTTAAACATAAAAGTAAAGTATGATTCATACAAGCTACACAAATTAATGGTCCTTTATTTGTCCCTTTCTCAAAGTTCAATGTTATTAAACTGCTTAACCTCAAAGGTACTAAAATCATAAAAACTTTATTCATATTCAACATTCTTATCGTGGATTGATACTGAGAAGGGACAAAGAAAGAGGCTTCAAGAGAAAGCCTAGCCTGCTGAATATGAAGTCTGGAGGGTCCAGGAAACACTGTGGGTACGTTATGATGATTACTCAGTAATGCCAAAAAGGGAAAAAATTGAGGGTCTCAGGTAACCTAGGTAACCAAAGACCACCAGAAAAGGACAAAGATGTCTCAAGGCAGAGAGAGATCAATGGAAGAGTTAAAAACAATTTCAAAAGCAAAGAAAGAGGATATTTATACCCCTACACTGCCATTGCATCCCTGGCCCTCTTCTCACTGGTGAAAGGGACACGTTTCTAACTCTTTTTGAAGTGCTCTAAGTTTTCTCTTTGTTCTTTTTTTCTTTAGAGATCCTCAGTTTGTCACCCCTAATGATTCCTGTGGTGTCATAGCTCACAGCAACCTCAAATTCTTGGGCTCAGAAGGTCCTCTTGCCTCAGCTTTCCAAGTTGCTGGGACTAACTACAGGCACCCACCACAATGCCTGCCTAATTTTTTAAGAGATAGGGTCTTGCTCTTTCTTGGTCTGGTCTTGAACTCCTGAACTCAAGTAATCCCCTGGCCTTTGCCTCCCAGAGTGCTAGGATTACAGGCGTGAGCCACTGCCAGCCTTCTCTGTGCTATGGTAATGCCCCTGTGACTTTTGCTTTCTATTCATACTGGCTGTGCTGCTCCAGTTTCACTTTTAGTTTCTACACACTTTTACTTTCTATTCTAGCTGTGCTATGGTTAAACTTTCTAGTTCCACTGAATAATTGAAGCAGGTCAGCTGAGTTCAGGGAACTGAGACGCCTGACCCTGAACACATACACTATATAAAAATTTGTCAGCACACGTGGTAGCAGGGTCTTCCTGAGAAGACTGATCTAAACTTTATAACACTTTTAATAAGCTTACTTTATAGTTTCATATCATTTTAGCTTTAAACAAAATTATTTTACATAAAATATAAGCTGGGTTCTAGAGACAGTGTCTTTGCCATTGGATACTGCCATCAAAAGATATCAAACTTAGGGAAACTGTAATTATATAACAAATTAAGATATACAAACACTAATTTTGGAATGCTCTTGATGCACTGTCTCACAAATGTAACTTGAGGTGAGCATATAGTATGCAAAATATCCAGTTAGGCAGAGCTAGATTGCCTTCTATGATATTTATTTTCAAGAGAACTGCTGGGTGCAGTGGCTCACACCTGTAATCTTAGCACTCTGGGAGGCTGGGGTGTGTGGATAGCTTGGGCCCAGAAATTTAAGACTAGCCTGCACAAAAGCAAGACCTTTTTTCTACTAAAATAGAAAAACTGAGGCAAGAGGGTCGCTTGAGCCCAAGAGTTGGAGGTTGCTATGAGCTATGACACCACAGCACTCTACCAGGGCAATGTCTGGAGACTCTGCCTCAAAACAAACAAACAAACAAACAAACAAACAAACAAAAATAGAGAACTGTGTCCTTTGATGGGAAAAAAGATGAGTGATAAAACTAAAGACACATTTCTTCAGAATACTTTTACAATCTATTTTTATATGAATTATAGTGTGTTATAAAGACCTATGTAAAAGATTTGGATGTTTATTTCTTAAAAACATAAAAACAAAATCTACTTATTTTTCAAAGTAAAATATGAGACATTAAGTTTTTCACAGTGTGTCAAAGACAGTGGTGTATCTGAAAAATAGACCAGATAAAGTCTATTATGTTTCACTGACCTCCAAGCAGAGTTCTGAACTTTGCATTTTCATTATGTGCAAAGTAGGGGCATACAAAATTCACCTTCAAAGTGATGCAGCAACAAGCAGAAGAGAGCAAGACTGAAAAGGGCAGTGCTCCTCTCCTTGTGGCACCTTCAAAAGCGCACCTGAACTTGGGTAGGGGAAACATCATTTGAGAAAATGAACGAACATGGACAAAGACTCTGTTAATATTTTCAAATCTTCATGTACATTTTTATAACATTTGTTTTCACCCATAACTGTTGTGAAAATTTTTCATAGAAAACTAACTTCAATGATTTCATTTTACAAATAGTTTATAGAATTAGGATATAGAATAGTTTATAGGTTTTTCGGGGGAGTATAAAGAGCATGAGTGTGAAATGACCAATAATGCATTTTTTCCAACAGAGTATCTCATTTTATTATTTTGTACCCAACACTTGAAATCCAATGTCAATATCTAGAGGCGTGTGGCTGATTGAATACTACTGCTCCTCACCCTATTATATAACCAATATGATATGAAAGTTAAATTTCTCTCTTAGTGGCAATGGTAAAAGTTATTCTCATATATCATTTTGATAATGAAAATGCTTGATTTAAAACTGCCAAAAGTATCTGTAACATCCTCCCCCTGCGTCATGCCAGAAATATTCCTTTTATTTATAATGCTTTCTCTCAGTGTAGCAATTGAGCCATTTGCCTTAGCATCAGTTGGAAATATAATGTATTCTCTCGAGCCATGTCCTGGACCTAATCAGTCAAACCACTTTGATCAATGTTCCCTCTGAGCCGCCATTACCGGGGAGGAGGGAAACACCCTAACCAAGACTGATTCCTACATAGGGCAGTTTCAGAATTAACTTCTGCCCACAGATCTCTGGCGCCAAACAGTTGTGACATATTTTGACATACATTCCATCTCCCCATGCCCCTCTGCCTTCAGGGTAGGAAAAGACAGAGAGCTGAAATGGGCTACTAATTCAGGGCCACCCTTCACTGTGCTGGAGGCTTTCTCTTTATTCACCTTTTATCTATTAATAAAATCTATCCTATCACTTACCTATGGTGGTCTATGAATTCAATCCTCCAATTTCTGGACCAAGGTCCAGCAGAGAGATTCCAGTAATACCTTCATGACAGATTAAACACATCCTTATATGTTGAGAGAGAGAGAGAAAGAAACACAAGAAAAAATAAACATTGCTATGAAAATGAATTTTTTTCAATGTGGTAATATAGCTTTTATTATTAATGCTGGCTGTTTTTGACCAACTTTTAGATTGGGTGAAAAATATACAATAACTGACAATTTTGAGTAATAAATACTTCACTCTTCAGAAACTATAATAGAGTGCATGACCTTGTACGTTGTAAGGTACTATCTTTTAAATTCATTTATGTTACTTTTATCATATAAATAGAATTGTATTTATGGAGGAAAATTAGACTATGTTGTGATTCTTATGTTCAAAGTCAATCACAATTTTATTTGGTACTCATCTTGGAAATCATGGTTTATAAGGATATGTTAGCACATCAAACAGACTTCATGCCATAATTAGAATACAAATTATCTGGATGTTTTCACATAAATATTGGCTTTTACTCTTCCTTTATATGTAGTTTCATTATTTTATTTGTTTTTTTTATTAACAAGTCACAATTTTTTTTAAATTTAAAGCTAACTTATTACCCTATAAATACTTTCTGATTAAACTGAATTTTTAAATGCACACTACTGAACATGTGCAAAGGAACGCAGGGAGTCACCCAGCCCACAGACCGGGCAGGCCAGACACAATAGGATTTGGAAAGTGACCGAGAGTAACCTAAGGTGAATTATCATGTCATTAACTGTCCATCAAAGTGGTTCTGTGGTGATGTCTAAGCTATAAGGAGGGCTGAATTCAGACACTATAAAACAGGGTGCAGACCAGACCCAGACACTTTTTGTCATAACAAAGGGTCTGTTTGCTGTCTGTGGCAAATCGAATTCTCCTCTATAAACCTCTATCTTTCTCTTCCTCAATAAACTTTGCTTCATGGTTGCCTTGCATTTGGTGGGTATGGTCACCCTTTGGCCAAGAGCATACCAAGAACGAAAAACGCAGACAACTGCCTAAACCCTGACAGAAGTTCCTCCCGACCCCCCCGACCCCCCAGATCACAGCTGTCTGCAGAGTATGGTGATTTAAAGTTCAGCCTCTGGGGCCATTGGCCTTGCTCTTAGATTTTAGCTCTACTACTTACTGAATGGAAGAAAACTCTTGACCTTTATATACCTTACCTCAGATTGCTTATCTGCAAAATAGTGATTACTCCGTAGTGTTAAGGGGAGGGGGGAAGATGAGTAGAGGGAGAGTAACTGGTAGAACCACACCTATGGTGCATCTTAAAAGGGTACCTGTGAATTTACTGGGTGTAGAATATAAATGTCTTAACACAATAACTAACTGTTAACCAGTTTGATGAAAACATTTTAAATTGTATACAAAACCAGCACATCGTATGCCATGATTGCATTAATGTACACAGCTATGATTGAAAATTAAAAAAAGGTGAATTGTATACCATAAATTCAACACTTCCAGGGACCTCTCTTAAATTAAATTTATAGTGTCACCAAAACCTGAAAATTTACAGCTGCTGAGACTTAGAATCTAGGTGGCATAATTTGGCCTTGGATTTAAGGCAGGTTTTCCAATTCAATTTTACCAAATTATAAGGCAGATATTTGCTCTGTGTTTTGCACTATATACTTCTCAATTGTTTCAGAACCCAGAGGAGGAGGAATATGTTTTGTTGACTGCCTAGTCATTTATCATTTGAATTAAAAAAAAAAAAAAAACATGAATTCATTTTTAATGAAGTATCTTGAAGACTATTGTTCCATAGAAAACACATTGAGAAAGAATGATTTAGGAGTCTGTGAAACAATATTGCACAGACCAGTGCCTTTTGAGATATGTTTCATAGAACTCTCAACACCAACTGAAGGTTGGAAGACTATTGAACTTAATGATAGTAGTCAGAATCAAAAGTATGTGATTTATGGGAGGCAGTTTGAAATAATAATGTAAAGTAAAATTTTAGAGAATGCTAACAAGGTTCAAATTCCGGTCCTACACTTGTTACCTTAGAAACTTAACCTTTCAAATAAATCATGTATGAAGTTCTACAATACATGTGTTGTACAGTTGCTACAAGAGTGTACACAAAAGCAACTAAATAATAATTGTATTGAATATGAACAAACATAATGCCTAAAAGAGTGGGATCTGAATAAATAGTAGTTCTCATCATGCTATTATTTTAATTAATAACATTAATAATATTAATAAGACTGGTGGGTTGCCATGCATTATTCTTGTGAACATGTTTTGCAATAGTTAATTGATGACTTTTAGATAAACCTTGCTGGCAAAACCTTTACAGTCAACAGGAAGTTGGCAGAAGTAAAGAGGGAATGATGAATATATTAATAATAGAATTAGGATGTAAAATGCAGGCAAAAGCTGGAGTAATGAAATCAAAAATAACTGGATGAAACATACAGAAATTTATAAAAGGCACTTGGGCCCCATAATGTGGGAGCAGTAAATGTATAAATACTGAATTGTTTAATTAAATATAAGAATAATATGAGTAAATGATGCTGTGAAACTACTCCAAGGGATATTAGTTTTATTAATAGAAGTAGTCTTCAAAAATACCTAAGCAGATGTCCTAATGTTCTTTGTGCTACCAGACCATACCTGGTTATAACATTCAAATGGAATATTAAAAACTGGAGATACATCCAAAGGAGACAGACCGAAGACAATAGAATACAAAACCAGCAAATGACAACTGATTTAAAGATACGAACCTACTTATCAGGCAGGAGAGAAGGTTGGTGACAATGATAGGCATCTTCTAAATTCCTTAAGAACTGTTTAATACAGAAGGGCTGATTCACGTTGCATGACCACGGAAGTCACAATAAGCACACTATAGGTATAATGTAGGGAAATCAGATTCAGGCCAGTAATTTGAAAGCATGGAGCATTTTAAAAGTTGAACAGGCTTCCCCGAGTGACTTAAAGGTGTAAATCTAAATACTGCATGCTGCGAATCACTTGCTGAATTAAATGTTTCCGATAGGTGACTTTTCAGCCCTCTTTAGATCACCAAAAGTATTTCTGTGACTTTATTATCCAACTGGAGGATGTCAATGGAAATTTTTGATCCCCAGCCCACCTCCAGTGTTAATATATGCAAAATGTGAGTGAATATTTATCAGACAAATAATCTAATTTTTCACGTAAAGTTTACAACAGTTTGTTTGTTTGTTTGGGGGGAGTTGTTTGTTTTGTTCTTGTATTTCCTACCATCTCACCTTTCATGATTTCTTACTTATGATGCAGGTCAAAAAATTAAATGTCAGAAATAGCATCCAAGAAATAGTAGGTAGGAGTCATATTTAACGTCAGTCAGCAGACCAATGTTTATCAGATAAACTGAATTTGATTGTACCCGTGGCAAAGATACTTGACATTGTAAATTTTTCAGACCTTGCATATGTAGAGAACACTTTTTAAATAGGAGATGTAATGCCCAAAATGTTAAAAAAAAAATGTGATATTTAATTTGGAGATAACAAACAGTTGACACATATCCAATGCTTCAGTGTGACTAAAACACTATAATAGTCTGTCAGAATAATAGGAATTTTATTTATTTTTTTAATTCTGGCTGGAATAAAAAATATAGTGTAGGATCTGCTTTTCTCTCAACAGCAACTCTGAAAGCTGAGTAAAATATAGGCAAGAATGGTGCTGTGCTGGCAAGAGTGAAAAGAAACCCACAAAGGGCCGAGATGTTTGAGAACAGAGAAACAGATGAGTTCTGTTACCATGTCTTTATTCCTGAAGGCATTTTTCAAGGTGTTGCAGAGGATTTAGAAAAACAACAGAGAGTGTTAGTCTCGCATGGCTGAAGAAACAGAGACTAACAAGAGAGAAAGGATTTTGTGGCAGGTTACATGAGACAGGAGCCACAGAATGGAAACCCAAAAGGGTGAGCCGAGTTTTTAGAAAGCACCTAGTGCAGAAAGAAGCTGAAGGCACTATAGTGGATAATACAGTCAGCTGATATCTGAGAAAGCCCTAGTCCTAGGCACAGGAGTCCTGTGATAAAAGTACAGGATATCCTCTAAAAGTAAGGGAAAAGACTGAACTAGACCAACCTTTACAAAAATCCTATTGGCAAGGAAGAACAGGAAAAAGCTGATCTAGAGTAATTTAACTGCCTTCCAGAATGAAGCTTCACACTCTAAAAACACAAAAAGAAGATATGAGTAGAAAGCTAATACAGGAGAAATAAATAAACAGAATAATAAAAATAATTGATTAATACAAAAGAAAGGAGTAATAAAAATACAGTAAGCAGGAGGAACAATTAGAAGACAAATAGCAAGATGGTAGCCCAATTCTTTCAGTTATTCCAATAAATATAAAATAATTAAATTCTTTAATTAAAAGAGAAATCTTAAAGGCAGAGCCTGTGGCTCAAGGAGTAGGGCACTAGCCCCATATACCAGGGGTGGCAGGTTCAAGCCCGGCCCTGGCCAAAAAAAAAAAAAAAAAGAAAGAAAGAAAGAGAAATCTTATCAGAATGTTAAAAAATAAAAACAAGGAAAGGAAATATGCACCATTTAGACATACAATATGATGTTTAGACTGACATCATAGTCCTACAATTATACTTCTGAGCATGTAATAATATAAAAGCAGGCTGTTGTGTGCAAATTAAGACTTGTACAAACATGTTTCATCAGCGTTCTTTCAGGTCTGAATTTTTTTAACTAAAATGACTTTCTATAGTAGGATGTGCACATAAATTGTAGTTTATTTATTAAAGGGAATTTTACATAATTAAATGAATGAATGAAACAATCGCTATATACAAAGATACAGAAGAATCTCACACATGTCATGTTGACATAAAAGAGTACATACTGTATAATTCCATTTGTACACAGGTAAAAACCAGTCACAACTCCTGAGAGTGACAGAAGTCTTAGTAGTCACTATATTTAGGAGTGCTAGAAATGTTCCTTATATTGGTCTAATGGTGGTAACATGAGCAAAAGGAATGCAAAATTTATCAAACAGGTCAATTATGATTTATATACTTAAGTGGAAGTTACGTCCAAAGGAAAATAAAGGTCAGTAAGGAAAGAGTTAATAAAGCAGGCAAGACTAACTTTTACCTTCCAAAAATCTATGTGCAAGGTTGGCACTTGGCTAAAAATCTCAAAACTTAATTCTGGGAGCATTCTCATCATTTCTAGAACTGCTGGGTGGCTTACTATGCCTCAATTGTTTACACTTTCAATATACCTTAAGTGAATACTCGCTTTCCTTCTTGGAGTCTAGTATGTTTGCACGTGTCATACACTTAATGACTGACCTGAAGTAAAAACTCTGAGCTTCTTGGTAGATAATATTCCCATGTAATAAATTCTAGTCATGAATGTAATTACATATATGTTGAGTCCTGCAGACCTCCTAGTGAATTATCTAATGCAAGAATAATGGAGACTCCTGGCCACGATGTCTTCAAGAAACTAGTATTTCTCCAGGTAGTTAGATTTAAATATTTTAAAAATACCCTATTTGAATTTCCCTTCCCTTCCCTTGGAAAGTAAGAACTAGAATTGGATGAGAAAATTTTCCACATGGAGATAATTCCAGGAGACAGTCTAGCTGCACGAGATGAGTGAGAAGTGCCCTTAAATGGACATAGCTTAACAAATGGTCTTGAACTTGATATAGGTACAAAGGTGTCCCAAAGGAGAGTTGGCAGCAGTATACCAGCTGAGCAGAGATTCTACATAGTAGAGGAACGGGGACAAGTGTTGATGGTAGTGAAAGTGGTGAAGGGCATTTGTTAAATACAGGAGGTCTCAATCACATAATTAGGTATAAATGTTTTCTCTCTTTTAGAAAAAAAATTACAAATACAGAAATGATGAAAACCATAATTTACCTCATGTTACTGGATTTGAACTGGAAATGATAGTGTTAACTTATCTTCAATACAGATGTATAGACATAAAAATGTATATAGCTGTGTGCACACGCTGTACACGCACACGCACATACTTACACCCCTGGTCAGTATGTCTACTGGATATAGAGGGAACATTCATAGATAAATGGCACCAAGCATGTTAAGTATTTAGATATTGGTTTCTATGCACAATTCTCCAGTAAGAAAAACCAGACTTCCTTGGAGAAAGGGCTCTGTTCAGGGTTGAAGCAAAAGAAAGTGCAGCATGATCTTGAACTATCAAGGAAGTTGATATATAGGGAGATAATAATATAATATAGGGAGATAAGAAAAGGAAACATAAGCCAACTTGAAGGGGTTTCTACTGGTCATATCCAAAATAATTGAGAACCAAAATAAGTAATTATATTAATAGATTAATACCCCCTTGAATAAGAGCAGAAAACTACACAAGTCCCTACTGTCTTAAATAAATATGTAAATATATTAAAAGTGTGATTAGGAATATCTCTTCTCTTTAAAATTGTTATTAATTTTAAAGGGAGTGAAGAAGTAACTTGAAAATGAAAAAGCCTGGCAGACACCTCCCTAATCAAATGATCTAAATTGACATCACCATTAGTGGAGCAGGATGAAATGAAAAAAAAAAAAGTGTTATTCCTGTAACACAACACAATGAAATCATAAAGAAACATCAAACATATCCGAACTGAGTGGCACTTATGAAAGTAAATACATGTCCAAATAGAAAAACAAACCTTTCTGTTGAACCTAAGGGAAGAGGGTCCTTCCTTCCTTTTCTTAGGACACTTACTTTGGAAAACTTGTAATTTTTCCTTTTGTCTCTGAAACATGTGTAAATCTCTTAAACAGTCAATAAGCCTCTTGCCTGGTTTATAGACTCAGGAATGTCTTTCTCAAAGACCTGGAACTATCTATTCTAAATGTCATTGCCCATGAAGATAGCACTAATCTCTCACTTTCCATGTGAGGGAAGCAGCATAACTTTGGTGACTGGTCACCTCGCTTCTAGTTGTAAAACCACCTTCTTGAAGAAATATATGAAAAGTTCATCTTTCCTTTCCATAAAGCCAATTAGTAAACCCAGATGGTTATACCCACTAGCAAGGGAATCCGAGATGAGCTGTGTGTGACAAATGGTGCTGTCAAGGCCTTTTACTTGAGGACAAGTTATTGTTTACAGGAGAGCAAGTGTATAATGGGTTGTTTCTGCTTGCTTCATAAAAGGGTGAGATTTCCTTCTGTCTTTGCAATCTCTTAGCAGATTGTGATTCAAATCACACTTGGATTTAATGCTTATTAAGTAATAAAACTAAAATTATACTTTGTCTAGCTTTATGGAGAAGTTGTCTAGGTTGAGAGAAGATTTTGTTTTTAACTAAAATTAAAACACACTCTGCAAAATAGCTGACCTACAATCATCAAAGCTGTCAGAACCATGCCAGTAAAGGGAAAGCTGAAGAAATAATCCAGACCGAAGATTGAAACGATAGCTAAATGCAATGTCCGATTCTAAACTGGATCTTTCTGAAAGAAAAAAATATGTTGGAACATGTTAAGATTTTAATGAAGGCTAATTCTCACATAGCTGTCATAAATGAATGTTGATTTTCTTATTTTGATGGTTAGATTGAAGAATGTGTTTGGAAGAAATACTAGAACATTTGACCGATGTGGTTATTATTTTCAAACAGATTAGGAAGGAAAATAATTTTACTTGAACTGTGTTGTTTTTCTAAGTTTGAGATGGTTTTAAAGTTTGGGGGAAAGCAGCAAAGATGCAGAAAAAGAGACACCCATATAATCATTAAGAAAGACAAAAGCTGTTAGAGTTTCCCCTAGTTTGTTCTTTTAAAAATATTACAGAGGCTTTTCAAGCTTTATTCTGATTTTCTTCTTTTGCCCTCTCTCAAGATAATTATTATGTATGATTTCCACGCAGACTTATGTAATAGTTGCTGTTGTTCTGGATTTTAAATTACATAAGTGGTATCATACATGCATGTACTTTTTTTAACTCTCCTTTAGCTAATGTTATTTTGAGATTTATATATTTTCGCTTTTGCTAAATTTCAGTTTAACAGCAATGTTATATAAGCCACAGTTCATCCTTTCCGCTACTATGAGACAGGATGTTTTGATTTTTCCAAGTATGAAAAACATTGTTGCATCATTAGAGAAAGTATAAAAATATCTCTGCTCAAAGCCTGTCTTCCTGTTCTTATCCTTGTTGACATCTGACATACAGGAGACTTGAATTTTAATACTGGCACATTTGTTGATCCATTTTTAAGGGTTTGTCTTCTCCTTTATTTTTTTTTAAAAACTCTTTTGCTACATTCATATATCATAGGTATTTTTGCCATACGCACTTCAGGCAAAAAAAAGTACAATGAATTTTTGGAGAAAAGTTTATCTTGAAAAATAGAGAACTTAAGTACATTCACTTTGTGTCTGTCTATGTATATAGTGTATATGGATATTCATTCTTGTAGATTAACAGGCCAATCTTCTAAAATAAATATTAGCATTAAACATTATATAAATAGAATTTTAAAATTATTTTCTGTGTTTATTTATGTTTGGAAAAAACAGGAAGAAAACATACACTTAAAGTAGTGAGGATTATATTATTTGTCTTTTAGTTGATTATGTGGGAAAATGTTTGAGGATATTACTATCAGAAACTACTTCCCAAATTCATTTATTTATTCATTCATCCATGCCTTTATGCAAACATTCATTCATTTACTCAACAAATATTTGATTTGTTAATATCTTTTATAGTGTCTAATATATGCCATGGAGTTTTAGAGGCAAAACAAAGTCTCTGGTTTCCGAGATTTTGCCTTTTGATGAGGTGGGCCAGGCAATAAATGAATGATTAGGGGTAAATATAGCATGGTCAGATGATAAGTGCTGTTAGGAACAACAGAGCCGCTGGGCTGGAGGCGAGGGAGTGGATACTCGTCCAGATGCAAGTTCTAGTAGAGAGACAAATAAAGAGAGATGTAAGCGGAGAGAAAAGGAGCACCGTATACATATCTGAGAAAAGACCATTTCAAGAGAGGGGAAAGCCTTCCCAAAGGCTCTGAGCTGAATTTACATCCTTGTGCGTACCTGTGTGTTAGAGAGGATTTCTTTGTTTTGTTTGTTTGACAAAACTTGCTTTTATCAGCCCATTAACCTATGTATAAGGATAAACAGAATATTTTTAAAGGAAAAAATTTGCACATTGGGTTATGGCACTTTAAAAGGTATTGATAAGAGGCATTACTGGAAATTAGATTAAAATAGGTAAAAAAAAATCTTAAATTCTCAAGTGATAGACATTTAACTAATAGTTATAACCTCTGGGCACCCGTGGCTCAAAGGAGGAGGGCACCGGCCCCATAAGCCTGAGGTGTCAGGTTCAAACCCAGCCCTGGCCAAAAACTGCAAAAAAAAAAAAAAAACCTCTGCGATCATTAATATATTGGTATCATCCAGCACTCAGCTGTTCAGTGTTCCTGCTGAAATTACATAAACACATTCAAATGGAAAGACTCCAAGTCAAAATTATATAACAAAACAGCACTCCGTCACAAAAGCGTGTAAAATTACAGAAACACTATTTTAAAATACTGGCACGTTAAGAGGATGATAATTTCCAAAACCGCAAAATTGCCAAATTGTTTATTAACTTACAAAATAGATAAACACAACTCAAATAAATGAGTTTGGGCTTTGTAAGGAAAAAATTAAATTCAAATATATTGAATAATTTGTATTGAGATGGAAAGTTTAAGTGTCTTTAAGTGTTTAAGAGTCATATTGATTGTATTTAAAAAGTAGCAAACCACTATACAGGAAATAGAACCTATTTTAAATGTGATGTCATTTTAAAGGCTGGCCCAATTAATTAAAGATACTCTTAATGGATCATCTCATGTTTCCTGAGTAGCCCATATTTAGATAAATGGAAAAGACATTTACAGTCAGCCCTTTCCTCGTCTTTGCTGTGACTAACCTTGAGCAAAAAGTGTACCATGGCAGTCTTATATTTTAAGTTCCCACTTTGGGGTATACATTCTGTCTTCCTTAATGTGAGAACTGCAAAAATAACTTCCATTACCTGAGAGTGAGAGCTAAGAATAGATGTATGGGCTCAGCACCTGCTGCCCAACCGGCTAAGGCGCCAGCCACATACACCAAAGCTGGTGGGTTCGAATCCTGCCCAGGCCCGCCAAACAATAATGACAACTACAACCAAAAAATAGCCGGTCATTGTGGTGGGCGCCTGTAGTCTCTGCTACTTGGGAGGCTGAAGCAAGCAAATCACTTAAGCACAGGAATTGGAGGTTGCTGTGAGCTATGATGCCATGGCACTCTACCCAGGGCAATAGCCCCATGCTGTGAATAGATAGTTTACTCATCATGTAATTGTAAGTGGACTATGTGAAATCTGTTATTAACTTTGTAGTTTTAGTTATAGGTGAGAACTGTCTCAATTTAGCTTTTATAACCCCCATCATGATATGCAGAGTGTGTAGATGAAAGCTTTTAATCAGCTAACTATATGAAAAAATAAACACTGTAATACTTCTTGCAATCCATAATAGGCAGAAAGCAGATTAGCTTCTCGCCAAGAAGAAAAATTTCAGCCCTATGAAAAAGACAACAGTGTAACAGTACTAATAAAAAAAATCATATTTACATAGAAACATTCAGAATGTCAACCAAACAGCTGCAATTTTTTTTTTTTTTGCAATTACAGAGTGGTAGTCAGTTAACAAAACAAGTATTTCATATAATCTGCATCAGAGTCAACTCAAGGTGAAAAAATATCTACTATTTCCATATATAACTAATTCATGCTGTACACCAGGAATCTGTTTTAAATTTCCATGCCAATTTATAACTCTCGTCCCATACCAGGTGAGGTCAGTGGCTATAAAATACCACCAGGATGGGAGACCTATGTGAAGGCACATTGGGTAGTGTGTCAACTGTACAAAACAAAAAGATACTGTACAGTTTACAAACAGATGATACACAGCCATCCATTTCAATTTTTTTTTCATTAAAATGAGTGAGTTGTGTACGAGGGGGAGGGGAGGTTAAATGCTTTATAGATAAGAAGAAAATTGTGCCAGAACCAATTTATTTATCATCTTCCTCCTCTTCTTCCTCCTCTCCATCTCCCTCCTTTTCCTTCCTTTTCTTGCTTTTTTTCAGCCTTGATAGCTTTCTTTTGCCACGTCAGGCTTTCCTTTAGCTGTGTATGCAGTGATACCCTTCTCATGCTTTTCCTTCAGCTTCGTGGCTGCTTGTCACCCCCAGCAGTGTTATTCCACATCCCTCCCAGTTTCTCTACAACATCACGAGTGAGTAAGCTGGGACATTCTCCTTGGATGCTGGGGTGACACTAAGAACAGAACAAGAAAAAGGCTGAAGGGTGCCTTTGGGGGGCTGTTGGATCCCTGAACTTCTTTTTTGTTCTAGGAGGGTTATAGGTTTTCATTGCTCTTTAGTAATGGGCCCCGTCCATCTTTGCCATTATCTTCAAATTTTCCTTCTCTTTAATAGACAAGATCTTCCACCTCTCTTCTTAGAAAACTCTAAGAAGTTGACTCAAGCATCTGGGTGCTGCTTCTTATGCTCTTCCCGACAAGCTTGCATAAAGAATGCATACAACGTTTCTTAGGATCCTCTTTGCCCAAGTTTAGTTATTTTTTCTCAGTGGGACACAGAGTTGCCCAGTGCCCATCTCGCTCTCACTTGCCCTAGTACTATCTCTAGGAAGCTCAATGGCTGTGAGAACAGGAGCCAGATCCAGCCTCCCCTCCCTCTCCGCTCTGGATGTAACATTGGAGAGGATCTCTGTAAGGGGATTACCCAGGCTGGAGCAGAGTGGAAACAACTTGTCATAGGAGATGGCATAAAGGAAGGAAGGAATAAGAGACCAGGTCATGGAAGACAGGCAGCCATAGTAAGAACATTGATTTTTTACTTTGAGGTAGTTGAACAATTTGATCAAAGAATTAATATGAACCGACTTTGTAAAATACATCCTCAGCTGCTGTGTTTAGAATAGATAGTGTAACATTAGGCAGGGAATAGTACAGATATAAATTATGGTACTATTGCAATAAAAAATATGGTGACTTTAATTGGCATGGTAACGGACAGAGTAAAAGATGTTCAGATCATTCAGACTCTGCATCAGATATGTTTTACAAATAGAGATGAGAGCGTTTGAAAGGAAGAACACAATTAAAGATGATGTGAAAATTTGTGGCTTGAGATACTGAAAAGGTCCACCTTGCCTTATGTGAGTCTGTCATCGTTAGTTTTTTTTATGTGATCCTTATATTGGTCCAGCAATAAGTCATATGTATCAATTTCACAAATACTGATGACTAAGGCATTTTCTAACAAGCTACAGTAGGAGATGGAAATACGTGTTGTGGAGTTCATGCCAGCGTGGCTGCCGAGTCATACTTTATATGAAGCAGCAAAATGTTGATGTTAATTATGATGGATAGCTTCTGAATGGAATGTGGAAGAAAAAGATTTAAAATCTGAGAGAATTGGCTGAAGTATATTAATTTCTCATAGAAGTCAGAGGAGAACAGAATGAAATTTTTATTCCCTGTTGCTCCTGGCGCTGGAGAAAATAAGACCTTAAAACAGAAAATGGTAGCAGTAGAAAAATGGAAAAGGTAACTTCCTATTACCTGCAGGCTCTCTTCTGCACAATGTGTGGAAAGGGTATAATATCCATTCTTTAAATAACATAATAAAATCTACTGATTTCTAAAAGACTATATAAGTAGCTGTTGTCCAAAGCAAATGACTAGTTCCTTACCACTTGAGGGTACGGAACTTGGGCATTTTATAGAATAATTTTAGTTGAGGCCCAGAACATCTTTATTGAAATGGATTCTTGGAATTAATGAGTAGGGCCTAAAACGTATATATTTAGATACCTTAGAATGCAGTCATTATTTGGGTGGATAGCCGATCACCGTCTGGAAGTAATTTTTTGTAAGCAGATACTTCAGCAGGGTATGTGGGTCATCATGAAAGTTTCCTACAACTTAGATTTTACCTAACAAATGCAAACAATGCAAACTAATCACTTATATACTTACATTAGCCTGAAATGGGGGGAAAAAAAGCATAAAATCCACAGGGACCTGCCCTACAGTCGTCTTTGCTTCCGGCATAAATAAGCTACCATTAAGATGGCAAAACTGTGTCAATAATTTTGTTGAGTACTTTGATTAATTGTATTGCTTCTTGTTTGAGATATAATAAACTAAACATTTGATTCGGAATCAGACATTTCATATTCAGTGGGTTTTTTAATGTATCTTTTCTGTGGAGCAACAGGTTGGATTGGACACCAAAAACAAAAAACAAAACAAACAAAACGTCACCCTTATGGGAAGGACGGGATAGAAGAGCAGCCTCATGTCGACAGCACCTTGAAGTGAATATCTATGATGCCTTAGAGATGATCTTGTCCACAAAACAAATGAAATCCAGAATGTACTGAAAAATGGTCTATTGTTACCTCCTTAGTCTCTAGGAATATGTGGTACATGGGGGAGGTCATTTCTGCTGGGAATGAATGGGGAATGAGTAATTATAACCAATATATATCAGACCAAACATGGCTGTGATCTTTTCTATGGCAGCTAGTTAGTGTAACCAAGGATTTGGTGGTTCATTGATAGAATTAAGAGAAAAGCAGGCTGTGTAAATGATGATTCCCCAAGAAGAGAAAAGAATTCGGGAGAATGGGCTTCAGTCCCATTCTCAAAGACCCAAAATTTTAGGATAAATTTGAAGACCGATTGGACTGAGAAGAAAGTATATATTTGACTTTAGAAAATTACTTAGTTAAATGGTTTCAGGAACCAATATAGAAAAATTCAAGCAACTTTGGATCAAGGAGGTACTAGAATGAGCCACTAAACAAACAATAAAAGACTACTCCATCTCATACTGGTCATCAGGATGATAGTAGGTAAGAAATATTATAAAGTAAGCACTGAACTTAATCCTATAGAATATTGAGAATTTTGACATGAACCAAGAGCTCATAACAGAAGAAAAAATTGAAGACAATTAGTTTTAAGAAAAAGGAAATGAATAATTAATTAAATTTATGTTCTTAGTAATTAACATCTTAATTTAAATAGCAAGTTCTATTTAATGATAATAATGAATAATTATTTATCTTTGATAATAACAAAGTGCCCAAATGTAAAGTTTCCTTATAAAATCTACTTTTTATCAAATGCTACATTAAACTACGTGTCATGGTATATAACAATGAAAAAAGATACAACAGCATCAACGTAGTTAGATGGCAAATAGTGATCGATCTCTTGCAAGGTTTATTTTTATAACATGAACATAACTTTCAAAATGCCTCCAATATTTTTAGCAGAATCATAGTGCTTGTAGAACTCTATCTTTTCATTTCACTCTCATATTAAACATGATATTTCTGAAGAAAATATTATTGTGTCTTGCCAACAAAGTTAGTTTTCTACCAGTGCTAATGCATCGGAATAATACGAACAAATTGAATTAGAAAGGCATAAAAGAAGATAATTACAATTACAAAGTAAATTTGGCAGTGTAGCTCTTCAAATAATCTACTGTATTAGTGATTAAACACTTATGAAGTAGGAATCTATTTATAATAATTTAATAATAGATTAAATATTGCTACTTCCAGAACATGAATGATTTTCATTTTTCAATGCTGCATACACATATGTGTTACTAGAGGATCTGATTGTTTTATTAAGGTGTTTATATGAAAATGTAAGTTCATGTTAAGAATCCTTTTCATATAGAAATTAACTTCATTAATTTTTATATTTAAGTGTAAATTAAAAGTTCCACAATCATTAGAAAAACTTACAGCAGATTCTTTTGAAACTTCAACTATGTTTGATTCCAAAACTGGCTTTATTCAAAGCTATTAACTTTTAAAATCAAAGAAATATTTCTTTAAAAATTAGAAAAGTAGTTCTGAGAGATCGTTGTATTTTCTTGAATTAAAACACACTTGAAACACATCAATCATCATTTGTACGATTTAGGACAAATTAACATTCTGAGTGTCTATTCTCTCACAGTTCATATAGGTTTTAAATATACACATACATCTGTGTGTAACATACATCCTAGTTTTTTGCTTTGTTTTTGTTTTGTTGTGAAAGTTTAGATACAATGAATATAAAACATAGTACATACTCATAATCATATTTAACCTACTTTATCTCTTTATCTTAAGTTTAATTTTCTACATAAGTGTTTATTCCTGGGGGAAAAGGGACTTGAAAAAGCATTTCAAACAGAATATTAATGCTGTACTGTGGTGGAGTTTTTTCTCACATTGTATGCATTTGCATACTTTTGTGTGTATATTATTATGTTAGTTTTCTATTGCTGTCATAACAAATTGCCCCCAACATAGTGGCATAAGACAATGCACATTTACCATTTGCAGTTCTGAAGGTGCAAAGTTTGAAATCCATCTCACTCGACTAAACTCGCTGACTCAGCAGGGCTGCATTTCTTTCTGGAGGGAAGAATGTATTTCCTTGCCATTTTTAGCTTCATGGAATTGCTTCCATTCCTTGGCTCATGTCTCTTTCCTCCATCTTTAAAGCCCGAAGCACACTATTTCCGATCCTCTCTGACCTCAGCTTCCAACATCAGGTTGCCCTCTGTGCTTATGGCACTTCTGCCTTCCTCTTATAAGAACCTACCAGAATAATCCATGACATTCTCCCCAGGGAAAGATTCTTAACTTAATCACCACAAAGGCTTATTTATTTTTTTATTTATTTTTATAATGTAAAGTAACTTACTCAACATTTTCTGAGAGTTAAAATGTGAACATTTAAGGGAAGGCATAATTCAGCCTACCACAAATACATTCCATAAGTTATGTATGTTTAATAAAGAAGTAGACACAATATTACAAAGTACAATTTGTGTTATAAAAAACTAAAGAATTATGCCTTCTAATACTAAGAGTCTAAAATTACATAAACTTGTGGGCATTCAATTTTGTAACATAGTTTTAGTGACTTAAATTACTCATCTCCTTTGATCTAGCAATTCCCCTTCTAAGAAATGAAATAAATATATTTCATATGATCTCAAATTAATTTTTAAAGTTTCATTTCTTGTGACTTTTCTTCACATCTTAATTATTTATTTTATATTTAACAGAAATAGATTTTTATGGAAGGAGTAGATGATAGAACCGAATTAGAACAAAATAAGATCTATAATCTATAGATAGGGAGATCTATAGATAGGGGAACTCTGTTTTATTTCCTGGTCAGAAAGGAGAGCTGCATTTCCCTTTTCAGGGAACACACCTCCCAAGACACCTTCAGGTGTTGGGACAGCAAGTTTCAGGAGGCTACATAGTTGAGTGAGGGATCTGTGGCATTGGTAAGGTTTAGGGGAGGGAGAGGACTTATGGGGCCTTTTTGTTGGTATTTGATGACAATTTAAGTTTTGGGGGGGTTATCTGTGGGATTTGATATTAGCAGCACTTTTGCCTGTAGATTTGGGGTTCTTAAATATGTATTTATGGGCTCTTAAATATTTTGGATACGGAAGTGGGACTTTTCTTCATTTGGATTGAGTACAGGTTATCTTTTTGAAGCACTTATTCTTTTAAACAAACTAGTTTAAGTATTTTTAACAAACTATTGTTAACTATTTTAACAAACTAGCTAAACTATTGTTAACTAGCTAACTAAAATAAACCAAACTATTGTTAACTAGTTAACTATTTTAAACAGACTAGTTAAACTACTATTAACTAGTTAACAAACTAGTCAAACTATTGTTAACTATTTTAACAAACTAGTTAACACGTGTTAACTATTTACAAACTTGTTAAACTAGTTAACTATTGTTAACAAATTAGTTAAACTACTGTTAAATAGTTAACAAACTAGTTAAACTAATTAATTATTGTTAACTAGTTAACTGTTTTTAACAAACAGGTTAACTACTGTTAACTAGTAGGAAACTAGTTAAACTACAAACTAAACTGTTAACTAGTTAACAAACTAAACTATTGTTAACTATTCTTAACAAACTAGTCAGCCATTGTTACCTAGTTAAAAACTAGTTAACTATTGTTAACTACTTAACAAACTAGTTAACCATTGTTAACTGGTTAGCTGAAAATAAACTATTGCTAACTGATTAGCAAGCTAGTTAACTATCATTGACTAGTTGAGAAACTAGTTAACTATTGTTGGCTAGTTAATGGGCTAGTTAACTGTTGTTAACTAGTTAACTGTTATTGATAGTTAACTGAAATTACCTGAATTGCTATTAACTGGTTAACTAGTTTAACAAACTAGTTAAACTATTGTTAACAAGTTAATGGACTAGTTAACTAAAAATAAACTGAACTGTTAACTAGTTAACTATTATTAACTATTAGTTAATAAACTGTTAGTGAAACTATTATTTTATTAGCTAATATACACTAAACTATTGTTAACTAACAAACTAGTTAACTATTGTTAACTATTTAACAAACTAAAAATAAACTATTGTTAACTACTTAACTAAAAATAAACTAAACTACTGTTAACTAGTTAACTATCTTTAACAGACTAGTTAAGCCATTGTTTACTTAAGCTAAACTATTGTTAACTAGTTAACTAAAATAGTTAACTATCTTTAGCAAATTATTAACTATTTTTAACAAACTAGTTTGAGTTAAGTATTTTGCATACAGAAGTGGAACTTTTCTTCATTTAGATTGAGTACAGGTTATCTTTTTGAAGCACTTATTCTTTTTAACAAACTAGTTTGACCTAGGTAGTAGAGGTATGAATAATATTTTAAAAAGAGATAGATATGAAGAATTTATTTATGAGGTTAAAAAGTGAACATAAAGTTTCACAACTAGATAAATAAATTCCATTCATTTACAAGTATGATTTTTTTTTTTGGCTATAGCAGCTTTTGAGCCATCCTGAGCTTCACAAAATTCACTGTAGATGGACGAGGAATTCTGCTGATTCAGGCAAATTGTTCACTACATAGGAAAATTCATTTAAAAATTACCACTCTACTTTCCCCTACTAAATCTGCTCCTCTTGTGGCATATTGTTTTAAAGTGATAGCTGAAAAATGGTATTTTGGCTGTAGTGTAATTTTTTCATCATCTCTTGAGTGGTTGGAATACCAAAAGGTATTATTGTTAGGAATAAAATGCCCACCTTTTGCCAGATGAACATTTGTACATTGCCTGGTGGTTATAGAAAGAGCTGGAAGCTGAAAGAACAGCTCTTTAGATCTGATTGATTATAGCTCAGTCTATTTTAAGTTGTGGTTTATAATATACTTACAGTATACTGTCAAACAAAACTCAGGTCATTGCACTGATGGAAAGAAATTGACAGCACTCATTTAGAAAACACAGTAACTACTGGCTAGATGAGTTTATTATATTGCCCCATAGATTTGGTATTATCAATACAGATTGAATCAAGCTAAACTAAAATGGAATTTTATCCTAAATGCTTTGCAATTGAAACAATTTGAAGAAAATATGTGCCTGGTTAAGCCAATATTCAGTAAATGCTACATGCAGACAATTTCTGCAACATTGTATATTTATAGTAACATCCTTAGCAAAAACAATTCATTTTTATAACATATTCTATTCTTCTGGGATTTAAAGGTATGAATGGAAATGTCAACTAGTCCAATAGTTATCCATCGTTCATATTTTACTTTTCCCAAATAGTATATCAAATAATCAAATTGCCAAATTGATATAATCAAAATGAATATTTTTCACTGACTTTTATATTTGCTGTCAATCTACTGTCCTATTAATATTTACAGGAAATTTGAGGATCTAACTTCATGTCTTAACTGGCAAAGATCAATATTTCCATTATACAGAAAAATTTTCAGGTGTAACATACAACTTATTCTTGATCTCGTTTGTAAACATCACCATGCATTCCTAAGTGCAAACTAAACTTGAAAATAATATGATACTTACTTGTCCAAACCTAAGCTAAACAGTTTTCAGATCATTTTGAATATATGAATAATTAAGGACATGCATAAAATATAGTATTTACTGATAATTTATAAGTATAACTTAATATAATTATCTTTAATAACATATACAAAACTTTCTTTATTTAGAAATACATCTTTTTTTCCCCTCTCTCACATCGTATTAAACCATCTTATGTAGGCTTTGACTGAGGTTATTGATATCAATCATTGTAGAGCCAATTTTTGCATCATCTAACACAGTTTTTCAGAGAACACCCTTTTTACTTTCATCTGCCTTTGGGAAACAGCAGCACTGTTTCCTCATGATACTTTCATAAGAAATGTTACCCCAGGCTACATGCATCAATTTGAGTAATATTAAGACAGTTTCCCCCTAACTTCAGCACTTATGACGATTTATGTCTGGTACTAAAAATCAATTAGGTTGTTACTTTTAAAGATAAAATGTTACAAGGGGTTTTTTTGTTTGTTTTTACAATATAATAGAGATATTTGACATTATAAATGATATTTGTCATTTTTCCTGGATAACTACTAAAGTCATGTTAAATGTCTTCGATGAATTTGTAATGTTTCCACACTGACTTATGATAGTCAATAACGTGTACTGGTAAGTGTTTAAAACTGGTGCCCTGGAAGTGAGGGGAAAACACAAATTCTGATTGTATTATTTTTTAATTTCTGTTATTTAAATACTCCCACCCTGATTTCTAATGTGCAATAAAAATGGTCTCGCAAATTTCCTCAACAGTCTCCAGAGCCACCTGCAGTGCACTGTGGAAAGACCACAAGCATCCTTCTGTCTAGTAATTAACATTTTCCCACTTCCCACAATTCCTGCTTCTTTCTTGTCTTCATCTTCCTTAGTTCCTTCCTTCCAGCATAAGTTCACTTACAGCCACTGAAATTTTTATTCATTCCCAGCCCAGCCCCATTTTACTAAAAATAGTTTTTGTAATATTGATATTACCAATAAACAACCTCACACAAATTCCTACGCTCTATGACACTTTATGTTCTATAACGTTTACAGTGCTCTCAGCAGAATCATTAACAATCATCCCATTGTTAAATCTGAAGGTTTCTTTCAGGGTTTATCTTATTAGCCTTTATTTGAATTGACATTTCTAAAAATAAATATAAAAAATAGATATCAAACTTTATTCCTCTTATTTCAATTCCACAAATTCATTATTATCTAAATATTTCTCTAATATCTATTTCCTGATTTCACAATAGTGATTTCCAGTAGAAGAGCATGTACTAGCGACCAAAATATCTGTTTTCTTGTCTTGATGAATTACGTTCACTATACTGATGAAAATTATACTTAAAATTTATGATCCTCAAATAATAAAATTATCCATAGTCTTCTAAAATGAAGATAAATTGACAATTTAAATTAGAGAATTCATTTAAAAATAATTAACCAATTCTTGTTTATGAAATAATTTTCTTTACATTTTAGCACCAAAAACTTAGAAATGAAATATATGCATACTTTATTATAAATATACATTCAAATAATCATATATTTTACCCTGCTTCAAACACTGAATAATTTAATTGTTTCAGGATATGACTTTTTCTTTAAATAAATTTAGAAACCTGATTAAAGCCTATTATTTTAAAATCCATTTTTGATCTCTTGTTGGAAATGCCAACCTAACATGAAATTATTGCTTTAAAAATAAGTAATAAAAGGAATATGTTAATTAATGTATTAGATCGATATTAACTAAGCATCTGCTTATTGCTGAAGGCACCACAGTGATAAGCTTCTCTGGATCCCTGCCTTTACTAAGATTTTACTCTATTTGAGATTTTTTTTAATGTGGTGATAAATGAACCCACAGAAATGATAAAGGATTTGTATCATTAAAAATCTACTGATTGAATGAGTGCCATTTTCTATCTTTAAATCTCATAATAGATCACTAAGTCACATAATAATTATTTAAATATTTTATACTTTAAATAGAACAACTTGAGATTCTTCAAAGCCTTATCAAATGAGCATGACCCAATTTGGGTGTACAGGATAACATGTCAGTCTACTCATCCTTCAGAGCATGAGTCCACAAATACCTTTCCATCAGCCAAATCCAATTCCTCATTTGTTCATATGAATAAAGCTACATTGCAGCACAGTTATCTTCATTCATGATTTGTCTGTGGCAGTGTCTTTACCATAGAAGAAAAGTTCAATTATCAAAACAGAGATCGTATGGTCCACAAAACCTAAAATATTTATTCTCTGTCACTTTACAGAAAAAGTTTGCCAATCCTTGCTATAGACAAATACTTCTAACCAGTCTAGAACTTTTTAAAAATTTTTCAGCTTTAATCACTAAATGCTTACATTAGAAACAGGAAAAGGTTTAACATCAATAATGTAAATTCTTGCCTGAAGGAACTGGCAAAATATAGTCAAAATAGACAGAAGAAAGGAATTAATAAGCAGCAGAAATCAACAAAATTGAAAATAGGAAAACAACCGGAGAAAAAAAATCAATAAAACAAAAAGTTAGCTCTTTGAAAAATATATATATATAATCATCTAACAGAACCAAACAGAAAAGATGAAAAGAGAAAGACACATATCACCAATATGAGGAGTTAAATAGGAAATATCACCACTGATCTTTCAGCCATAAAAAGGTTAACAGGGAAAACTATGAACAAGTTTGTGCTCATACATTCAAGTACTTAGAAAAATCACCCAATACATCCAAAATCAGTAACTAGCAAAATTTACACAAGTTAAATAGTCTTAAAAGCCCTATAACCATTAATGAAATTGAATTCCTACTTAAAAACTCTCAAAAAAAGAGAGCATATAGGTCAAGCTGCTTTCACTGAAGAATTGCACTAAAAATTTAAAGAAAAGGTAACATCAATTTTATACAATGTCTTTCAAAATAGAAGAGACTGGAAAAGTGATCAACTTATTTTCTGAGGCCTGTATTACCTGAGACCACAACCAGAAAAGAAAGTGCCAAGGATAAGGAATCACCTTAAGTGCCCATCAACCAATGAGTGATAAAGAAAACATCACACACACACACACACACACACACACACACACACATATACAGGGTGTCCCCAAAGTCACCATTATCAGGGGAAATTTTAGCTAAATGTACCTTTATTTACAAAATATTCATTATAAAATTTTACAAAGAAGTAGACAATATGTAGAGAATATTTTGTTACTATTTTACAAATATGATGTATATGTATCTACCATGGAATATTACTCAGCCATAAAAAAGAACAAAATAATGTCTTTTGCAATATCTTGGATAGAACTGGAGGCCCTTATCCTAAATGAAATAACTCAGGAATGAAAAAATAAATATCACATTTTCTTCCTTTTAAGTGGGAGCCATGCATGGTCACACAGCATGAAATAATGGATATTGGAAACTGAGAAGGAAGGAGAATGGGGGAGGGGGGATGGAAAATTACCTAGATACAATGTACATTAATTGAGTTATGAGTACCCTAAAGGCTCAGACTTAACTGCTACACGATATGTACAAAACTCAAAATACTTTGCACCCCTTATACTTTGAAATAAAAAAAAAATTCCTTCAATTAAAAATTACCTTTAGTTACAACTTTTTATTTACTTTCAAAACTTTTAAAGATTTTTAATCTTTTTATGTATTCTTTTTTTAAATTTTTTTTATTAAGTCATGTACACATAGATCATGAATACATTTATGCATGTGTGGGGTACAATGTGTTGATTTTTTTTATATAATTTGACATGCTTACTAATTAATATAGCTAATTAATATAGCTTTCTCCTCAATTACTTAATTATTGTGTGAAGACATTTATGTTCTACACTTGATAGATTTGACTTGTACCCTTACAATATGCTCCATAGGTGTGGTCCCACCGTTTACCCTCCCTCTATCAAACATCTCCCTCCCCTGCCTTCTCACTCCATTTTTCTCCTTCATCCTGGGCTGTAGTTGTCTTTCTTATGGACTCTTTTTAATATCACCTGACATAAAACACACATTGTTTGGCTGTAAAAATTTTTTTTTTATATTCCTATTCTATAAGATTTTTTCCTCTTTTTACTTTTTTTTTTTTTCACTTTTAAAGCTTTCATCTTAAAGCCAAGACACAGATACACATATCAGACTCTGCCTACACAACATCATGGTCAATGTCACTGACTTCCACCTCCACATCTGCCCCACAGGAAGGCCTTCAGGGGCAATAAGAGGCATGGGGAGGTTTTCTTTCATGCTAACCACACCCTCTCTGAAATACCTCCTGAAGGACCTTCTGGAAGCTATTTTACAATTAACTTTTTTTTAATAAATGAAGAAATACACTCTGCCACTATGACACAAAGTATATAATGGTAGATACATAAACCAGTGACATATTTATTATCATTATCAAATATTATGTAATGTCCCTAATTTAATGATTCAAAATGTTAGTTTAAAATTGATTTATCAGCAAATGGTCATTTTTTTATGTAAACATTAAATTATCACACATCACTGGTTTTAAAGAAAAAAGATCACGATCATCTTAATATTATGAATAAATTGTACATTTTATATAACTGAATAAATTATATGCAATAATAAACTCACCTAATAAGAATTATTTTAACATAATGCATTTATAACAGAATAATTGTATTATTTTAAATATTTTGGGTGAGTGGTGGATTACATGTTGCTATAGTAGATATTGGAATGCCAAAAATTTAGAAATCCTATTGTTGTCTATATGTACATATTAGTGCCTTGCAAAAGAGAACTTTAGAGATTTGCATTTCTTCAATTGCACTCATTATTATTGGTATTTAAAAGAAGTGAAAAATAAATTAATCTATAAGGAAACCTCAACACATATATTCAACTTTTAGAATAATTTCATCATCATCAAATATACCTTTGGCTCCACTTTGCTCAAATCTTTCTGTGATGATATCATTTCATGGTTTAATGATCAAAATAAATATAATAACAGGTTGGAGTAGGATAATACACACCCTAATAACTTGGCTCATTATTTTGTCTTAACTAGACCAAATATAAACATTTTTAAAATGTTTTAAACTTAACTGTGAATGTAGACTTTGTGAGGGAAATAAATGTTTTACCCAAAGTTTTTTAATTTGAACCTCTGGCTTTTCATACAGGCACTAATTGCATGTCTGATGCCTCTGCCTTTATAAATTCTCATTATCCCAGCTTCCACTGAGTGACCTCTTATAACTAGGGACAATCCCATAATACATGACGGTGGATGTTCATTAGTTTGTAGCCTAACAATAATTATTTACTTAGTTATGAAACTCCATTTGTGCCTATGTGTATACATGTTGGCATTTTCCTCTTTTCCATTGATTTCTTGTTTATATTTATTCAATAGTGCACACATGTACACATGCATGTATGCATTTGTGTATATATTATATATAATTTCCAAGTTTATGTCAATTGTCACTGGTAAAATTGCTAGTTTTCTTTACTCATTTCTTTTTCTCTAAGAATGATATTGACAAGAAAAATAAAAGTTGAACGATAGATGCATGTACTTATCAACATGAAGACATTTTCTGTTTATATGTTATATTGATAGGAAATTAAATATAATTTACAGATATGTCAAATAGATAAACTGCATAATAATATGTCAGACAGATGTCACCCTTTGTACATTTCTGAAAGCTATGTCCACTAGTCTACTGTTATATTACCAACAAAGTGAGCATCTTTGAGTATACTTTTACATCTAAGACAGAAAAACTTGGCCGCAGTGGTTGCCTTTTGAAACAGAGAATGGGGAACCAGTTTTTATCCTTTTATATCTTTGATAATTTTTTAGTATTTTAACGTTGACATACTTCATTTTTCAAAACTTAAAGTTTAATGTGTTTTAAGTAGACTGTTTCTTAGCATTTAGAGCCAAAGAGATATTTAAAAAATTATCTTGTTACACGATATTTAACAAAAACTTCCTAATTTGTGAAAGCTTTAACATGTTAACAAATCGAACATTTAACCTTCTGTATGGTAATTTTGAAATTTTGAAAAAAAAAGAATTCATATAGGGGACCATACTCCTGTGAATTAGATAAGCACACATCCCTGATGCTTCTAATTCAACCACCTCTGTGTCTAGAAAAGTAAAGTTAAAGAAAGACCTTGAAGTGGACTATTTTGTTCTTCATTGATTATAAAATAAATAGATTGCCAGGGACTTTCAAAAGTTTTTTACATTACTATAGTCATGTTAACTTCTACAGTTAGACTATCCCGTCTCATTCTAAATTGCTGGTAACAAGGAAAGGGCTTATGCTACTCTTTAGGCCATGGGAATTGACCAATAACATCAATAATATTGATGACAAAACCAATTTTCCATTTTGTTGTATGGATTCAAAATAGAATCCTGTGACATGATACTCAACCCTGTTGGTCAGCCATGAACCTTACAGCAAATAATGTTATAATTTCAGAAATCGTTTTATTTCGTGTCATTTTAAGTATGTATCGTATGGGTGCTAACATTGCTATTGTACAGCTTCATTTACAATTAAGACTTTAAAAAACTCTATAGATCTAACTTTCAGAAGAAATGCTTAGTATTGCCATTGTTAAAAATTATCTATTTAATTAGCAGGTTGCCTTCTATCCTATTATTTTATATTAGCATGTTAACTATGATTTTTTTTCAGACTGTACTTTCAAATTAAAATATATAGATAATTTTTTAATAACATTTTAATTACTATAGCCATTTTGGTAGCTTATTAATATGCTAGATGTAGGTATATATGATTAAAAAATAATTATATATATGAAATTTAAATATACCATATAATAATTTTTTTTAATAGTTTTTGGCCGGGGCTGGGTTTGAACCCACCACCTCCAGCATATGGGACCAGTGCCCTATTCCTTTGAGCCATAAGCGCTGCCCCCATATATAACGATTTTATTTTGTATCAACCCCACCAAGAAAATATTTATGTATTGATCATCATACATTAATAAATAAAATAATTGGCATTAGTACAAAAGTGGTTATCAATTTTCCATCCTTGGCACTGATTTAATGTGACCAAGTGCCAGGGATATTGCCAATTTCATATACACTTCTGCCTAATACAAAATATAATGTTCTTGTCTGATATAGGATCTGCTGATAGTTACACAATACTACAGCTGTTATAATGTTTTTAATATTAAAGGAAAACTCAGATAATAATTATGATGCAGTCAAATGGAAAGGAACATTGGCTTGAGAATTTGAATAATGCGACGCTTCTTTTGTTAAAGGCAGCACTGTGCTTCCAGCATTCTCCTTGTTGGAGTTCAAACAGATTGCTGACTTTGGAAATAGGAGAGACATAAATGTGGTTTGTAGTAGAGATGTCAGTGATAGAATAGTTACTTCTCAAAGAGTTGGATACTAGTTTAAATGCAGGTGTGGATCAGTGAAGGTAAGAATCTCATTAGTTTTAAGCAAGTAAACTCATCATTGCCTCATTTTTGTTGAGGCTTTAATTAATAAATGGCATCTTCAAGCGTGTGAACATAGTGTAATCATAAATGTTAACAGGAAAGTCTGGAAAAGATTTTGAAAATACTCATCCATCGATCCTGAAACAATTACCCTTCAGAGGAAGTTATTAACATCAATCTTTTTAGCTCATCTCACCGGAGAATTAGATGCTAGTAACACATATGCATTATCTAACATGTTAGCGTTTTATCTCCGTACTAAAAATAAGCAACAACACAAAAGCAATTAAAATGTAGCTCTTGTTCAACAATTTCCCATGTTAATTACCTTTACCAAGAATCATTCTTTCAAAATGACACACATAACATGTAATTAATCTTAAAGAACAGGATAAGTATATAAGCCAGTAAGGGGTTATTTTTCTTTTCTCAAGAAGTGCATCAATCATAAATGAAAGCATTAGCCTCAAGACTAACATTATTCTTGGGTCCTAGTCAAGAGCCAGAGGACAGAGGCTCATTTTGATTAAATTTAATTTTTACATCATTCTTACATTTTTATATTATAGGGTTTACATAAATCATCCTTCCAGACATAATTACCTCAATAAAATTAATATTTCAAAAAGTAAACTTTGCAGGGTTTCAATGGGATATAAAATACCTATTTGAATATGTATTTGTTCTATTCGTAGTTTTTATCTTATCCATTAAAATGTATAAATTGACTTATTATTGCCATCTGAGCATGCATGAAGAATATCGCTAAACAGAAGGGACAGAACAGTTTAGTTTTTGAAAACCAAAGGTATAAAAGAAAAGTAAAGAGAAAAAACAAATTAATGTTTAAAATCACCACTGAGGAGGGTTTTCTTTTTGTTTCTCATGAGCTTACTCATACACTGTATTCAATGAAGAATTCTGCTGGGCTAGAAGTTCCCAAAGGCCTCAATTTGCCTGTATTGCTGTTGGTATTCACTATCAGGATAACTTGATTTTCCTCTACATGATCTCTTCTCTCCTTGTTTCCTTATTTGTTGTGTCAGGACAGAACAGACCAAAATCAGAAGTTACAAGATCTCTTCACATCTAGCCCTCTGATCAACGCACTGTCATTTCTGCTATATTCTGTTGCTCAAACGCAGTCAGAAACTAGTCTAGGTTAAGTGCAGCAGAATAGACTTTTGTTGAAAGGAGGGAGAGAGTCACATTGCAGAAAAGTATTAGAGTTATTGTCTTAGAAAACGTCTATTGAAGTAATAAAGCCCAGAAAGGAGGTGAATGATAGGAGGGCCCTTATGAATTATGAAAAGCTACTAGGCAAATGAACATTGGTTATAGTGCAAGCCTTGGGAGTCTGGCAGCAAAAAACCAAGATGAAAATCATTTGGTAAAGTGCATGTATCATTTCTTCAGTTATTGTTCTTTGCAAAAATCTTTTAGTTTATACAGTACAGACTGACTGTAGGAATTCCATTTTCCCTGACATTTTGCACTGATATTTTTAACAGAGCTGTCCTTGGAGCACAGTTTTGTGTGATTAGAAAAGTGTGCATGGGTGCACTCTCTAAGTTCTATAAATAATGACAGAGGAAAAGGAAAAAGACAAAAATAAAAATCCTTGCATTATTTTCTCTGCACACATTTTTTCCTTCTTTCAAAACTGTTAGTATTTTGAGGTTCTAACCTCAAATGTGAGCATTTTTTAAGACTGCAAGTTTTGGATTAAAGAACATTTAGATCTAAATTTCATTCCTGCCACTAAGAGGGACAGGTCTGCTATTTAAATTAACTTAAGCTGAATTTGGTTTTCTTTCTTTTCATTTATACCATGAGGTATACCAGTTGAGCTATAAATGTTAAGAGCTAAGCACTCAAGAGAGATAATACATAGTTCATGTTCTGAAAGGACCACTTGTGCAGAACAGGTTAACAGACAAGTACATAGATAAATCTATTTCACTATTATGTGAATACAAATATCTACAATGTACAATGGGGACACAAAGGGATAAGCAGTGATTTTCACCTGGGGACACCGAAAGAATAAAAAAGGCTTGGCAGTTATGGTTCTTGAACTACATATGGAACCTTAACTGTGTACTCACCTGATAGTTGGGGAGAGACACTCAGCAGGCAAAATAATAAGTCTAACAAAGACCCAGAAATATGAAGCTATGTCTCATATTGAAGAGATGCCTGAGGTTCAGAGTGGGTTGAGCTTAGGGTAGAGAGAAAAACATGAGGACAGAAGGCTGAAGAAGAGAGAGGGACCATAACATAATGCATATTTTGAGTGTCATTAAAGTGAGTTTCAAAGATATGAAGGCTTAAGGACATGATTAAAAGTATCATTAAGGGAGTGAAATAATGATTCTAGTTTTTAAAAAATCATTCTGGAGTAATGTGGTAGGTAGATTATAGGAATGATTGAGTAGAAGTAGGAAGCCAGAATTGAGACTAGTTCAGGAGAACATATGAAAGATGTTTGGAGCTCAGATGAAGGTACATACAAAGGGAAATTATGCAAAAGCAGTTACTTAAATAACTGTTAGATTTGTTTACTTTAACAGAGTGTTGGTGTATTCCATCACTGTATTATATCAAAAGGTACATATTTATCTCATTTTACAATATGGTATGTTCTTAGATTAGGGCCTAATTATCTTATATATGCATTATCTCTATTCCTACTTGCTACAGATTAAAAAGCAGTAAAATATGAATTGCCTGACAGTGATATCTATTAACAAATAATTCTTAGCACCCAGATATTAATGCATGACATTATGTCAGTAATTTCAAAATGACTGGCTCCTCTTAGTCAATTTTTGTTCTTGAAATGCTGAGCTCCTGCTTTGTATTTTTCACAGTTAACAGCAAAACATCAGTATTTTGTCATGAGACATGCATTCCAAGGTTGACCTCTTTTACCATGTTCTTTAAAGCATCATAGAACTAACACGTTAAATGACAGCAAGATAAATTATTCTATGAAATTTAAAACCTACAGTGATACTTGATGACAAATATTCACAACTTACACATCCCTTTAGAGGCATATTTAAAACCAAGCAGTGTACATTACTAGCAAATGACCATACTCTCACTTTAGTTTTTACTGTGTAAACATAAATGAATTATCTCAGTTGAAAGGTTACCATTGTGACTAATGCACATATTTTCGACTTTGTCATACAAGCAAATGAAAGCTTAGTGTGGCCAGAGCTCCCAATTGTGCCCAAATCACTATAGGAAAGAAAAATCGTACAATGATTCATTTTTCAACAAATACTATTCAAGTAAGAGTTACATATTTATGTGTAAATAGACAAACACTTATATGTGCATAAACACATACAAAAGGACCTGTGAATACTTTTCCATATTTTTATTTAAAGATAAGAGATGTGAAACATTGATTCCAAGTTTACATATTTATACAATAAATATTACAGAGAAGTATCTAAATAAATGTCACAGATTTCAGAAGACAGAGATATAGTTAATTAGAAGGATTATGGAGAGCGTTTAAGGGAAAAGCTACACAGGAATTGATTAAGAAGGAAATAGGGAGAAGAAATTCCTGGCAGAAGGAATAGCTTCAGCAAAAGTACTTAGCTCTGAGATGTAGGAAATGTTCTGAAGATAAATAAAAATGTAATATATAAGGTTATAATATGTAAAATTATATAATATATAATATAGTTTATATCTACATACACATAAAATATTATTTCACTGATTTCCAGTGATATCAAAGCTGAACTTATTCTAATAAAAAGTAGTAAAATAATAAAAAGTAACACAGCTTTAACATAAAAATGACTAGAAATGGAAATAATGTAGACAAGTAGTAATAAAAGAAATAAAACATATGTCTTAGCTTAAACATAAAGTCGCCTCATCTGGTTCAGTAAGATCAATAATCACTAGGCTATGTTTATATATAGGGATGGATTCTGCATAATTTCATAAACATCTTATACATGTAATGGACAAACTGAACAAAATATAGCATCTAAGGTGCTATTTCTGCTTATATGTTGTCTAAATATTGTAATATTATAGATATATCAGTGCCATAAATTATCCTTTGTACATGAAGAACAATATGTGTATGCAAAATAATTTCCAAGTATAATGATTCAAATGATTCTCACAGTAACCTTTTGATATAGGTATGGTAGCTTCCCATTATAATGGTGATGATTATCATCATCAGCCTGATCTTCCCTGTTTTATCTTTTAATAAATAGTGGCTCAGAAAAGTGTAACAAATTTTCAAGTTCATATACTTAATAAATATGAACTTCAGTTCAGTTTTTACACAATAAATTTTATGCTCTATGATGTCATACATCTTAATAATTTACTAAAATTTAATAAAATAAAGAATGGGGAAATAGAAATGAACATTCTATATGTGGAGTAAGTGCTTCTCCATATAATCATAATCTAGTTTTGTACGCTTATAGTTGTAAATGACAAAAGGGGCAGAAAATCCCAAGACAGAAACCAAGTCAATGCTAAAATTGAAAGCTTACAAATTTTCTAATTTTTTGCAGGAAACTAAAAATTACTCAGCATTATAAATATATCTACAAATAAGTCAGAAAATGAAAAATACTCAATTTACCTCTATTATGTTATGTATTTCTTTTTCATAGCTAATTTTACTATCCACATCATAATCTGTCCACAGATAAGGGTAACTATGGTTTTCTATTTATATATGTAACCACATAGCCCCAGTGTTCACAGTTGTATAGGGTCTAGTTGATTAATAAAATTTATATATTTGATCCTATTTTCTCAATAAAATTAATGATGAAAAAATTGATAGGAAGAAATTTCAGAGTATTTTTCGCAGGTTTCACAGATAACTGTAAATAATATAGTTCTGTAAATCAAAAAAATGAAACGAAACATAGAAAGACTGAAAATTTAGAACACCCAATGAAGGAGATAAAGAGAAGCATTTGATTCCAAAAAGAAGATTAAATGAGTTTATAGCTGTATAAATCTTGTTTTTTAAATTTTTTTTCAAAATATTAAGGGGGTACAGATGTGTAGAGGACGCCAGGAGCCAGACAACTTCTGAGCAAGATGATTTATAGCTGGGGGTTGGACTCTCAGGCAATTCACCCACAGGAGCTCCTTATGGAGAAAGAGCCTGAGCCTTCAGCACATAGTCATTGTTAATTACTCCCCTCACCTGCATTGTTCTGTCTCAATAAAAGGCTAGTGCAGAGGTTGCTCAGGGCTACCCTGCAAAGAAGGGCTAGCCCGCCTCCCTCAAGCATGCACTACTAATTTGCATTATGCCTGGTTCCTTCCTGTAGTGATTGAGACTAGGGCAATGGGGGACCGATGAGTCTCAACACAGATGTTTCAAGTACATGGACTGCTTTTGTAATGCTTGAGTCACAAACATAAGTGTGCTATCACCCAAATAGTATCTATTGTACCCATTAGGTAAGTTGTTGCCCTTTCTTGCCTCCATCCTTCCCCTGCTTGGTTTCCACTGAGCTTTGCTTCCCTGTGTACATGTGCTCATGGGTTAGTTCCTGTAGGGTTTGCTTTTCCATTCTTGAGGCACTTCCTTTAGAGTACTAGTCTCCAGTTCCATCCAAGTTGTTGCAAAAGGCATTACTGATTCATCCTTTCACATGGCTGAGTAGTACTCTAAGAGTCTAAGGTATGCATATGACATATTTGGTTAATCCACTCATGAATTGGTGAGCATGTTTGTTGATTCTACATCTTTGCAATTGTAAATTGTGCTGCAACAAATATTTGAATACAGGTTTGGTTTCTTTGTCTTGATTTTTTATAAAATGAGTACATTCCTTTGGGTAGATACCCAGCAGTGGGATTTCTGGATCAAATGGTAGGTATACTTTTAGTTCTTTGGAGAATCTCCATACTTCTTTCCATATAAACTTTATATTTTATTCACTAATAACATTAGATATTTTGGCTAAATTTCCAAGAATTTTTTATTAGCTAGTCTTACAACAAGTCATTGCTCTCTGTAAAATGGACTTGCAGTCACAAATTATAAAATAATTATATTAAAATTATAATAGCCACAATATTTTAACTGGTCCTCTTAATCTAGGTCATGTGGCAATCATAGTTATAAATTAGGAAAAATATGTAGAGATGAAGAATTGAGGATTATATATACAGTTAGAAAGTTGAGTGAGAGAAAAATCATATTGTTCAGGGATACCTGATTAGATGCTGTGAGGGATCTTCTCATAGTACATCAACTAAAGAGGTACTTGATGTCTAAAATTATTGAGGGATTTCTGTAAGTATTCCTACACTGAAAAAATTTAAAATACATATAGCTATATATTTAAATGTAAATGATATATAATATAAATATTTGTATTCATATACCATGTTATTTATATAACTATGTGTATTACATATTCATATTCTTGTATACATTTCATGTATATTATTTGTACTATTTATATAACATAAAATTATATATACACAAACCATTAAGAAATATAAAAATCCTCAATTTGTATGCATCTAGTAACAAAATATAGCTTCAAACTATATGAAGAAAAAACAAAACTTGTCAGGACAAAAAAGAAATATAAACAAATCTGCAGATATTAACACAGAATTATACAGCATTTGACACAGTTGCTTATTCCCTTTTTCTTGATAACATACATCTCACCCTCACTCCTGTTCTCACTTAGTGCACTAGAATTTCCCTTTCAGTCTGATTCACCACCTCCAGCTAAATTCTAAATGGTGATATATTCCAAGCTTCTAGGATCACTTTTTCTTTAAGTCTTTAATCATTCTTTTGGTACATTCATCTTAGTCTCAAAGCCTTAAATATCACTTTCATACTGATATTTCCCAAATTTATATTTTCTCTGTAACTTCTTTCATAAGTTCCAGCTTCATATAGATATTTTTTCTTGATATTTTCAATTGGATATTTAAATAGAAATCTCAAATATGATATATCAAAGCTGATCTTGATTTCTATGATACCTCAAACTCATACAGTAAAAACATCATTTATCAAGTAGTCTTCATTTTGACAAATGACTTCACTATTCACACAGCTGTTCAGGCCCAGGCTGTTCTCATTATGAGACACCAGATATATTCGCCTATAAAAGCCTATTGACTCCAACATTAAAGTTTTAAATATAACAACCTCTTAAAATTCTACCATTGTCCTCCAATCAAGCTTCATCTTCTTGTTAATATGTGACTTAAAAAGCCTCCAGAAAGGTTTCTCTGCTTCTTTTTTTCCCATTCTACAAACTCCATACTTTATCTAAGGAGCTACTAAAAGTTATTTGGAAAAATGATGTATTTACACACAGACCTTACACCTTTCATAAAATTTAACTCCAAATTCATCATAAGCCTAAATGTAAAATGAAAACTATAAAACTCTTAGAAGATAATAAGAAAAAAATGCAGAGGGTTTTTGATTTGACAATGACTGCTTACACACGGTCCCCAAACCACAATCCATGAAAGAAAAGATTGACAGTCTGGCTTCATTAGAATTATACATTTTTTCTCTGTGAAAAATACTCTTAAGAGAATAAAAAGACAAGCCAGAGACTAAGAATCTGAAAGATTTGCAAAAGACATATCTGATGAAGACTTATATCCAAAATTTATGATAGATCTTAAAATTTAACAATAAGAAAATAACTCTGTTAAAAAACAGCCCAAAGATCTGAATAGGTAACTCACTGAAAAAGATGTACAGATGTCAATACATTAACAAGATACCACTACATACCTACTAAAATAGCTAAAATCCAAACTACTGTCAACACCACATGCTGGCCCACTGTATGGATGGTTCATTGGTAGAATTCTTGCCTGCCAGATGCTGGCTCATTCACTACTGGTAGGAATACAAATTATTATAGCCACTTTGGAAGACAGTTTTGTAATTTCTGACAAAGTGAAAATTAATTATTGTCATGTGGTTTAGCAGTTACAGTCTTTGCTATTTACCCAAATGAGTTAAAAACTCATTTACCCATAAGAATATGTACATGGACAAATGTAACACCTTTATTCATAATTTCCGAAGCTTGGAGGCAGCCAGGAAGCCATTCAGTAGGTAAATGGATAAACAAACTGTATACCTATACAATGGAATATTATTTAGTGAGGAACAAACTATAAAGTAATGAAAAGACATGCAGGAATCCTAAATGCATATCACTAAATAAAAGAAACCAATCTGAAAATGCTGCATATCATATGGTTCCAATTATATATAACTCTGAAAAAGGGAAGAGTATAGATTAATAATCTCCAGGAATTTATCAGAGGGATGAATTGGTGAAGCACAGGGAACTTTAGGGAACTGAACCTATTCTGTATGATTCCACAGTGGTAGATAACATGATATAATACTTTTGTCAAACCCCATAAAATGTACAATAAAAAGAGTTGACACTAAACTATGAACTTTTGTCAAAACCCATACAATGTACAATAAAAAGAGTCAACTTTAAACTATGAATTATCAATATTCTCAAATATGCCAGTATGATGTAAAATAATAATAGGAAAAAACTTGGGGATGGGGAAGGGCAAAGGTCATGTGGGAACTCTGTATTTTCCTCTTTCTTCTCCTGAAAATCTAAAATGCTCTAAAGTCTACTCATTTTTTTATAAAGTTATTGAAATCATATAGTCACCTGATTAAATATATTCAATATGTTCTCAGTTGGAAATAGAATAAGTCATTGGTAGAATCAAAAGCATCTGCACGCCCCATTTCCTGGCTCTATTTTGGCTGTCACTTTTGGCAGTGCTGGTCTTGCCCTTCCACACAAATCAAACGTGCCCATTTTTTAGGTCTTTGCCTCTGCTACTTCTACCTGGAATACTCTTGCCTTTTTATTTGTATAACTGTCCTCCTTACTTCGATTATGCTTCATTAGAGAGAATTTCTTTGATTCAATAATGTATAGTATCACTCTGTCCCCCTTTTTGCTTTATGCACCTGTTTAATATTTGCATGTAATTTTATTTTACATTAATGTGTAATTATTATCTGTTTCCCTTGCAGGTGTTTATGTTTTATGAAAGAAGGGGCTCTGTTTTGTGCAGTTCTGGGTCCCAACTTCATAGAATAATGTTTTTCATACAGTAGATGACTAGTTGGTGGAATGAACCACTGAGAGACTGGCATGTGGCCATTTTTAAATATATTGAAAACCTCTATAAAAATATGGAAGTTAGAAATATAACAAACCTTTATTTGCTGATGACCAGGCTTAAAGACTTTTCAACATTTTGAAAAGAGTTGTTAAATATTGTAAATCTATTATTTTAATGACAATTACTTTTATCAAATTCTTTTAATATGAGCAAATGCTCTGAAGAACAGACAAAAAAAAGTCATGTGGCAAATAAACCCACAGCACATTAATATAACAAATCTAAATAAACAAAACAAGTGTGTCATTATAACACATTGTATATGAATATAGTAAGGCATTGCTTCATACTCCCATGTCAACAAGAAATAACAGAGGATTTTAAACAAACAGTTCAAAAATATTTTCCTGACTTATTTCTATTCATTTTACACATTTATTTTTTTTCTACCTCCTTCAGGGGAGTATTTTTATCTTCAACCTTTTCAATTTCTCATATCTCTGTGGTTTCCCATTCAAAGACCTCCTGGAACGTTCATCTTTGGTACTCTATCTTCCTAAATAGTTTGACCTTCTGTCCTCAGCCTTTTTAGTTTATCTTATCAACTAAGTTTGGGCCTCACTGAAATCCTTTCAGAAGAGGCTCTATCAATTTTCTCTACTCATACCACCTCATGTTTTAAAGAATTTTCCCAGCTTTAAAATACATTGCACAGAAAGAATATATAAACTATTATAAAAGTGTTTCAAGAATTAACTTGCCTAGAATAGTGCCTTGTATTTGTTTACCAAAATTATGTTGAATGACTGTATATTTTAGTCAGACATTCCTACCTATCCTTCCTGTATAATGCTAAGATTCAGAGATATCTCCACTTTAGCCAATAATGTTTATTGAATTTCCATTTTCTGCTAAGCATTGTTCTAAGCTTTAGAGATACCATAGTGAAGATGGAACATTAAATTCTGGCTTTATCTTACCTTACATCCTAGTGGGCCACAGCTAAGTAATTTGGCTATTAGCCCCATTAGCCCATCCCCTTCACTCACGTTGGCCATACATTTCTTAGGAATTTTTGTTTGGACATATAAGTGAGCAGGAATGATAGGAAGGATGAGGGAAACTTGCTCTTTCCTTTGGCCATATCTTAGTCATTGTTATTTCTCACAGACACCAAAGGAATATAATTGGATAATCCACACCAGTTCAGTTTCTTTAGTCTAAAACAAACCAATTAGATCAAGGTTCAGTACACCATATTGTCAGTGCCCACTGTGGCACCCCATCACTGCACGAATAAAAACAGCCAGGACAGGGATTGAAGGTACATCCCCACAAGAGGTGGGCTTCCCATCTGTCCTCCAAAAGCCCCAAGAACTCCCTTGGCCTTTTATTGAAGCTTCATACAACAGGAGTGGGGGCCGTGAACTGGAATCACATGTTCAATGGTTACTAAGTGCTCTTTCTATCCCGGCTCAATTCCCATCCTGTTGCCCTATGAATGTTACAAAGTATAACACTAGCTTATTAACGAGCTACCTATCTATCTTATCTTATTACCGCTGGCCACTGCTTGAGGGCTTGTCTCTGAGTTGTAAAACATCTCCATGACAGCTAGGCGATTGTATTGCTCCCACCAACTTCTTCAAGAACTGGTGGCTGCTTTTATAAGCCTGGTGCTCAGTCTCCTACACTATGTTTAAGTTTAAAATATAGGTAAACACCATAGAGATTCTTGCCACTGCAATAGGCAAGAAAAAGAAACAAAACACATACGGAATAGACAGGAAAAAGAAATTTTAAAAAATCACGTATGACAAGGTGGCATTGATTGAGAAAACTAAAGAATCCATAAAAAAACACTAGAGCCAATATGTGTATTTAAGGAGGTCATAAGTTATTAATTACAAAAATTAATTACATTTCTGTATATTATCATAAAGCATTAAAAATTAAGTTTTAGGCCGGGTGTGGTGGTTTACACCTATAATCCTAGCACTATGGGAGGCTGAGGCAGGCGGATTGCCTGAGCTCACAGATTCTTGACCAGCCTGAGCCAGAGCCAGATCTCGTCTCTAAAAATAGCTGGGCTTTGTGGCAGATGCCTGTAGTCCCAGCTACTTGGGAGGCAAGAGAATTGCCTGAGCCCAAGATTTTGAGGTTGCTGTGAGGGGTGATGCCACAGCTCTGTACCAAGGGCAACAAAGTTAAGACTCTGTCTCAAATAAATAAATAAATATGTTTTACCATTCCTATGAATGTGTAGGGGAGGCCAGGAGAAGAGAGGGTACTTGGGGGAACCTCACGTAATGTGCATAATGCAATAATACATTTCAAAACTGTTAAGAATAGAGTATAAATGTCTTACCATAACAAATAAGTAAGTGAAGAAATGGTTAAGCAGTTAGATGTAAGTATTCCTCACTGTATATCATCAAATCAGCACATTGTACCCCATAAAGTCATTGATGTATTGAATTAATGATTTATTACTCATAATCAGTTATGATTTAAGAATAATAAATAAATGAATAAATAAAAGTTAAATTTTAAAGCACCAAAACATGAAATAATTATAAAAAGTTTTAGTCAATTATGTAAAAGATTTATAAAAATAAAAAGAACAAAATATTGCTATGATGAAGAATTTTAAAGCTGTAAATAAATGAAGAAATACATCATGTTTATAAGTTAAAATACAAAATATTATTAAGTGTCCCAAAGCTTACATAAAGATCCAATGCAATTGAAGCATAATTCCAACACTGTTTTTTGAGAAAGAGGAAATTAGAAATTGCCCATCTGGTTCTAAAATGTATGTGAAAATGCAAAGGACTTAGACTAGCCAAACATTCTTTAAAAAGAAAAATAGATTTGAAAAACTTTTACAACTTGATTTCCACTCATTAAAAAGGAAAAGTAATTAAGAGAGTGGTACTGGTATGAAAATATATGCATCAATTAATAGAAAAATAAAGCATCTAGAGATAGATCCATGTGTCTACAGTAAGTTGTGTTGGGCAAAAATAGCAAGCAATTCAATGGTTAAAAAAAAGAAAGAAAGAAATGACCTTTTCAATAAATGTTTCTGGAACTACTATATCTTTATATAGAAAAATTAAACCTCAATCTTTATATTGAATGGTACACACATACTGCATTATTTTAAAATGGATAGTACGTCTGAATATAAACAGTAAACCATAAAATTCCTATAATATTGGTTCTCAAATGAGGTCAATTTTGACCTTATGTGTATTTTGACAATGTCTGCAGACAACCCCCACATAGAATATCTGGTTCAAAATTTCACTGATGCTGAGGGTGATAAAGGCTGTTCTGAGAAAAAAAAATTGTATTTATATCTTAGAAATTATATTTGATATTTTAGATATAATACTCAGAGTGACTTTTTCAAAGTCAAAAACTGGAGAACACACCATTAATTAAATAAGAATACAAACTCCACAATATTCACAGACGTATTGACTCTCTTACATCCGTCAAAGGAAATGTACCCTTAATATACAATTGCATTTTACAAATCAATGGGTAAAAGTTATGAACAGATATTTCAAATACTTCAAAAATAAAACTCATGAATGAATGAACAATAAACACATTGAAAGAAAATCAAGTACACTATCCATAAAATAAATGTCAATTAACATCATCATGTGATATCACTAGACACTTGTCATATCATCTAAAATTTTCTAGGCTGATTGGCCATAAGAGTTGTTGGTGAGGATATATACTAACTGGCATGCTCATAATTCACTGATGAGAATGCAAAATTTAATAGTATAATTACTTTGTGAGTGCATTGCATTCTCATATACTTACATAAATATATAATTGCTATATGATCCCTAGTTGTTTACACAATGAAAATTAAAATATATGTCCACACAAAGATTTTATAGAAATATTCACAGCAACTTTGTTTATAATAAAACCAGAAAAAACAAAATTGTCTATCTACAGGACAATGAACATATCTAGCCTTCTCTTCCTTGTTTTTTCAAATATCCCCACAGTCTTTCAGTTATTTATAACTAAGCAGTCTCGATCACTATGGAAGGGGTCAATGGTAGTAACTAGGCTACTGAAAAGAACAATATACGGGCAGCATTCAAGCTGTTGTGGTCATGGTCTAAATGAATGAAAATCAGCAGCATACCCAGGGTGAAGTTTAAATTTATGTATCTGGAGTGATATTTGCTAGATAAAGAAATGGGTTTTTTTTCTGGAATGTACATAGTTTTTGGCATAAGAAGATTAATAAAGTTCTGTATAAGTTTATGAGTTAGTACACTGTTAATAAGACATATACATTTAACACACTCACATTTTGTAATTCATGTGCCTTTTTCAGGTATTTTAAGACAGATTCGTCCTCATGTCTCAATTGCTTCTGGGTACAACAAGAAACTTTGTGCATGAATAAGTGTGGGAATTACATCAGGATAATTTTCATAATAAATTTTGTGAGAACTTACTTTAGCTTTTCTGATGCACTTCCTCTCCAAAAATATTTCTTGTATTCCAACTTCAATAGCAAGACCTGAGAAAAATCCTTGTGGTTTTGTGAGAGGTAATTGGAGTACATGAGCCTTTTCCTTTTCCTTTTTCCCTCTAAACTATATACGCTAATGTGTAATATACGCATTGCTGTGTAATATTAGGATTTATGGCAGAAATAAGTTGCTCTGGGGGCAAATTCATGCACTGGAGATTTTAGCAAGTAAAAAATATATAGCATCAAAAAAAATTTATAAAATTCCCAAACTATTAATTTAAGTCATACCTTGTTCCAAGAATACAAAGTTTCAACACATAAAATAAAAAACAGGATAGCATGAATTAGAAGTGGGCAAAAAAGAAATAAAAGTGAGATTAAACATAGCTAAAGAAGAGACAGATATAAATATACAGTCCCTTTGTGTATGTTATTGGAGGAATCTACAATTTGGATTCTGATTTCCAACTGTTAATAAAACTTGAAATTTTGGTTAGATACACGATTCATTGACACATTGCCCTTGCAATAAATCCTGACCCATATTTTCAAGGGGAAATATAATTATTTCAAAATTCCAACTCTACAGAGCAACCTATTACATGAATACAACAAAGAGTACTGAAAAAGCATGTCAAAATACTCTTAATGCCCATTAGAAGGTTATTTCTTAAGGTTTTCCTCAATATCTTTGCACCGAGGCACAATGTAAACTAGCAGATTTATACTAAGGGCCAAAGTGTATCCCCCAGTGCCCTATAGAAACATTGAAAGATGGATACTCGAAAGACAGCAGGTGGTATTGACGTTGAATATGTGGTCCCTGGTCAGTTTAAGCCCAGCATCTGTGTATTCCATTATGCTCATAGAAGCTTATGACTCTTGCTTTAACTAGCTATAAATGTGCATCTCTGTAGAAGATGCGTGGGGCAATCAACAACAGGACTTGCTTTAAAGTAGATAACCCAAAACAACTAAAGGAAATGAACCAGTTCAAGCCTAGAAATCACCCAACTTGGAACAAACATGTTGGTCCCCTGTAGAGGTGAGGGAAGAAGTGAGGAGAACGATCCAGTTAACTCAGTGGCTGAAAAGGGGAAACATTTGCCTTTCAGCACACACTACTTTATTTAAGGTCTGAGAGGAAACATCCCTTTCAAATAAAATTACACCAAACTTAATATTGTGAACTCAATTTTAAGTAATTGTAAGAGCCTAGAATAACAACATGACTCTATAACTATATTTCTCTAATGCAATAAATTTGTAATCTTAGGAGCACTGAATCTTAAGTGTTTATAATTTTATGACCATGGAAGCCCTAAAAAACAATTTTGCTAGGATTATTTCTACTTAGCAAGAATATTTTAACTATTTCATCTTTGATCATTTTCATAAAAAGTTTATTATTAATCTATAACATTGCTTGCCTTGCTAGTTTTTCAAATATTATTAGTTTTATGTTCATTTTAAGTGAGTTCAAAATCTATATATAATTGCTATGTTTAGCTTATTTCTGTTGGTCTCTGATGTTTCTATTTTGATAGTTACAAAATATAAATTACTATTTTGGCTAGTGATACATCTTAACACAGTAAGATCAAAGAAAGCTGCCTACTAAGTACCATTAATTTTTGTATTGCAAATCATAGATACTATTAGATATTATACTGCTCCTATGAAAAGCCAGTTCTAATATTTTCTGAACTACTAACCTATAACCTTGTAAGAGACTAGAATAACAGCATGACTCTATAACTAGATTTATCTAATATAACAAATTTGTCATCTTGGGAGCACTGAATCCTAAGTGTTTATAATTTTATGACCATGGAAGTCCTCAAAATTTTGAGTTTATACAATTGAGCTATATAGTACACATAGCATTATACTCATTATACATATATTAAATATAATAGGTCATTCAAAAATCACGTTACCTTACCTGACTAACAATCGTCCTTAAATATTTAGACATCAGCTTCCCATCTTAATAATTACACAAAAAGAGATGAGAAAATAAAAATTCCATGATAATATTTCTAAGACCAAAATGATATTTCTCTGGACTTGAATGAAAGTATTATTGTAGACATAATTTAAATACACAGGTGACCTAGTCAAGAGTTAGAGCTAGATTCTACGATTTTTAACTCCTAGCCTATTCTAACTGTATTAAAATTTTCTATAAAATTAATTTGTTGATTCATTCAGTCATTCACTCATTCATTAAATGAGTTTTTTTCTCAAGTGACTTTTATTGAGTACTATCTATTTTTCCAGAAACTATGCTGGCAATTTAATTGATGAGTGCCAAATTAGTAACAGGTAAGCACAATAGAAATGCTACAATTTATATCTTACAATCTGATCTACTTAGCACAGTGCCCTGGAAAATGATATTTTTATTTTGCTATAAAAAAAATGAGTATTGTAAGTAATATATAAGGCGTATCTGTGCATGCTTCTTGAGGATAAGGGGTAGGCAGAGAGAGCTGGGAAACTTTAGACAGTGTAGGCAAAGACATACATGGCAATTTTGGAATATAACAAATTCATACAGTTAGTGTAGAAATGGATTTAAGGGGGGGGAATGATACATCTGAAAAAATAAAGATAGATCTGATGTTTTCAAACCTTTAATTCTGTATGCCTTAAAACAATTTTGAATAGCTATGCACATCTCACATATTTTTAGAATGACATCTAAGGCTTGCAATCAAATTTAAAAAAACAGAAAACAAAAATGTTCTAGTGTATATAAATGAAAATATTTTGAAATAAAATGGTTACATCGTTCTTTTAAAAGTACATAATGGGATCTAAATACCAGAGAGAATTATCCATGATTATCTATCTCAGAAACACAGGGGCAAGCTCTTCTTATTGGAAATTATATATCATTTTTCCCTTAAAGTTAGTTATGTTTTAATTTTACTTTCTTCACAGATTTTCTATTTAATGCAACAGTTTTTGTGCTTCAAACACTTCTACTGATTATCTGTCACACTTTTGGGAAGCAAAATATATTACGATTGAAAATTATTTTAAAATTGTTTCAGTGATTGTGAGACTAAATAAGAAGCGGGTCTTCTAGACTGATGTATTATAATAAGAATAATCATAAAATTTTTAAAACACTAAACATTTTACTGAATTTTTTAGAAGAAATAAATTTTTATTAGAAGTTATTTTTAGGCCATGAAGTTAACATTTATTCAATTAATTCACTTCCTCTGGATGATTTTTATTGAATGCTGGAATGAGCTATAACTCAGCATCTGTTCTGTGAGCCAATTACTAAAATTTCAGAAAGGGGCATTTTGTATATAACAACTTATTACAAAATAGTGTAAAAATTAATACTTCATTAAATGGTAACATACCTTTACTACCACAATAATTGATAAAAACTTTTAATATTACATGCTTTAAATATCTTTTTGTCAACAACTTTGGAGTTGCATATTAAGCTCTTTAACTTTATATACAATGTCTAACACATAATTAGGAATGTCCCTTTTAAAATGAATTTTGCAAATCAGAGTTGTGTCAGAAAAAACTCCATTTTTCAGTTTAGTGTATATGTTACACATTTTGTGCAATATTATCAAAACCAGTGGAAAATAAATTATAAGTGGAACACTTTTTAAAGATCTGTTGCTGAAGTCAATCTAGTCGAGACTGAAATATCTGTAGTATTACTAATTCATTTGCTTTTATAAAACCCCTTACAATATTTATTTAATATACTGTTAAGAAATAGCTTATTTGTAATAAAGCAAAGTAATATACACCTAAAATCATTTAGTTATTTACATGGTGAGGATTATGTCAAAAGCATAATATCCTTCAGTTAAAGTGTGAGTATATTGCATTTTGTATCTGACGTTTTAAGAAAAATTAAATGTCATATAAAATTCATAATTTTATGAATGTCATTATGCAACATGGCTAAATTTAATAAAGCAAAAATGTATGGACTTTTCCAAACAATCTAGTCAGTATCTAAATGCATAAATTTCTTTTTGACACTAGGTCTAAGAAAATCTTAATCATTTTATTAAATATAATGAAATGGGCCAAGCATAGTGGATCATGCCTAGAATCCCAGCACTCTGGGAGTTGAGGCCAGTGGGTTGCCTGCATTGAGTTCCAGACCAGCATCGGCAAGAGTGAGAACTCATCTGTAAAATTAGCCAGGCATTGTGGCAGGCACCTATAATCTAAGCTACTTGGGACACTGAGGCAAAAGGATCACTTGAGCCCAGGAGTTTGAGGCTATTGTGAGCTGTGACACCACAGAACTCTGCCAAGGGCAATGGTGTAAGACTTTGTCTTCAAAAATAAATAAATAAATAATTGACTAATGCTAGAGCAGAGTAAGACTTTACAATATTGTTGATAAGACAGACTTTTACGTGATTTTGTTTGTGAGGATTCAGTAAGAGAAAAGAGTCTCTCCAAGTATTATCAAAAATGAAGACATTACTACAGGAAAGAGACCATTCGTGAATGTACTAGGAGTTTGGAATGTTCAAGTGTGGAAGGAGAGAGGAAGAAGCTCAAAGAAATTGTCACTAACGGGTCCTCCTTAGGTACCATGGTATGTGGACAAAATACAGCTTGTTGGAAAATCCAGACACCTGAGGTTGTTTGCCCACACGAGTGACACTAGTTTGGGTAGCCCATGAGAGGTTCACGGAAACTGTCACCTTAGAAAGCCATTCCCTTCATGTAGTAGCTTCCTGGGAGCTGCCAAGTTCAAGTTCAGTGATGGGCCAGTCTCTGTTAGTCAGTAGAACTGTCAGGGGAAGGGCAGAGCAGTGGAGAGACCAAGAACAAGTTTGGGTTCCAGGCATCTTTTTGTCACCTCATCTGTCTGACACCCTTCCAAGAGTAATAGTGTCACCTTTATATTAGCCTTCAAAATCACGCAGTGTCTTCTTTCAGTCACTCTAACCTTGAAACATACTGAGATAGGATTTCTTGGAAATCTAGTTCCCAGCCTTATCCCAGATGGAGTCACATAATTCAGCACATTGATGAATTATAAAATGCACACTGAGGTGACAAGAAAATGTTGAACATTTTTATCTGTAGGTATTCTTCACTGTCAACTTGAAAATGGCAGTACTTCTTAAAAATATTCCAGTTATTTTGAAATACATCAATGATAATGGCATATTTGGGAACATGAATATATCCAAAATGAAATGCATACATATGAATAGAAAGAAGAACAAAGAAAATACCATTTTTTAATTCAATTTTTTGAAACAAACTTTTTTTTTTTTGGCTTTACCTCATCTGTATCCCCCATAAGGTCTCTGAGGTTTTTGAAAGCCCTGGATGGATAGAGTGTGCTTTTTAGAATAAAATTACTGTCACTGTCCCCACCCATGCACTCTACACAAGTACATTTACAATTAAAGCATCCAAACAAGTGTGAAAGCAACTTATTTCTAAGTTTGTGTTTCATGTGTAATAGCAACATGTTTAAAATAAGAAGAGGCAATAAGACCCCTGATGGTATAAATCTTACATTTTAAATGTCTCTAAGTATCTACATGACTACTAAACATGCTATAAGAAGATCCTGGGTGAATGAATTGTAGGCCTCACTATTTCCCTATAGAGTAGAGAATGAGAAATTATGAAATAGAAGGTGGGAAAGAAAAATTTGCATGACATTAGAGAGACACATGGAATTTGAGGGTTAGAACATTTATTCCTTTTCAGTCATTCACTTTCAGACCTTTCTTTTGAGGTAAACCCTAAAGATAATTTTGAAAAATAGCACATCTCGTACATTTTTTAGATTGATATCTAAAGTGTTAATATAAATTTTTAAAATACAAAGGAAGTTGTTCCCAGGGCACAGAAAGATATTTTGAAATGAAATGATTACAATGTTCTTTTAAAGGTACTTAATGGAATCTAAGTAAAAGAGTAAATTATCCATGATTATCTATTTTAGAAATACATAGGCAAGCTCTGCTGATGGGAAATTATACATTATTCTTTTTCTTTTACTGCTTAAAGTTACTTTTTCATTTTACTTCCTTCACAGATTTTCTGTGTGATGTTAACAGTTTTTGTGCTGAAACACTTCTATTCATCATCTATCACACTCCTGTGACACAAAATATGCTACCGTGGAAAACGGTGATGTACACTGTGGTAGAGAACAGGGAACTATGTGCACGGGGAAGTGTGTGAAGGCAGAAGAAAGTGGGTACATTGGTGATGAAAACCCACGGAAGGGAATGAAGGTCTGAACATGGTTGGAGAACAGTGAAGAAATGATAGGAAAAATGAGAGACCAAGGAAAATAGGACACTGTGATTAGAGAAGACAATCTTCAATTTAATATTTAATAAGGAAAACAGCTTAGATCATAGCAGTTCTATAGCCTGGAAATAAATAACTAACCCAGAGTGCGTACGATGTGTTGTTGAGTAAAGGTCGCAGAAATAAGAGGTTGAGATGTCAGATTAATTCATGTGTACACATTCAATTACTTAAAAATCATGGCAATAGTTAAGATAGAAAGGGAGAAAATGTGTGTCCTTACACATTTTGCACATTTGTACATCCACCAAAGGTGGCAGTCACATAAGGAATAGAAAACTTAGACTAGAGATTTCCCATAGAACTATTCTTGGAATAACTAAGAAAGTTACATGAAGGCTATGTACCCCCAAAGTGCATCAATGTACACACTTACCATTCAATAAAAAAAAAAAAAGAAGAAGAACTATTCTCAGCACACACCATGGGCGATGAGAGAATGGGCACTTGGGCTGAGTCAGCCAGGGCATGGAATAATAAGCTTCTGAGGGGAAGAGTATGCCTAAAGCCAACAAAAACCCATTCTCCTATGGTTTGGGATAGCATTAGAGGAGAGCAGTCTGAAAAATCTCTACAGGAAAAAGTATAAAATTTTATTATTGTAAAAATCACTACTTTTTAAAATTGAAACTATACTAGTAGGATATAAAACCAAAAGAATTACAGCAGACACTGTTAGTTGCTTGGTCAAGGGCCATTTCCTCTCCTTGGAGCTGACCTGAGCCATTCCAGGTCTTACCACTCTACCTCTATTTGACTCAAATAAAAACTAAATAGACAACTCCAAATATGTTTTTCCATTGTTTGCCAGAGATTAGCTTTGAGTTGCCCAAAGAGATATAAAGGGATTGGGGGAATGCAGAGCTCTGGGGAATGCTTCTGAATACTTAAGGAGAGAAATAAGAGAAAAAAGTATGTTTC
>NW_003852411.1:2924425-2961626 GCF_000181295.1 Otolemur garnettii | reverse complement strand
CCCCCCCCCCCCGTTTGGTTGTGACTGTACATGTGACTAAAACGCAGCCAGTTTTGGGACTAGAGGATGAATACGCTGAGGAAGACAAGATAAAAGATGAATAGATTTCCATCTTTGAAGACATCGAGTCACTACATCCAGCAACCCTCCAACCACTGTTTCCCCAGACAGCTACTTCAGAAGATCTTAGAGCCTTCATTCTTCAGGACATTTGGGTATTTTATTTTCTTAAAGATGAAAGCATCCTAAACAAAACAGTCATTTTTTTCAACCAGTTTTCAAATTGTGTCTTCAAAATCTTGTGAGTAAATCATATATTAAAGTAAAACAAAAATTAAAATGTCATCTTTTCTATGTTTTAAGCACTCAATGTTTTTTGAGAACTTTACTGTGAATCTATGAGCAATTCCTCCCAAGTGCCTTGTAAAATAAGGTCAATGTTTTCATAACTTTAACTATAAAGAAGCAAAGATTACAGCAAATCTTTGGAGTAATTTCCAGCTGCCAGGCAAGAACGCTTTCTTTACCCCAGCTTTATTATAGGTATAATAAACAGAAAAGGTATAATAGACAGAAAAAGCAATAGATACATTTTCTGGTGTATGGTGATTTGAAATGATTACAATAATCCAGTTAATTAACACAATCATTGCCTCTCATAGTTTCTTTCTTCCTTCCTTCCTTCCTTCCTTCCTCTTTCTTTCTTCCTTTTTTTCCTTTCTCTCTCTCTCTTTCTTTCTTTCAAGGGGTGCATGTGGTAAAGTGCATTCAGCATCTACTTTAGTAGCAAATTTTAATGTCAAGTACAGTACAGTACTATTAACTACATCCAGTCACCATGCTTTACGTGAGCTCTCCCAATCTTTAACATCTTACAACTGAAATTTCTTACCCTTTGGCTAACCCCACTCCCAGTCTCCTCCACCATACCTGCCTTTGGCAAACACCATTCTACTCTCCGATTCTTTGAGTTAAGACTTTTTAAGATGTAACATGTAAGTAAGATCATACAGTATTCATTTTCCCATGCCTGACGTACTTTAGCATAATGTTGTCCAGGCAATGATTTTTGGATACGATGCCCAAAGCACAGACAACATAGCAGAAACAGACAAGAAGGACTGCATCAAACTAAAACTCTTCCTCTCATCAACAGAAACCATCAACAAAGTGCAAAGACAACCGACCAAATAGCTAACCATTTATCTTATAGGAGACAGTGTCCCAATAGATGAGGAACTCACACAACTGAAAAGCAGGTAAGAACTCCTAAATCACAACTTCCCTGCTTCTTCTCGGGGTTAATGGCCATCAAGCCAACTAGTGTCACTACTACAACCAGCAGTTTGTGCTAAAATCAAGGAAATGCTGAAGTAACTTTTATAATTTACAGCTTTTCTTCAGGCTGAATGGTCTCAGCAATCAGCCAGTGGCATAGTCTTAGCGAGCTGAGTCCCTGCTTACCATTTATATAGGATTCTAATGACTGGAAAAACCCTTGCTTCCCTGACATTTTGACATGGATTTAAGCAGTTAGAGGAGGGATTATTTCAGCTCTGACAAAATGACAAAGACTTCTGCTAATTGTGGAGGAAACTTAGCATTCATTCAGCATTGTGCTGTCTTAATGCTTTCACTGTTTTCAATAAAAAAAAATTCTGAGAGATTAGTTAATATTGAATAAAAACAGGTTGAATAATTCTATTCTTAGAAAATTCTCATAAAAGATTATTTCTTCTTTTTATTCTTCTGTAATATTTTGATATTTCTTTCAATTTATCACATTTTTCAATCTTCAGCCACTTTAAGTAGATTCAACTAATCCAAATTAGGTTTAAATACAAATTATGAAAACTATTAGAAATATGCTAGTTAACATTGGTTTTAACTGTAATAATTTTAGAGGAAAACAAATTGTAAACACTTTTATTTAAATAAATTTTAGGAAAAAACTAAAGTAACTACTTTTTTCTTGACTTAGACAATGGGATAGAGATGATTAATTCTGGAAGAAATTGGTTAAATACACCAATTTAATACTGCAGAAATATAACTGCATCAAAAATATCTAAAATCATTAGTATAAAAGCTGATCTCTACAGGTTAAATTAGTCACTAGTAGAAACAGGGGAAGAATTTGTGGTTAATTTGAGCTCCACACAAATGAGGGAAGTTACTCAGAAAAAGTAAGGTTTAAAAAACAGAGGTCTTCTCAAGGAGACCCCAAAGATACACCTGTGAGGGGTCCTCCCTGTGGTGACTCAGCTCTTAAGAGAATTTGTAGACTTAACTTCCTGGGACCTGAAAACTAACTCTTGGTTCATAAAAGAACCAAGACTAACTTCTTGGTTGGTAAAAGCTAGTGGGTCTGTAAGAGCTGGAGCCCACTTCTCCCTTCTCCTGCTTGATTCAAACAGACCAATGAGAAAGGTACCCGGGGACTGGAACTTTTTGTTTTATATATATATTTTTTTTCTTTTTTTTTTCTTTAGACAAAGTCTCACTTTGTGACTCTTGGTAGAGTGCACTAGACTCATAGCTCACAGTAACCTCAAACCTTTGGGTTCAAGTGCTTCTCTTGCCTCAGCCTCCCAAGTAGCTGGGTTACAGGCACCCACCACAATGCCTGGCTATTTCTAGAGATGGCTTCTCACTCTTGCTCAGGCTGGTCTGAAACCCCTGAGCTCAGGCAATCCACCAGCCTCAGCATCCCAGAGTGATTGGATTACAGATGTGAGCACCACACCTGGCCTCACATGTATATTTTTAAAGCAAATTGCACCCACATGACCCAATAAAATTCATTTCCATTAGAAAAACAAATTTAGATTGTTAGTGGGGTAATTCCTCAAAATAGATAATGTAATAATTTCTCTTCACCTACTGGCACTAAAAATACCCAGAGCTAATTTAGTTATCTGTATTTGATATTTTGATTAGTTTTGTGCCTAAATGTATTTTTCCTTTTGATTTTTATATGCATTTTCAAATTTCATATGGGATATTATCATATCCATTATACTTTTTTACTACGTGCTTTTTTGTAACAACTTAATTTCTTTTTGAGAATTAGAGAATATAACTCATCTAGTATAGCTATAATTGAATTTAAAAAATCATGATTTAATAAGAAACTTCATGACTTTCAGAAAATTATAAACTTGAGGATAATTATTACATCTGTTTTTCTATCTTTATGTGCCCAAAAGTATAGCCAAATGCCTGACACGAACATGGTGCATAATAAATGTGTATTAGACCAATCTGAGAATAATATCTCTTTTTGATTAAACAAAATATGCACATGAGACGAATTAGTTTTTGAACAGCAGCATGACATTAAATGGAGAATGTGTTTTGAACTCAGGCAAACCTTGGCTAGAATCTTCAGTATAGGAGATGTCACCTGTGTGATCTTAGGCAAGTTATAACGCCTCTGTGACCTCAGTTCCCTGCAGGTGAAGTGGGGACTGCCTAACCCATGTTGTGAATAAGCACCCGTGGCAATGTCTGCAACGCCATCAACACAGATCTGCCACAAGGTATATATTCATTAAATGGCAGCCATTATATTTATTGCTCTTTACTTTTCTATAAATCTGGGAGTTCACACTATTCAGGCTTTATATAGAACAGGTAAAGTCACAGAACAGGTGAAATTAATTTTAGTTCTATGTGCCATTCTGTCATACCCTTCAAACCCTTCTTATTTTTTCCCCTAGAGCATTGAATTCTCTAATGATAGCTTCATGTTGGCTGTATGACTGTTCCAACATAGCTGGGGTTCCCCAGCCCTCAAACCAGTAATCATCCCATATAGTCTATTTATTTTCTATTTCCCCCTTCCTTTAAATAATACCCAAACAAATTTGGTGTTCTTTAGAAAATAATGAAATAACTTCTGCCAAATTATTAATGAATGATAGTAGGCATATATAGATCTTTTCCAATTAAACGTGCATCTTTACTGCTGATTTTAATGTTTCCCCATTAAGGCACAAAAAATAAAATTCCTGCCCTTCTAAAGCTTCAGGTATAGTGAGAGAAGACTATTATTTAGTGCATGTCAATAAATAAAAAGGGACAATATAATACAGAAATTCTAAAACTTTCTTTTTCTTTTAAGTTTCTGCTAATCTTGTTTTCAGTGGTGGATCAAGACATCATTCCTACAAATTAATTCAACTGAAAACTTAATGTGGGAGTTCCTGACACAGAGTGGGTTTCATTAAGTGCATCTTGAATTCATTATTAAAAACAAAATCTTGCATCTGACTCTAAAACTAAAGTAAAATTATATCATGTGCCAAAATTAAAGAACAAAAGTTGTTTCTTAGTTTCCAAAGATGTGCCCCCCTCTTCAGGGAAGGTTGGTGCAGGGACCGTATGGGAAGCAAGAGATGGAGTGAAAGCCTCACAAGAGGGATCAGTGATCGGGTCACACAAATGAAAGGGATGGTAAGACTCCCAGATGGGAGACACAGCATGAACAACGACACCGGGATATTAGTGGCACGGTCACCATTCACAGGATAAGGTATATACTTTAAAATTTGAGTCCCTCTTTTTAACAGAAATGGCAAAAACTTAGTTTGAGATAATTTGGAGTTTTCAAATGTATTCAGAGTTGTGTTCAAATGCAAATGACGTCTATTTCTAAGGTATCTTGGGGAAATCGGAACACATGATTTTTTATTTGTCCTTGATGTCATCCACTGACATATCTAGGAGGTTGTCTCAGCCGCCTGCAAGGGAAAGCTAATGCAAGAACTTCCTTCTCAATCCTTTCTGTTGCTCTGACATAATTTCCCAGAAGGCACAGCTAGAAAAGAACATGGCGGAGATGGAAGTGAATGTACACAGAAGACGGTTCTGAAAATAAAGGTTAAAAACGTTTCAAATCAATTAAACATCTCTAATACAAATATGTAACCAGTAATGAATAGTTTGTTGCTATAAACTAAAAAGTTGTAAAGAGGGACATCTTTGGCTGGTAGAGGAAGTAAAATCAAATGTAAGTACAGCAAAGTCAAGTTGGTAAACAACTCCTCAGTTTGTAGGGCTCCGCAGATGTCAACACAGCCTGCTAGCGAAGGGCAAGATCAGGGCACAGGCAAAACTCTGACCAGGCAGCATCCGTTACAAGGAGCAAGACAGATTTTCTCTTTATTGCTAAAGCCAGAATGATGAGGGGAAAAAGGGAGAGAGACAGAGACAGTAATTCTTCCTGGTGTATTCCTGAAAAAATCATTCGCTGACAGATGTATGATTATTATTTGCTAGATTCCTCGCCTATTACTTATAGTTTGGTGAAGATACATTGGCTGGTGAGTAAATGGTACACAATTTATTCCACGTGAGCTTGATATTATTTTCAAATCATACTTTTGTTTTCTTTACAAATTCCTAAATAAATTAATTCTAGGACCATAGAAGACACTCAGAGGCAGAAGCCAACAGCAGGGTCTGAATGACTCCTTTAACACGTCAACAACAAACAACAAAATTACAACGGCATGCTACTTAGTTTTATCAATTCTGACCCCATAAAAGTGGCAATTTGTTACTGACTATTCTGTTATAGTAAAGAGGATAGGTCATCAGGAAGATGAAAAATGTAGAACAAAATAAATGCAGAACCAGGACAAAGGATGAAGCAGCTAGCTGAGGATGATCGCCGTAACCACAAACCTTGTATATGTTTTCCCCAATAATCTGATGAAGATTGTGCATCCAGGTTCTATCAAAGAGGTAAACATAGAGGGAGTGGTCTAGAATACTGAGTTATTACAGAAGTTAGGACTCAAGCAGTTGTGGGAACAGGAAGACGCGCCATCTCTCACAATTTCATTCAGATGCTCAAATTTAATTTGTGAAATTTAAACAAATCTTAAATCCATAATAAATTTCCCTTCTCCTTATTACAGGAAGATGCTCTGGTTCTAGGCCAACTAGATCAACATTGAAAATTCCTGGTAAAGTTGAGACCAGCAAGGACAAACCAGAATCCACGAAGTGCTAGCTACTGGAACCCACAGAGCAAAGTATTTAGAGAATCTGTGTCTGTCTGTTCCCATCGACAACTGCTCTGCCATGTAGAAGGTGTCACCCTTTGCACCCCAAGCTGCTTTGCATTTTGCCCCAAACTTGAAGAAGCTGCAGGAGATGTGATGAAAGTTGAAGGAGCTGAGGGTCCTGCATTGTCCCGTTTTATAAAAGTGAGCTAGCAATTGGGCAACAAAGTACATGAACTCCCACATCTTCAGAGTTTAAAATTTACCCTTGAGATCTCACATAAAATGGCCTGTGTCCAGTGCCTGTAGGAAAATATAGCTTGGGTTAGGTAATTAGACACAACACAGAGTTAGCACAGACTTTCTTATGAATGAATGCTGTGATTTGTCCCCATTTTGATGTATAGTTATGAACTACTTGATAAGTAGTTTATTGGTCATTCAATACTGTAGTAAGACCAGTACTAGATTTATGGTAGCAAAGTTTATGCTTAGGACACCAGCAAAGCAGAGGGACAAAAGTGAATCATTTTGAATATATTTGAAATAATTTGATATTTATAAAAAATGTGGCAAAATAAATATGTTGGGCATCTTTTTATTCCTTTATCCTTTCTATTGCTTTTATGATTTTGTTACTTTGTTTCCTTTTATTGAATTATATATTAATCTATAGGCATTAGGTAAAAATTTAACCACAATTTTAATTGTCCTTAAGATTGCCACAGAACTTAAACTGATCTGGAGCTCTACAATTATCAAACAATAACTAGTTTGTCTGTACCAAATCGCCAGCAAAACAAGAAGCTCTCTTAACATTTAACAAGTAAAACTTTAACAGACTAAATCTAATCAGCTTGTTAAGTCACCTTTCTTGTCACCAGTCTGGGGACACAGATTAGCAGCACCCCTTGTAAAATAAAACCACAATCAGAACCTTTCTGAGCGTGCTGAATTCCATACATCTAATAGAACCGGAGATTTGCTGCATATTACCAGTCGGAAACTTTAAACATAAGAAAATTAAACTTTATCGAAAACTATAGAAATGTAAAGTCTACCTTTTTCTTTCAATGTATGAATAATAAACAAAACCTAATGGTGAAATGCCACCTCACGTTATTCAGACATCTAAAATTGATTTGTGAAAAGACAAAGAGACTTTAAATCCATTATAAATTTCCCTTCTCCTTAAAAAGAGTGTGTCCTTACAGAAACTTTTGAACATTCTATATAAATAAACTGCTCCTGAATAAACGAGCTCCTGAACTAAGTTAAGGTTGGCAAACAAAATACAGTACATCTAGTTAAATTTAAATTTCAGATAAACAACCCTTTTTTTAGTACGAGTAAAGCATGGGACATAGACTGTTGCATGGGCATATTTATACAAAAAAAAAAAAAAGTATATCTGTTATCTGAAATTCAAGTTTAACTAAATGTCCTGTATTTTTATTTGAGGTATCTGGCAACAATATCCTAAGCATATGGTAAACAATTAATATCAAAATTTTGTATCTGAATTATATGAATGCACCTGCCAGAATAGCCTTTCAGAAAGCTAGAGAGAAATCTTCTTGGGAACCACGAGCAAATTTTCACGGTAGGGAAGCTGCTCCCTGTTTTCCTACCCTGGTCTCCGCACAGTGCCCTGTTAGTCTGGCCAGTTTAGCCTGAGGAACTTGCCTAAATAAATAAAAACAAAGGACATTAACCACGTATCTCTACAGTTCCCTAAGTGTTTACCATCCTGGTCATCTTTGCCTTCTCTTCTAATGCTTCTTTGTAACCATCTCAGCTGCTAACGCCAAAAGGAATGAAGACGATTCTACTGTCATTAAAGTGACTGAAACACTTGTATTATGTGATCTGGTGACATAACTAGTTTGAAAAAGTAATCTTTCAAATCATCGAGAGAGGAAGGGCTGTTGAAAACGCAAAAGGATAAAAACAGAATGTTAAAGCTCCACCTGTCCCCCGTTGTGGGGCTTTCAGAACCTTCTTTCCTCTTTCAGACCTTTAGGAGCTTCACTCGGAAAGCAGTGTTAGGGAAGGGAGCAAATAAAGGATTACAAACTAACAAGCTCTGTGTCTACAAAACAGATGAAGGAAAACCAAAGAAAAAACAAAGAAGTCAAACAAGTGACTTTAGGCACCATCCCCTCTTCCATGTCCTGTAAGAATAATTATAAAATCTATAAGACAAAAGTTATCTTATTGTTATGAACATTTATTATTGGTGGGTTTTTGGTGATTGTGTTGATTCTAATAGTTTCAGTGGTACACAGATGACAGTAAGAGATTTTAAGATAAAATCAATATCATGTAGCTCTTAAGAGCATAGCTTTGGAATCTGATCTCCAGGAATCACATGTGCAGTCCCCTCCTTGTCAGTGATGGGGTTTTGGTTAGGTAGGCTGCTAACTTTCAAAATCTTTGCTTTGGTTTCTCCATTTGTAAACTGCCATTATTAACAGTACCTATTTCATGGGGCAACGTCATGAGGTGCGATAATCACTCTTGGAATAGGACCCACCAAATCAATTGTTCGAACATAATTACTACCTATGATATAGCTCATTCTTTTTATATTTTTGAGACACAGTTTCACTCTGTTGTCCAGGTTAGAGTGTCAAGGGATGAGCTAAACTCACAGTGACCTCAAACTCCTGGGTTTAAACTATCTTCTTGCCTCAGCCTCCCAAGTATGACAGCTGGGACTACAGGCTCCTGCCATAATACCAGGATAATTTTTCTATTTTTAGTACACAAGGGGTCTCACTCTTGCGCAGGCTGGTATCAAACTCCTGAACTCAAGAGATTATCCTGCCTCACCCTCCCAGGGTGCTAAGACTATCACTGTGCCTGGTCATTTTCTGATTATTTTATTTCTTAAATTATCACAAAGAAACATATGAAGTTCTGCCTATGAGCCTGGTCAGGAGACTTGAAGGGATATGAGAGTATAGCTAATGATCTTTTCTTAAAAAGTCCTTCATATTCCACTGCTGAATATCATGATGGTTGTATAGGACAGATTAGGCACTGGCTCAGAGCATAGCTTCCCAAGGGGAGTGTCTCAATGGTGACATAGTAGTATTCAGCAGTGAGGTGTGTAGCACTTTTTCTAGAATGAATTCATGAACTTTACTGTACAATCTTGTTTAGGGACGCACACAGGGGAAAAAAAGATGTGCCCATTCATTCATTTACTCAGCAAATTTGAACTACGTACCTACAATGCAGGAAGTACTCTGGGAGATTGGAGTTACAGACCTGGATAAGTCATTTTCAGTCCTCAGAATCTAGTGAGGACAGAAAGTCCTCTAGTGGAGGCAGTCATGGTGCAAGCCACTCTTTCACTGTACGTTAAATGTAGTAATGCAAATACTTCCAGGGTGTAAGACACTGAAGCTGGGGATATATAGGAAAGGAGGCATCCTTGAGTGTAAGTATTATTGCTCACTCTTGAAATGGGTACATGAATTATTCAGGAAAAGAAAGGAGGATATTTAAAAGTGGATTTTCCCAACATATCTTGGGGTTTCATAGTGGCATGAGCAACATGGATCTATCATACAATGCACAGTTTAACATAGGAGTGTCAGGAGATTAATCTAGAGTAGAAGCCACTTCCAGACAGTAGAATGTCTCATGAAGCAGAATTAGGGGTCTAGATTTTTATCATGATGGCAGCAAATGACTAGGATAGGACTTTAATGAGGTGATATTTATAATTAGTCCAAAGATCACTCTGCAAGCATGAAAGGCCTGGTAGGGAGGGAAGTGTGTAGAGAGGCAGGAAGACCACCATTTGTTGAAGCCATCATGGTGAGGTTCTGCATGAGTAAGTGGAGATGGCAGTAGAAATGCAAAGGGAATCAAGAAACATTTAGGGAGTATAATTATCAGGGTTGTAGTATGTGGTTCAAGGGAAAGGAACACTCAATGACCCTGTCAAGTATCTGCGTTAGGACACAGTGGCTGGAAGAAAGAAAGGACATCAAGTTTCTTTAAGTCGTTACATAATTGGCAACATTAGCCAGAGAACCTATCCGTGAAGCATTTAACAGATATTAGGAAAATACTATTTCAACATATTCTCGCCTTTTAGGCTTCCAAGTTTTTCGAAACTCCAAAAGTGGTATAAAATATTCTGGTTTGAAAGTTCCAGGGCAACATTTTACATATATCAATTAGCCTTTTTCATTTCTAAGCGAAGTTTCAGGTGGAAATATGCTCCTTTCTCTAAAGAAGAAAAAGAGAGGAAAGGAGTCAGGGGTATAAGATTCATTAAAGTTTGCCTTTAGTGGCCAGCAGGGTTGCCATAAATGAATGCATATGTGGAGTTAAGGAGGAAAATAGCTGGATATTTCTAAAGCATTTCATATAAAACTAATAAAGCTAGATTTAAATTTGAGAACAGTGTCAACACATATAGAGGAAGAGAAAGCTGCCTATGAGGAAAGAGAGTAATAAAAAAGCATAAAATATGAATTGAATACCTAATGAGTCTCCCAATTACCCAACTTAGCACAGTCCTTTTCCTTGCGAAACCGAGCTCTAAAGAACATAGCATATAAATTTTATGATAACATCAACATTACTTATTAGAATAAGATTTTTTATGAAACATTGGTAGAGTATATGAAACGGTAGATTGATGTGAAGTCCCACTTTTCAGTTGCTCATAACTTTGGCAGAACATTTCATTTCAAATGGAACTTGGCCTGAGCTTACTCTCTGTCAGACTCCAGTCCTTGCCAAGTTTGACAAACATCCAGTTCAGCTGTTTTGGGCTAATGTGAATGCCAAAGTAAAGACTTTTTTTTTTTTTTTTCTGCATTCAATTCAACAACATTTTTCATTATAAAAAGCAAAAATGAGTAAATGAATGTTTATTGTCAGGCTCCTTAATTAATGCAAAACAATCCCGACAAAATGTAGAAATGCAAAATGATTCAGTGAGCAAAGTAAGGGACTGAGGACTCTATAGAAGTAATTCTAGTTTTGCTACCAATTCGCTTTTACTGTATAAACTTGGAAAGCAGCTTAGCCTCTTTGTGTTTTGGGTTATTCAACAGTAAAATTAGGAGATTAATACAAACATGCATAGTCATAGTCATGAAAATGAACTAAAGCAGTTTTCAAATTTAGACCCATATTAGCGTCTCTTTTCAATGTCCTTGCTGTAGAGTTTTTGTTGTTGTTGTTATTGTTGCTGCTGTTGTTGTTTTTTTTATGGAGATAAATAAATTTGGACATGCAATGATGACCTGTATAAAGTTATAAAAAAGCTACTATCTCTTAATACATAATCTATATGGTAGGAATCAGTAATTAGGCTCTATGGAAAGCTATGTTTGTTCTTTTAAGTCATTCAATGTCATTTAGCAAATTAATATTCAGTTCACCATTTTTTAAATTACTGCTTCAATATATGAAACAACACCCTGATGGCTAGGGAAATTATTGCATTCTGCTCCAAAAATCATCAAATTTTCCATTGAGAGATAGTTTACGTACCAAGAAAAGAATCAGCTAAATAATGCAGCAAAAAGTATATAAAACCTCTTTCTATATATAATGAATGATATTACTATTTTCTCGGTCACATTAGGGATCAGGAAGCTCTTTTAAATTACGCAGTTAATTAAATGGTAGTTCAAATTGCCTCTTGGACATTGAAAACTCCAGAGTGACCCAATAATTTTGATATCAGAGACAAAGCGAAAGATTGAATTTAACAATTTTTCTGTTCACTCATGTCTAGACTACATAGGGCCACAGACTGGTGAACATATAAATAAATAAATGTCTTTTAGTTATATCATTATCCAAAAATGTCCAGATATTTGCTATTGTGCATGAATAGGCCAGAGCATCAAGTCTGCATCATATTATAAACCAAGTACGTCATATTATTTTTATGTTTATATCCCCTATTTATGTTTTATATTATTTAAATTTCTGCCATAATTATTTAAATTACTTCCACAGGTGCATTGGCATACTTGATTCTAAAGTCAAAAGCAGATCTATTCTATCTGTTCTTAACCTCATTTTTTAAAAAATATATTGTGTTCTCGCTTAAAAGTGCTGCAATTATGACGTTGCACATAATAATACAAGTTTAGAATATTAGAACTGTCAAAGTGGCCCTCAACTATAAATTTGCAAAGATAGTATAAAATACATTGAACTATATATGCAGCATTTTTTTTTAATCTAGGAAAAGTGTCCACCATGATCATAAGACTTTCATCAAATGTCTGGCTTGAATTTTGCCTAAAATTATACTAACTTTGTAATTCTCTTGGTCAGAAACCTACTTGGCTGTCAATGCCAAGTTTAATACTTTATGACCAGATACTTATTATCAGACTGTATGTCAGGTTTTCAATTATTTTTAATCATTAATTTTAAAACTACAGGCAAGGAATTGTTAGTTTATTTAGACAAGAGCAGGGTGGATGTTGGTGTTATTTTGAACTGGCTTAAGTCAGGCTGGCCTGAGTTGCCAAGCTGAGTTGTCATGTGAGTGGAGCTAATCTAGACCTTAAAGGAGTGGAAACTTGCAGGTGGGTCACCTTGTGATAGAGGCTAATTATGTCCCAGAGAATTTCTGACATGGACAGACAAATGTGCTCATACTGACTTGGGCTGTTTTTGAGAACAGCCTGATTAGGACTCTAGTGAGGGAACTCCCAAGAAAGAACAGATAAAATATCAAGTGGGTTCCTAAGGACTCACTAGATGTTTGGTTTCTAATAAAAGGTCTTCTAGGATTGACTAATTAGAAAGAGGTAGAAGAAAACCACAAAGCAGAGATATTGTTAAGGCCACCATAGAGGGTATTCGGAGCATGAACACAGGTGAGGTAACAGTGTTCCTATGGGAGCTACCATCATAAACATAGTAAAAATTACACCCACCAACACCATGACAGTTTACAAATACTGTGCCAATCCTTGGCAACTGCCAGGCGATGATAGTAAAGGGGAGAGTTCCCAATTCCAGGAATTATCCATCATTTTCCAAGAAAAACAATGAATATTTCACCACCCACTTAACATAAAATTAGGCAGCCAACATAAAGGAGAAACCTTGTCAAACTGAATGTCTCCGCCACTTACAAGGGCTAACCCATTCCTTCTTTGGATTGTACTATGCTTTAATCTTGAATAAAACTTTGGCACGTTGTCTTCTTGCACCTGTTTTCTCTGATCATTCATTCCCTCAACTTGGTACCAGTAACTATTCATTGGTACTGGGAACCAAGAACCTGGGAAGACAGGTACCTGCCAACAGAATGACTTACCTCCTAACAGAATGACTAAGGAGCCTAAGAGTTCCTATGACATGTTGGGGGGGGGGGAAGATGATGAATTATTGGAACTTCTAGACTGTGTAGCACTCCAGATCACATTCACATATTCTTGGTCTCGATATTCTATTTCCATGAAAGATTTTGTTGGAAGACATTGTTCCTTGGTTACTATTTTAAAAGATGACTTGAATTTAACATTTAGTGTGTGATGTAACTTGGCTAGTAATAGTAAATATATTTAAATATCTATACGTTTAATATAATATGTGGTAACAGCTCAGCAATCACAGAAATTGATATGATAATATTTTTAAATCATTAATAGGCATAGATTCTTGTTTTGAATTTCTTTCCAGTTGACTTCAGATGTTACCTAATGATTCTACTTTGAGGGAAAGCATGTGACATTGACACATACCTTTTCTTTGGGCTGTCAACAAACTTAGCTTCAGCTTTAGAGTTTCCAATTCAGAACCAAGTCCTTCTGATGTCAGCCAGCTTGCAGTGATGTACCAGACATTCTATCCTGAATCAACCACATTCCTCTATGCTGCATTTCTTAAGCAGAGTTTAATACATATACCTGTATCTTTATATCATGGTCTTACATCCTTTTCCTCTCTCCTCAATAGTAATCTAGCCCATTTTATGCCCTATGCAGATATTATTCCTTTTTTGCTATCTTATCATTCCATTCCATGTATTTAATCATTTACTGTGGTATAATTCCTATTAACACCCTGAGAATAGTAACCTACGTGTGACCCAACATTCAGTGTAATGTGCATGAGGTGTCTGGACAGATTACTGAATTACGTGCATCAATTCCTCTGATAATCATAGGAAGCATCACAAACATGAAAATGTTGGGCTAGCACAGCTGGTTTTTTCAATGATGTAAACATATAAGAGGGAACTATTTGGTTTTTAGCCCAACATTATCAGTGTGGAAAACAATGCTAACACTAACTTTTAACTAAATCATTTGACTTTACCTTTAATATTTAAGAAACTATATCATAAAATGCATTAGAAATGTCTTATTATTCAATTTGTATTTCTCATGCCTTTTTTAAATAAATTAGTTTAGGTCTCAAAACCAGATGTCTCACTAGTAATTTTTGGTTGTCTCCCTGGGGCACATAATGCAAGAAGTGAAATTCATTAGACAGGTTGTGAAGTATAACCATATAAAAGATCGACTTTGCAATTTCTTTTCTTCAGAGAAACTGACATTTTTCATAGTTCAGACTTTTTTTCCCCTCAACTTTGAAAACTTATTCCATGCAGTAAATTGAAGTTATGTAATAATCTGCTTAGAACATTTTTCAATTCCTCTTCTAGTAAAATCTACAATCTTACTAAAATAAGTCCATATTGATCACTCTTTTCTTTGACCATTTCCTTTGAGCACTGATGGCTCTTAGCCCGAATATCTTAATAAATATTATTTATGGTGAAAAGAAGATGTAACCTTCATAGTTTCCCTTCCCTGTTAGTAGAACAACTTGATCTGGAGTCCTGAAATCTCAACATCAAGAATACCTTAAGAAAGGTTTAAATGGCTAGACTGTTACAATCACAACTCTTGGCAACTCCTGCTTTACATTCTTTGATATTTTCTTTTATGTTTTCTTCATCCTCTTTGTGGCTTTTTCCCAATTATATCTTAGTACTTAGTACCAGACAACATTAACTCTTAATGTTTTGTCACCTATTTTTTAGAAAATTTTCTGAAGTCATCATCATTCCAAAAACACATATTTGTATCACAAATAAAACTGAATAAACCTTTGAGTAGAGAATTGGTAGGTGCCATTTGAATTATTTATACTTATGAGGGACTAAAACAACCTATATTTTATTCCATCTATAACCTCCTAGTATACCCACAGAGTAGAGAATGTCTCGATTATATGTATAGATGATCAATTTGTACAAATGAAACTCAAAATAGAAAAATGTAGAAATAAAATTATACAATGAGAGATCTTGTTGGTAGAAAAAAAGAAGGTAAAAGAGAAAAGAATATAATTTCACTAATTCTTGGTATCCCCCTCTGGTTTAGTAATTATAAAATTATAAATCTGAAAATGTCTTGGCCACAATGCAGTTGATGTTATGCAATATGTGTGAAGAAATATTAGAGAGAATCCTCAGAGAGCCAGAAGTCAGCCTTCCATTTGATCCTGCAATCCCATTAGTAGAAAAAAAAAAAATCCCAGAAGAAAAAATCAATAAAGATATTTGCACTAAAATGTTTATAGCAGAACAATTCATAATCACCAAAATGTAGAGTCAACCCAAGGGTCCATCAACACATGAGTGGATTAATAAACTGTGTTACATATGTGTGCCATGGAATACTATGCAGTCATAAAAAGATGGAGACTTTATAGCTTTTGTGTTAACTTGGATGTAATTGAAGAACATTCTCCTTAGTAAAGTAACACAAGAATAGTAAAGCAAGTATCTAGCAGACGGAATACTAATGGGAGATCAATAAATATACAACTACACTCCCATGTGAGATAAAAACAAATTCAAGTGGGGGTGGGGAAAGGAGCTAAAAGAGAGAGAGGAGGAAGAAAGAAGATTGGCAAACCCTCACCTATGGGCACAATGTAAGGGTATATAGCATACCACCTGGGTGAAGCACTCAAATATAATTTGAACTTTTCCTAACAAATGCAAATAATATAATCTGATCATTTGCACCTTCCTGTTAATCTGCAATAAATTATGAAAAAGAAAACATTTATAACAAATTTTACAATATATGTTCAATATTTTTCCTCCATGTTGACATATAAATTAAAAAATATCAGATGTAAAAAAATAAATATTGGTTTGATGAATTATCTTTCTCTATTCCAGGGAAAATTCTACATTGTAGAATGTGATTAGCAAAAGTATGCATGCCCCAATGTAAAGAACACACATGAGAATCTTCTCATTCTTCTGTTGTCCTTTTTTTCTGGATTTTAGCCAGAAAAAATTATTATATTAACATTTTGCAGTTACCAGTTACCTACCATTAACAACATTTTTATTCAGTTTTTAAAAATGGAAGAGACTTTCTTGACATGTAGTATAAGCAAATCAAGTTGGTTTTTGGTGGTGATTGTGGTAGTGTTTTTACCTTATTTTTTTCAATTAATTTCTATTATTATATAGTTAAAGAATGACTTGTACTAAGTGTACTCATAAAATCTGAATTTGGATCATGTTTAGAACCAATAGCATTATATTCATAGACTATGGTTTTCTGCCTCTTCTACGTTCTGCTTTTGCTAGCAATATCATCACTAGAATGTTTGAGACAGGTGTCTTGGAGATAATCGTGACTGTACAAGATGGTTTGTGACATTCCCAAATATGTCTGAAACATGAAAACACTTCTTTTTTGTTTTATAAATGGTTTTCCTGAAAGTGAGAACTGACAATGAGAGAGACAAATTATTAATACTGAAAGCAGAAATTTTAGAAAAAAGAAAAAAAAATTAGTGACCTTGATGCTTGTAGTTCTGACTTTATATATTAGCCAGAGAGAAATTACCGGTCTTGAAGATAAATGTTAAATGGGAACAAAATTTCTTTTCAAGCATTACAGAGTATGAAAATTGTTCCATAAAACATATTGAATTTAGTTATATTTACATTATTAAAGTGAGGGAGGAAATTAAATTGGCATAGCATAAATTAAAATTTGCAATATACCTTCATTTATATTAATCAAAACCAAGCTCCTAGAGTTGGCTATCTAACGACAAAGCAAGTTTGCATGTTTTTATACTTCTTTTTATTCCAAGAACAGAGTCAGCACCCTAAAACAATTCAGAAGCTCTTAAACAAATCTTTTCGATTCTCAGCATTTATATTTTGGACTCAATGTATTGCTACAAGGCTTTGCTGTTTATCTCTTAATCCTTTATTGTTTAATAATCTTTCTTCACAGATGGTGACATGCAAATTATATTTTTCCAATGTAAATAGTGCTGGGAATGCAGATTTAAAACCTGAATAAATCAGATTTGTGTTAGGTGGCAATGACAATGAAGAGAAGGGCACATGGAGATGCCAAACAAACTTCTTGTTTCATTTCACTCCTTATGGCCTTTTGATTCCTAAGCAGGTGGGGAATCATCCAAACAGATTGTATCTCAGTATTAACTCAATCTTATCAACTGTTTACATTGAATTAAGAGTGAGTACTTGTCAATTCACATAATTACTTTAAGATGTCTATGCCTGCATTGCCATGCGTTAAAAAAAAAAAAAAAAAGAAAAAAGAAAAAAAAAAAACTCCTGCCTGAACTTTGGCACAATTATATGCTGTATTCAACAAATCCCCTCTTTCAAAAATAGCCAGCTCCTTTCAAAACTTCTAGATAGCATAAGTAACTCTGTTCCCACCATGATCTGAAATTACTCCCCTGAGACATAGTACAGACAAAGAAAGCTATATTCATTAATTCTGTTGCCATCATGTATGTAATGGAAGACCAGGATGATAAGTACCTTTTTAAAACCCAAGAGTTAAGTGGAAGATGTGGTACTCTTTAGAACCAATACTGCTATAAAAAAATATCCTTCCTAAAAGGAGTTACTGTGTAAATATCCTAAACAGTATTAAAAAGAATAGACTTGGCACTTCAACCCAAATTGCTACTCAACTGACTCTTTCAAATATGGTTTTGGCTTAATGAGCATTGGCAGATGATTTTAAAGCTGATTTGGACTCATGTCATGAGTTAGAAGCAAAAAACTGCTTCTACTTTTAATCTCTCAAACATATTTTCAGTATAATGACTATGGTACCTTTTCTGCACATTAATTTTGGTGTTCAAGAAGTGAGGGGTGAATATCTTCAGAAAGAGTTCCAGATAAAATATTTGGGTGGTAGTTTTTTTTATCAGCTTTACATTCGTGAGCTTATTCACCATAGAATGAGTAGGTGTCAAACCAGGATACCACCAGCAATATAGCCTCGATGATTTCAGCTGAGCTGGATAGACACAGAATAAGACAGGCAGGCATAAAGACTCAATAATTAATTGTGCAAGAATAGGTTAGAATTGCTCAGGTCTTCAAAAGCTGTAACAACCTAAGTAGAAAAAGCTGTAACAACCTAAGCAGATAACTATCAGCCAACATGCATAATATCAGAAGTCACAAACAGAAAAGAAATCTGTATATAGAGACCAGTGGAAAGGAGCGTTTTATATCAGGTCATCATTCAAAGCTATGATGCTAAAACCTGTCCTCCATTTAGTACATTTGGCTGCAGAGGGTGGTCATTTAAAAGATACCAATTTCACAGATTTCACCATGATAGGGCAGTCTTTCAGTTGGATTTTTTTGTTTGTCTGCTCGCTTGTGTTTTAAGTTCCTTGAGTAGTTTCTACAACCAAGGTTAGGAAACATTTATCTAAGAGAAGACACATCACAATCAAACCTGAATCAAAAAAAAAAAAAAAAGAAAAGCTAAAATTATTTGCCAATGGATTCTTCCTAAGAAATTTAGAATTTTTCTTGATATCCCAACTTGTAGGGTCCCTAAAATTACGTTCTTCTTTCTCAGTCCTGGTTGCCACACCTGTTTCTGGTTTTCCCAACTAGGCACTACAGCTATAAATGGGCATCATCAAGTCCTCCATTGAAGTCCTCTTATGGGGAACTGGGGAACTGTTGTCAAGTGATCGTAGCTGTAAAGTTCCTCATGGGGCCATCCAGTTTGTATTCTAGTAAGTCGTTTCTACTTGTACTCTAAGACTACACCAAACAATTATGATGTTTGTTTATTAATGAGATAAAATGTATATATAGTGAAGGGCACAGATCTTAATAACACAGCTCAAATAGATCTGATAAATGTACACCCCAGCTTTTTCCAACTTTAGCATATTTCTATAATCTCAGGTGTCATAACCCTGTACCACCTTCTATTCAATCAACGTACTCCATGGGCAACTCACTCCTTCATTTCCATAATCAAAAATAAATTGTGCTTGTTCTTAATGCCACATAACAGGAATTATACAGTATATACTCTGTGATGTCTGGCCTTTTTCACTCACTTTTATGTCTTTAAGAACCATCCTCATTACTGTGCATATCAGTTTATTTTTTCAATAACTAACTAACATTTCATTATATGAATGTAGCATGATTCATTTATCCTTTGTCTTGTTGATTGACCTTTGAATAGTTTACAGTTTTTGGCTATTATGAATACAGCTGGGATAAACATTCCTCAGTAAGGTATTTTGGGGATATATGTTTACATTTATCTTGGGGAAAAAATGCAAAGGAGCAATATCATTGAATATCTGTGACTCATAAGAACAGTTTATTCCATCATAAGTAAACTATATAAACAATTGCCAAAATTCTTCCCAAAGGGGTTTACCATTTGATACCTCCAACAGTGGTAGAGAAGTGTCCCACTTGCTCCCATCCTCACCGTGTTTGCCACTATCAGTCTTTTTCATTTTAGCCATTCCAGTCAGTGAAAATAGTACTTCACTGCAGTTTTAATTTCATTTCCTCTGACGATCAATAATTTAGAGTAGAGGCTTTAAAAATCTAGTGCCTGAGTCAAGTAGTATCAACATTATTAGGAAACTTTTTAGAAGTGCCAAAACAAGGCTTACTAAATCAGAAATCCTGGGGCTGGGGCTCCACCGTTTGTGTTTTAATAAGCCCTCCAGGCAATTGTAATCAGGATAAACAAATTCAACTGTTCGGGTGATTTGGAGTCTCCAATACTAGTCTATAGCAACACCATAAAATATGTGAGATAGTCTAATTTGTATTTAATAGGAGCAACACCATAAAATATGTGAGAGAGTCTAATTTGTATTTAATAGGGGTTATTTTATACAGTAGAAAATAGTTATTTTTATATAATTGAAGAGTGCATATGGGAATACTTAAGAGAAAAGTCATATCTTGATTTGCTTGCATTACTAATAGTCATGATTTTATAAACTTGAAATCAATATTCAATTATTAGTTGTATGTGGATTAGAAATTAAATTAGAAATAGGATTGCAGAGTATGGACAAAGGGAAAACAGAAATAGGGGACTGATTCAGATAAACTTCCTGGCTTTGAGCGCAAAGCGCAAGACTTTGTCACTTAGTATTCTAAAGTCTAGCATGTTGAATATCCACAGCTGCCCATTGGGGGCTGTAGGCCAAAGGCCTGGTGACTGTTCTCTGCCAGGGTGGGGCTGTGTGCTCTGGGAGAGGGCTTTTTGTGGAGTAAAGAATATGGACTCCTTAAACCTTGTTCAACTCAGAAAGATTTACTCCAGGCTAAGTAAGGGGATAAAATAATTCTTTTCTTCTTAGTTTGGACAGAGGCGTCAGGACACAAAGCTATCAGAGTATTAAAACGTCACATGTGGATGTGTGACTATGGATCAGCTAGGTTTTTTTCCTTGAGTCAGCCCGTAACTGTTTACCTTGTTAAGACTCTATGTTTGTATTAAGGTCATAAATATCTTAAAACAATAAAAAAAAGTAGCAAGTAAATCCATAAAATTATTGTAATTAGTTGCAGAATTAGTCTAGTTAGTAGAAATGCAAGTGCACCAAGAACCATGATGGGATTGTTTGTCTTGCCTTCATAAGATTTATGATTGTAACACTGATGTATGAAATAAATACAGAGCTAGCCTGATACTCAAGGCGGTGTACTGGAAGCTTCATGAAGAAGGGTATGTGGCCTCCCAAATCCCCACTGCTCTTAAAACTATCTCTTTGTCTTTGTCTATTTATTCTCTATAATTTTCCTAAGAATCCTATGTTGGTCTTATTTGCACCACCAGGCCACAGGGAAGTAGACCTATAGCATGTCCAGGCTGGTTCCCTGCTACATATAATCTCCAAGGTTGTCTGATTTCTGCATCAATCAATATCTGTATTTTTGCTTTAGTTTTGCTTAGCACCTTCTTTTTTTTTTTTTAATTTCAGACTACTCTGAGGTGCAAATGATTAGATTCCATATTTTGCATTTGTAAGATTAATGTCCGATTAGAAGGTGTGGGTTGCCATAAGGGTCTCACAGAAAAGTGATGTCACAAAGAATAAGCACACTTATTGAAATTGTGTTTTAAATAAGGGTGATCATCTGCTCGCTTAGGCAAAATGGTGAGCTTTCTTTATTTGCTATTGGTTTGTATAGGGAATCTTGTGCATGCGCACTATACAGCAATCACCTCATTAACCTTCATTACAATCCCTCTACACATGTGCATTGGACATCAATGACTTCATTAATCCATTTAAACATCTTATGACCACCCACCCTGTAAGTAGCTCCTCCCTGGTAATCTGATAATCCACCCAACATACACTTTTAAGCATAACCCTTTCAACATAACCTGGTTTAACATAACTTAATGAAGAACATGTTGTCAGTTATTACTTTCTTTGATCTTACCTGATAAAGCCTGAGGCTATAGGGAAAGAGATGATTTGAATGTCTGTTCTACTGATCATGCCATTTGGAGGCAGTTACTTCAAATATTTAAGCAAAGCATAGAGAAACTTCATGGGCATACAGGAATTTGTGTGCAAACCTCTGCTCCCATATAGGCCTTAAGTCAGGGGGGGGTTTGCTGGAGCCTTTTATAAGGAATTCTCAGGCTTGACTTCTCAAAAGCCTTTCATGAGGCCAAGTTTCATCTGTGCCATTAGATACCTGTATACATTGGGTAAATTTCTCTTCTCTTGAACTCCCCTAGCACATTTCCATTCCCAGACCTGTCAGCAAGTGACCTTCATCACTTCCCACAGATCAGGAAAGGTTACTGATGGGCATCCGGCGAGTTTTCCAAAGGGCTTTCTCATTGGCCTTATAAAGTCAACCTTAATTCCTTAATGCAGTCTGGAAATGCTATTTCAGCCAAAGCCTTGGTTATATCAGGCCCACAACTAACTGGCCATATGGGATTCTGCCTCAGTTTCTCACAAGTATACCTGCACAAAATTTTTCACTGCTCTCTCTCAAAAGGCTTTTTTGGCCAGAGGCATATAGGCGTTTCACCTATAAGTGTGTCTTAAACCCAGGTAGTGTGCTGTATAATCATGTAATGTTCCCTTTGGGTGTGAATTAACTCAATCCCTTCCTCCTTCTCTCTGAGTGTACCAACTCATTGATTATTTGGTTTTTAAGCAATTTAAGCAATAATTTTTATTATATTGTTTACTTGGTTTCTATATGCTATAGTTTTATCCCCAAATTATTTTTCATTTTAATAGAATAAGGTTCTTTCTAGCATAAATTTTCAAAAGAGTATTTTAGTGATAAATCTAGTGACTCTAGAATGATTCACATTCTAGAAATGATTTTCACATTCTCATTTAAATGTCATTCTGACTTTTGTTTCCTCGAAGATTTGCTTTTTACCTCCAGAATTTTTTGATTCTATTTGTCTACAATGGTTTTAAATTTCACAATTACTTACTGAGTTCTTTTTTTTTTTTCCTATAGTAGCTAAAATCTCCTGTGTATCCTTAAAACTGTATGCCTATAGCATCACCAGTCAGGCCCTTGACATAGGAATGTTACAGTAATCTAATGCTATGAAGGAAAATTACCCCAAAATTTTATAAAGGAAAACAATAAGTTATAAGGTCACAGAATTGAGTAAAGAGGTTTTTGTCCTCTTACCACTGGATTTATCCATCTAGTGACCTACACTCCTACCTCTTGAGGAAGGTGATAAACCATCTGACCCAAAAGTCCTGCCCCCATAACTTGACTGGCCCCTCCAATGTCAATCACTTTTTCTTTGGTGGTTATACAGAATATACCGATGGACAGATCAGACTTAGCAGTAAAATCCTCTCTAATAGGTCAGAATAAATTTTTTTAAAACATCTGAGCATTTTATTGCATTACTTATCCCACATTTTGATGTTCTGTGTCACTCAATATAGTCTAGCAGAATTTCTACAATGAGATCAAAGGAAGTATCTAAATATTTCAAAAATATAATATCTCCTTGATAGAAATGGTCAAAATTTATATTTAAGTCTATTCTCAACATCAAATTCTAATATCTCAAATACTCCTAACCTCCTTGTAGCCCTTACTCTGTCCTGTAAGTGGAGAAAAAGGAATTCATAAATAAAGTCCTTTATAAGTTTGAGTATAAAATGATTAACAAAATAAAATGTTTATTATTTTCTCCTGTGAGTTAAATGGGCAAAGAAATTAAAGCCAAAAACCTCTTTGATTTCAGACTTTATTCCATCTCACTCACAAGGATGCAAATGCTTCTATGAACTTGTCAGGCTCCCTTTCACTGGGATGAAATTTTTAAAAAAATGTTTATGGCCTCACAAAGTGAATTAATTTGGTATCATGTTTCTGATGTACCTCACTAATCAGGGGCACACATTCAGTATGGATGTCCCTCAGAAAATGAAGAATAGAATTACCATATATCCTATCAATCCCATATATGGGTATATAATCTAAGGAATTGAAATCAGTGTATTGAATCAGAGAAATGCAAATAAAAACCACAAGGAGATATCACTTAACCCTAGTCAAAATGTCTTGGGTCAAAAAATCCTGAAACGACAAACATGAGCATGGATGAGGTGAAAAAGGAACACTCACACACTGTTGGTGGGAATGCAAACTAGTAGAACCTCTGCGAAAAGTACTATGGAGACACCTCAAAGAAGTAAAAGTACACCTTCCCTTTCATCTAGCAATCTTACTCCCCGATGTTTACCCAAAGGAATAAAAAGATGCTTGTTATCAAAACTACACTTGCATTCAAATGTTCATAGCAGCATCATTCACAATTGCAAAGATGTAGAAACAACCCAAATGTCTGTCAATATGTGAGCAAATTAATAAAAGTGGTATGTTTATACCATGGAGTACTACTCATCCATGATCTTGCTTACATGGGAGTCTAAAAAATTGCACTCACAGAAACAGAGTAGAATGGTAGTTACTAGAGGGTAGACGGTGAAAGGGAAAAGAAAAATGTTGTACCAGAGGTACAAAATTCAGTTCAAAGGAATGAGTTCTACTGATCCATCACACAAGATGACTATACTTTATAATAATGTATTTTACCTTTCAAAGTTCCTAAAAGAGTAGACTTTAAATGTTCTCATCACAAATTAATACTATTATGTGAGGTTATGCATATGCTAATTAGTCACATTTGCTCATTCCACAAGTATATATGTATCTAACCATAAATATATACAATTATTATTTGTCAATAAATATGTTTAAAAAATGCTTAAAGATGGTGACATAAACAAAATTAATACAGAATCAGTCTCACACTTGCCAAATTTAAAATCAAGCCAACCCTTTTCCAAAAGCAGTTCCTTAAGCAAAACTATGTTCCTATAATCTAATACTTAGCCTTGCCAAAGACCACAGCAGAGATTCGGTGGTTTCTGAAAGATAGAGGCTTGAGAGAATAAAATATCAGATCAATTCTCTCCAGGATATTTTCAGACTATGATACTTAGAAACTTAAATTTAACAGGGAGAACTTTTCTAGCAGAATTTGAATTTTGTCAAAGCGCAATAACCATTTCTGGGAGGAAAAAAAAATCTAAATTTTGCATATCTTTTTTCTAAGTGGTTGAACAATGCTTATATCTTGCAGAGTTTAAAGACATAGAATAATGACCACACTTGTCATCAGTTAGGTCAGGTTCCCTATAAGCATGTTCTGAGGTGTGGGATTTTGCTCTAGATATCTATTGAGGGTATGCTCTCTGCTCAAAACTGTAAGGGATTAAGGAAAGCTGAACTATATCAGGGGAGGAACCTAGGTAGGGAGTGCTAAAGTCTAGGCTTAGCTGAACCAAATGAGGTGCCCTGGAGTGTAATGGCACACAAGATACAACTGTGAGAGGTTATAGCAGACACTTTCAGCAGCAAGGCAATCAGAGAGAGGAGAAATGGGCGTGATACCCAAAGCTTCTACTACAAAGGGTAAATGCAAGTTAGAAACTTGAATGAATCGAGTTCCTACTTATTATTACTGCCATGTCCCATAAACAACAATTATCCATGAAGTAGGTGATAATTTTGATAGTGCAAATATGTGGAAAGCTATCGCTGAACACCTTTAACATTGATAGCATATTTTGAACTTTATTTTCTATCCAATGAAAATACATGAATAGTAAATTAATGGATCTAGAATTCATTTCTTCCACCAGAAGATAATTTAAACATAACTATAACTTTACAGGTTAAATTGTTGGAACTGACTACTAGCAAAGGATTGGAGATGAAGGTTAAAAGTAGCACTTGCTTCTTTTTGAACAAAAGTTTAAAATGCATATCCCAAGCTTGCTGAAATTGCTTTAAAATCTCTTCTTCCATTCCTGTGAACAGACTCAGGAGAGAATGGTCCTTGTCCTATGAGAGTTGAAAGGAAGAAGGAAAAGGAAAAAAAAACTCATAAAGCAAGTTAAGTATCATTATCTCTCTGCAAATAGCATCCATCTAACAAATATTAGAAAAGCTAACAAGCAAAAATAAAGTTGATTTGTCAGTATAAATTTTTAAAATATTAATATAAATATATTTGTTCTCATAGTTCTCTTAGGTGCTTTACATGGGGAATCCCTGTTTCTTGTGTAATTTTTGTTAATTCACAATTGAGAAATAATGTAGCTATGACTACAGGAGTTAATTTTTATATCAATCATGTATGAATTTTTTTTCAGTGAATAATGTGCTTAAAATTGCAATTATTTCTATTGTGCTGGTAAGATCGATTGGAACATGCTCAGTATGCCTGTTGAACCTAATGATAAAAACATTGAGGCTTGTGTATTGTATAAATTTTTATTCAATTCAAAATATTTAATTTGTATTATATTTTACAAAAGTATCAGTCCAAGGTGAATTGGAAGTTTTGAAAAATAAGACTTTTTCACCAAAGCTGGTTTGAGAAGCACTGCTCTCTAGGGCATGTGGAAATCAACCATTTTAAAGTTAAAAAGGAGCTTCATTTCTTAAAGTCTGGTACAAAGAAAGATTCCTTTCTCTATTGTTCAGTCTTTACTTTGAATGTGTCTGTAAAGTTCAAGATCTAGCTGTAGAGCTTGTCCCCTGAAGCTGCCCAAGCTTGACTATAAATTTTATGACCAAAAAACCCCCTAAACTTTTGTTTAAACCAGCACACCAGGCTAAGCACTCTATACCCCTCATGGTGACCATCTAGCTGAGAGGCACCCACCATCAAGGCCTGCACCTTTCCGGATGCCCTATTGACCTTCATGCTTCTGCTGAAGTCTACAAATCCCTGGGTCACTTCTCAGAGCTGTGTGACCTTTTCTGATACAGATAGCTTTTTCTTCTTCCTCTCATCTCAAAGGCCCACTCCTGTGCTATACTGTTTACCTGTCTTTCTTTTTCTTGGGGAAAAAAAAGAGAAAATCAGAAAAAATATCCAGTATTTTTCCACCACAAATTGACAAACCCAAATTTTTCCTTTGAAAAATGTATATACCTCTTCCTAAAGCCAGTCTTCCTTAAGTGTACAAAAATGCCATCCTGTCTTTTCCTCTCAATCATATTTTCCTCTGTAATTATTCTTTTTTCCTTGTGTTTTCTTTTTTGTCTCTCTGCTGGATCATTTACAAATATGCCCTCAGACCTCACTCCTTAATATAGCTCATTTCCACCTCTTCCAGCAAATTTTTCTTGCCCTATTCCATTTTCTCTAAAACTAACTTAGATCTGGCTTTTCTTCCCCCCACTGTTCCAAAGTCACTGATCCTGTTAAAGTGACTAATGGCCTTCGCTTACCCAAATTCAGTTGTCTGCTCCTGGCCTTCACTTTTCTGAATGAAGAGAGCATTGATTTTCTTCTTTCTTGAAACATTTTCTCCACCTGGAGTCCAGGTCTTGCCAGTCTTCCCATTTCCCTTCTAATTCACTGACAATTCCTTCGATTTTCTTGATGGATTCTCCCAACATCTTTTTCAACATTGAAGGGCCTCAAATTTCTGTCTTTGGCCCTTCTTTTCTACCTAGCTGCAAACACTACTTGAGGAAACTCGTGTGGTCCTATAGCTTTATATGCCTTCAATTTCCAGTTGTCTACTACATTTCTATCCCCAACACTGAAATCACCCCTAAAATCCAGACATGTACATACAAACATCTACTTAACGTCTCCACTTGGATGTTTCTCAAAGTCTCACACTTAACATGTGCAAATTGAATACTTGAAGTCCTTTTCTCTACACCTATTCCATCTTAGCTGGTGTTTCTCATTTGATTAAATGGTGCCACAATTCCCCCAGTCATTCAGATCAAGAATTTTTGTGTAATATTCGACTGCTCTTTTCTCTTACAACCAAATGAAATATAAGTACAGGCTACAAACATCACTTACAGACTTGTATTATTGAAAAAATAAGTAGGATATTCCACTTTCTCTTTCTTTCTCTCTTTTCTTTTTTTTTTTTTTTTTTTTTTTTTTTGAGACAGAGCCTCAAGCTGTCCCCCTGGGCAGAGTGCCGTGGCATTACAGCTTACAGCAACCTCCAACTCCTGGGCTCAAGCGAGTCTCCTGCCTCCGCCTCCCAAGTAGCTGGGACCACAGGCGCCCGCCACAACGCCCGGCTATTTTTTTTTTGGTTGCAGCCGTCATTGTTGTTTGGCGGGTCCGGGCTGGGGATTCGAACCCGCCACCTTAGGTGTACGTGGCTGGCGCCTTAGCCGGTTGAGCTATAGGCGCCGAGCCTCTTTTCCTATTTTTTAAGCTTAGGGCAATCGATAATGAGGCCTTAGAGTTTGACAAGACAACATTTGGGGACATAGGAGTCCCTGAATTATTAACTTGGAGGAAACCATTCAAAGGGTCATCAAATACATAACAAATGTGCATGGATAAGACATAAACATTTGGCTCAGCACCTGTGGCTCAAGTGGCTAAGGCACCAGCCACATACACCTAAGGTGGCGGGTTTGAATCCAGCCCAGGCCTGCCAAAACGACGATGACAGCTGCAACCAGAAAAACAGCCAGGCCTTGTGGCAGGCGCCTGTGATCCCAGCTATTTAGGAGGCAGAGGCAAGAGACTCGCTTAAGCCCAGGAGTTGGAGTTTCTGTGAGTTGTGATGCCACGGCACTCTACCCAGTGGGATAGCTTGAGGCTCTGTCTCAAAAAAAATAAAAAAGAAATGGACATTTGTCTGTTTACTAAAAATTTTGGAGTTGTAACGGAGGACTGCCATCATGAATATCAAAATTCCTACCGAGAAAGATGAAAAAAATGAAACTAAATTGAATATGGGCTGCTGGTTCAGTGGTTGGCCAGCAGGAGGCTGAAAAAAAAAATGCTTTAAAGTCTTACTATTATATGTTAAAACATTTAGTAAAAATTTACCTGTGATAGCTTAAATGAAGACCACAAACGTACTGAGCTTATAATACTAAGACTATGTCTAGAGTCAGAGTGACAATATCCATTGGTTAACAGCTGATTTTTAGAAGTCATGATGAAATAGGGAAATGTTTACAAAAGAATTAGCTGACTTTCAGGGAGAGATGGATAAGAAAGGAGAAAGTCCACCAATCAATGGCTTAGAGATACAATAAAGATAATTCATTTGGGCCATAAACAGTAAGAGGTAAAACCTAAAAAGAGAAAAAGAGAATAAAAGAAGAAAAAAAGCTTTGAGCAGTAAAAGTCTAAGAAAGTTTTTAAACCAAGTGACTCAGTTTAGTAGGAAAAATCTAATTTAAGAACCCTCCCCAAGAAAGATCCTTGTTCTAGGTAGCCTTAAGGTGCTTCCATTAATCAGAAAGAAGGTGAGCAGAGATAATAAAGGGGAGCTAAGCCTGGGAAACAATTTTAGGTACAAATTTGTGTTTACTGGCACGTGGAACTGTCTGGAAGCAAATAGATAAAAAGTTCCTAAGTTTTTGAGGAAATTGTATTGCCAAAGAAGCTGCAAGCCTGGTCTAAAAATAGTCTCTGACAGTTTGCTGAGTCTTAAAACTCTCTACCAAAATAACCCAAGGGTATTTGACGAGCCTCTGACACCAAGCAGCTGCCACAGTTATGTTTCCCCAAAGAGGACACACACCCCATGATCCGCTTCAGATACAGCCACAGAGGAGAATAGATACGGATGTACTTTCTAAAGGGTGGAGGGAAGAACCATGAAAAATAGTATTCAAGGGAGTTTCTTCAGAGAACAAGTCAGGGTATACAACATCATTTCATAACTTTAGGCTAAGCGGCTTTTCTAATACAATAAATGAATAATATGACATGATGGGAAGACTTTCTTAACTGCTTTGAAGCAGAGAGTCACTCTGGATCTTCCATTCTTCTCTCTTGAGCAAATTTTATTGCAGTTACTATATTTTTACTTCATTGTCAGACTTTGTGCGTGGAAGGTGAATGCTATTGTAAATACCTGGCTTTTCAGTTCATACCACAAGCAACATCCAATCAGTGAGAAAGAAATGCTCATCACTTGGACATAATGGACAGCCATTGAATGAGCTCCTTCAATGGGAACGAGTTACTTCACTAAGGAAGGAAGGCACATGTCTCCTGTATAGAAGAACAAACTGGGCTCGGCGCCTATAGCTCAACCGGCTAAGGCGCCAGCCACATACACCTAAGGTGGCGGGTTCGAATCCCCAGCCCGGACCCGCCAAACAACAATGATGGCTGCAACCAAAAAATAGCCGGGCGTTGTGGCGGGCGCCTGTGGTCCCAGCTGCTTGGGAGGCGGAGGCAGGAGACTCGCTTGAGCCCGGGAGTTGGAGGTTGCTGTGAGCTGTAATGCCATGGCACTCTACCCAGGGGGACAGCTTGAGGCTCTGTCTCAAAAAAAAAAAAAAAAGAAGAACAAACTGGATATTTGGTGACAAGCTTGCTTTATAGTGGCAGGCACTGGCTGGATATTAAATGTTTTGTCTTTTTCTCCTGGGTACTCAGATTGTATCTGTCAGTTTTGTTTGCAGTTAGCTGGAGCCATGAGATTGAGTTCTGAGCAATGGAATAAAGGTGGAAGTAACATGTACCCTTCTAGAGATAACTCGAAAAACAAACACGCAAAATCAGTGCAACCTTCCATCTTCTCTTTCCCTGTCATGATCTGGAAGCAAAACTTTCCAGGACTCTGAAAAAACCCAAATGATAGAAAATACCTAAGACGCTGCTTGTCAGGAATGGAGGGGAAGAATGGGGGGTGGCAGGTCATCTGCACGTGCAAAGGAGACTCACCTAACCAGACAGTGGACTACTATGGAATGATGAATAAAGTCTTATGTGAGCCATTCACGTGCTATGCTTATTAATAGCAATGATCTTTCTCCACTAATAGAATAATAATTATTATTTATATGATTACTTTATATTCCTTTTATTATATTTTCCAACACCTGACTAGGAGTTACTGGAAGGTAGCACCAAGGCTTAGCCCGTACCCTGAGCACTCATTAAACTATCTTCCAAAACACGAGACATTACCTGCTAAAATAATAACATCTCTACCCCGTTAACACTGGGATGATATCAGAGGTATTAGGAAGGTAAGATCTGATACTAGAAGAGAACATTTATGGCTCTGCTTCACAGATTTCAGAAAGGTCCTAGAATTAGTACTGCTTGTCTAATATTTGAGCAAAAGTAGTTAGCTTTTTACCGTTGGATATGGTAATGACTGGATAAAAATCTCAAGATCAACAGAGTACCAGGTCAGGTGAAACAGAGATAAAGTGTTCTAGAATATTGAATTGAAATCTTTAGCAAAATTTGTATTCCACTAAGAAAAAAAAATAATAAATCCCGGTGATAAAACCTAAACTTAGCTGTTAATACTAAAAACAAAGTTCAATTCTCCTCACTCCTTTCAGTGTTATCACAGACATGACAAATTCCTCTGTGTTGTACTTGTCCATGAATATATTTCTGGTTAAATTCTCTGATTCCTGCGAAAGAACTCAAATTAAAGGGCTATCTATATTTTCTCTAAACTATGTAAAATTAAAATTTGGAATAATTTCTAAAAACATTCTTTAAAAACTATAGATTTTAGGCTACTCCATTAAATATTTTATATGAGCAAATATTATCTTATTTCATGCGATTTACGATTAATGATATATAATCTTTCACCTAATTGAGAAGACTACCCAGAATAAAATATTTTGTTGTAGTATATTTAAACACTTGGAAACAAATGGAAATTTGTGAGTCAATTATTCTGAAATATACGTAGTACTTTCTCTTAACTGTTGTATTTCACCATTGAAACCAGAAATCTTAGATGAACTATCTTTCAAATTCTTCTGTATCATTTAATTTTGTGAAGTTAATATTCTGAGAATACAGATGATCTGTAATTTTAAGTTTGATGTGAAGAAGGAGTTTTAGGAAAATGTAGTGGGAATATTTGGAAGGCCTCGGGGATGTGGTTTATGTGGTCACTAAACCTTGCAGCTATTATGAGGAAGATATTCACATGGGCCCCTTGAGACCATAGCCGTCAGCTCACAAGTGATGCCTGATTTCCACCTGGTTACTTGGAAAGTGAGGTGCTTCAGTCCAACTAGTCTTCTAGTTTTTCTGAGACCCTCTAACAATTATCTGGAAGCTGATAGAACCCATATTCTTCTGAAAAGTAGAAAATGGGGGAAAACTGTCCATTATAAGAAAGTCAAGTGAAATAGTGGGGATAGACATGCTGTCTCTTAGTTTTACTTAAAGGCCAAATCAACAAACTCTGTATCTATTCTTGAAGTATACAATCTTTCAATGATTCTAGCAAAAGAAAAAATATTTTCAATCAATGAACTTTAATATTAGTATCATTTATCTGTAGATTATTAAAAAAAAGCAATAATATAAATTCAAATTCCAAGCAATAATATAAATTGTCCTGAACAGATACATTGGTTTTTCCATATAAATTAATACATTTTGGTTTATCTTCTCACCCCACACTCTGTGCAACTTACAAAAAATAAAATAAAAGCAAGCATACTTGTACACAGACACAAACTCAATAAATATGAGGATTTTGTTCTGTTATACTGGTAGAAATATTTATCTAAACCTACCTTTAAAAAATAAATACAAGATAAATCCATCATGGTTTGGGCTGCCCAGCACAGAAGGCGATTAGTCCTCACATCCAGAAAGGATTCCGACTTCAGACTCTGTCAGTGATGACAGCGCACGCGCCAAATGATCAGAGGAGAGAGCTGGGCTGGGTTTCGGTTAGAGCGCCAGGCACTAGGTGGAGGTAGTGAGGAGACTATCTAAGAAATCCCTCAGACAAAAGCAGTACCTGGAGTGAACATGGCAATCTTCTTGTGGGCAAAAATTAACAGGCCTAAAAAACATTTGCTGTGCATGATAAGAAGCACTGATACAGGGCCCCCCATTCAGAACATCCACTCTGTGAGAGCAGGGCCCAGTCCTGCTTCATCTTTATGTCCTCTAGGCAAATCTGCCTGTGAATCAATGAAGTAAAAAGAATTGTTATCACAGGGGAAAGTGACACAGGTGGAGCATTTGTCCTTCCTCCTTGTTTGAACCAAAGAAACAAATGGCTCTCATTGCTGGACTCATTCTGGCATTAAATCCATTTTGACTTAAAAGATTGCTCCCGACACAGAATTTTGGTTTCAATGGAGTACAATCTGTTTCATTCTTAGAAGCCTGATATTTCTTAACCACGGAAAAATACATTTATCAAGGGGTAGAAGAAATCATTACCTTTCCAGAAAAGCAAAATTATGTATGCCATGTGATTGTTTGCTAAAGATGAGGAGAGACCCGGACGGAAAAGATACAACAGATTGACAGGGCGAACACAGGGAGCAATCTCAGCTCTTCCAGGCTGCGCCACAACTGCTACCTTGGTCTCTCCCTCTCCTTCTGCTGAGCTGGTGTCTGGGTAGGAATATTCTTGCTTTTTTTTCTTTTTTTAAAGTTGTGCAGAGAGTGGGGTGAGAAGATAAAGCAAACTGTATTAATGTATGTGGAAAAATAGATGTATCTGTTCAGAAGGATTTATATTATTGCTTAGAGCTTCATTTTTTTAAATAATCCACAAATAAATGATGCTAATATTAAAGTTCATTGATTGAAAATATTTTTTCTTTTGCTAGAATCATTGACGGATATATCAGGTAGAAAATGAGAGATGACTAATAAAAACAACTTCATGCTGTAGAAGTACCCAATTATGTATTTTCTGACCTAGTATCTGGAAGATAAAAAGTATACTTAGGAAAATTAACATTAATTTATAGACTAAAAAATGAACATCTATAAAAGCAAAGAAAAATCCTCCCAAAATATATGCACAGGTATTATACATGGAAGAGTGTGTGATAGGCACAGATACTATCTTGTCCCTACATGAAAAGTTAAAATGAAAGAGATGTTAGGAATTTGAATTAAAAATTATTAAAGTTACATTGAAACTGAACATGAAGAATACTGATAAAAAAATAGAATGAATATCAAATTCACTATAAAGTCTCCAAGACAAAAATACTAATTTGCCTACAATTAACTACTGTACTTCACCATGTATAATGAGTACTTTTGCCCAAATTTTTGAAGGAAAAATAAGGATGCCATTACAGATGGGCAGGAGAGCCCAGTGGGATTACCTGGCTGCCATGCCTTCCCATCTGAGCCCATTGGGGACATAGGACTCCAGTCTGGGGGATCCGGGATTTGATGGGCAGGTCCAGAGTGGCCTCTGCTAAGTGCTCTTATCCAGGGAGGGTTGGTAGTAGGACTGGAAGGTGTTCTGCTCCTTAGCCAGGCAAGGAGTCAGGCCCACAGCCCTGCTACAAGAGGGGGACGTGGTGCTTCATGCAGTCCCCGGGGATCTGCCTGGCTGCCTACAGGCTGGGCAGCCTCAGAAGCTCCTGCCCCATTGGCCATGTGTGTGGACATCTTGGCCATGGCCCCTGAAATGGCCAGAAGAGAATGGCTTCCAGGAGAGAGGGCAGGGGCAGCCCCCACAGAGTGGGCAGCTGTTAGAGGGCTGTGCAATCTGCATGTTTACCCTGGAAGCGTTAGCCCTCCCCAGGTGTGTCTCTCGGCCTAGAGCCAGCCACTTTCTCCAGGGGCATTTTCCTGAATGTTTGGGCTTAAAACGTGGGGTACTTTATAAAAATCAGCACATTTTACACAGCAAAAATGTAGTAATTCAGTTGAAATGATAGCTCAAGTTAGTCCATTTAATTACTATATCTGCTAATTTCATACATTCATTTAATTATTTGGGTTTTTTTTTCTTATTTTGGGTAAAAGGACTGGTCTGGTAGTTCTGTGTAATGACAACAGCAAGTGATATCTACACAGCAATTTATCCTGCTAATAGTATACACCAGAATCAAACAAAACCCAAGAATAGATAGCCAATAATTATAAGAAATGTATCATTCTTCTGCCATCTCTGAACATATGTAGCAATATTTAATACCACTCTTTTAAACATACCATTGAATTTTTTTCCATTTACTCTAGTTTTCTAAATGACCACTACCTAGTAATCTTTCTGGCCAGGGCTAGCTTTGAACCCGCCACCTCTGGCAGCATATGGGGCCAGTGCCCTACTCTTCAGAGCCACAGGTGCCGCCCATGCCTAGTAGTCTAAAATAAATCATAAGTCACTTTCTAGGATCTTCTCCAATTAATGTCTTTGCTTCATCTTCTTTAGTTTCAATTACTAAAAGAAAGTTCAAAGTTGCCTTTTTATTCTTCACCTAATTAACATTGAAATAAAATGTACAGATAAATTAAAGTTATAAAAGACACATATCATTTCTGAGACATCACTTTATCTCAGTAGCAACAAGAGAGGCGTAGACATTTTTAAATTCACAGCCAGCAAAAATAAATAGCAAAATTAACTTAAAATTGCTTAATTCGTACATATTTACCTAGAAGGACAAAATTCTTACCCTTAGTTTGTAGTACATTTGAAATGAACTTTTATGCTCTATCTAGAGCAAACATCTGCATTTAGAGTGAGAAATACTATGAGCAATTCAACACTTATTCTCATCACATACATCCATGTGGTGACGTTCAGACATAGTAAAAAAAGGTAGATGTGATATTGTGAAATGTATATCTGGTCTTCCTTAAGTTTCCTGGTGTATAACTCCTAAAGTCCTTGGAATCTCTGCAGTGGTGTCTTTTTGTATGCTTATGCGCTGACTAGTGAGTAGCAGTCCCTGATGAGGGTTGGTCACTGGGAAGAACAAGGTAGGATCAGGTTAGAATTTTAAACCCTACTCCAAGATACTGGAGAAGAAAAAGAGACTACAGGTTCAGTTGATCGCCAATAGCCAATGATGCTATCAGTAATGCCTACATAATGAATCCTACATCAAAATCCCCAAATATTCAGTTCAGGGAATTTTCTGATAGCTGCGCTCAGGGAGGTTTCTGAAGATGGCACTCGCAGAGAGGTTGCAGAAGCTCCAAAACCTCATCCACATCCCTTGCTCTGTGTGTCTCTTCCATCTGCTGTTCACTTGGGATTCTTCGTGATACATTTTATAATAAACTGGTAAATATAAGTGTTTCCCCGAGTTGTCGTGAGCTGCTAGCAAATTAATTGATTCTGAAGAGGGGGTCATGTAAATCCTGGTTTATAGCTGGTCAGTCAGAAACGCAGGTAAAACAACCTATTTGCATTGGAGTTGGGAGACAGTCTTGTGAGACTGTCTTCAACCTGTGGGATCTGACTCCAGATACAAAATTTCATAACTGAATTGGAGGATACCCAGCTAGTGTCTGTTGCAAAATTGATCACTTGCTCTGTATGTGGGGAAACAGCCTCACACATTCTATCACGGAAGTCTTCCAGGTTGATTCCTGAGTAAAAGTGGCATAGGAAAAATGGAGTTTGTTGTTCCTGTACTCCAGAGAAGACATAAGTCTTTTCTAGGTATTTTGTACTATCGGAATCAAACATTTAATTTTAGATATCTGGATTTATAGGTGTCCAGATAAATCTGTCTCACTTTCATTCATAAATTTAGATGTTATTTGGGCAAAATTTCTTAGTTCTGAAAAAGACTGCAAGGTACTCTACAAAGCAAGAAAATTTTCCTTCTGTTTTTCAGTAAAAACTGCCTGCCTATATAAAAGACACCACTAATCCTTTATCTTTCTCTTCCAAAATCATTATGAATTTTTAATTTGTTTACTATTTATTAAATGAAGTCCCTTGGCTGCATAATGCCATATTCTCTTTATTTTTCCACTACTTTTACTGTTAGTTCTCAGGTCTCTGCCTGGGCTGCCTGTTCTCTGTTAGCTTAAATCTGTTGTTACTCAGCATTTTACCCTAATCTATCTACCTACAAGATTTTTATTTCTTATTCTATGTCAGCCAGACATACATTTTAGAACTATCTGGGGTATTTTTAGTATTGCATGAGTTTAGGAGCAGACTCAGTGGGCAGGGTCCAATAATACCAGATAACCCCTGGCTATGGGATAGTCTTAAGTAACAGAAAATGGTCCACAGCTTGGGCAACACTAAAAAGTTTCCCCAGACAATCATGGTGATAAACATAGTTGAATATTCTGAGGTGGGCATCTAACTTCAATTTACATAAAAATTTACTGATGTTTAGCCTAGAGTATAATGATATATGTATATCATTATATATATATTTTATATATTATATAAATATAGTATACACCAGGATATACTATACTATAGTGTATATAGTATACTATATACTATATACTATATATACTATATATATACTATAGTGTATATAGTATACTCTATATACTATAGTGTATATAGTATAGTGGATA
>NW_003852411.1:2840600-2924405 GCF_000181295.1 Otolemur garnettii | reverse complement strand
TTTTTTTGGTTTGGACTTCATGAATTAAGTTTAACTAAGTTTAGCTTCTTTTATATGTGAAATGTCTAAGTTTACTTCTATATCCCCTTGGTTCCCTGGAATGCAATTCTAACAGAGTTGGCCTAAACTTCACAAGTTAAGGGCATAGTCTTCTGTAAAACTGTGCATGCTTTAGACACCACCCTCAAGCCTAGGGGTTCTCAGGGGACCTGCCTATTTGACCAACTGGCAACACATTTGAACATTTCCCTTACTTTCAATCATTTAATGAAATGACTCAGCAAAGTGATTATAGCTTTACTATAGCAAATCAAGATTAGATGAAAAAGAGGTACATAGGGTGACATAGGAGGTTCCCAAACGCTGAGGTGACCAGAGTGAGGATATGTCAGTCTTCTGTCACACATCAGAGTGTTGTCAACTAGAAAAGCTAGGCACACTCACTCCAGCTTTGATGTGCAGAGTTTTGTTTTTGAGGTTTCATTATAAAAGCTTGATTAACTGACTCATTGGCTATGCATTGAATTCAAGCTCTAGGTCTCTTCCTCTCCCCAAAGGTCAGGCAGATATCATGAATCTCAAAACAAATCCTCCAATCACAGGGTTGGCCTTTCTGGTGTGACCAGCCCCCATTCTGAATCATGTCATTAGCAAAACTATGTAAGGACTTACTCTATGTAGCCTCATTTTCTATTACTTCCTTCTGCCTTTCAAACCATTCTCCACATATCAAAATATAAATTTTAAGAATAAATAAGAACATGTTCTTCTTCTGTTTAAAAGTAGACATTTTTCAAATGAACAAAAATATGGACAGGAAGATTTTAACGGAGTATAACTGAAGCATAGCAGGTTTGGGATTAGGTAAGATTTGGGCAGAATGATATTTTAAAATCACACAACTGCTCCTTTTAGAAAACACAAGTCATAGAAATTGAATGTTACCTCTCTGAAATTTCTATCCATTTTAGTTACACATAGCAAATAATCAATAGATGGTATTGAATACATGTATCAACATTATATTTCCAAGAATGAGAAACTACTTAAGGATCTCAAAAAGTATAACACTATTAAAGAGTGGCTCCAAAAAAATTAAATATATTATAATGCCAGTTTTTTAATAAATGGGAAATTTGTCCTATTGCATAAATACAATGATTATTCTAGTAGTTATAAAGGAGAAATGAGAATTATAATAGAGATAAATTTTAAAATATTAAAAATTCCTTATGTCATATATACTTCTAGAATAATAATTATGATATCAATGGTAAAATCACGTATTTTTAAAATTAGGAGAATAAAGTTGGTGAATTGTAGTATATTATTATATAAAAAGTATCCCCCAAATAATGGTTTTATCAATAGGGAAAAAAACACCTTTAACCATACACTAACAACAAATGAAACGAAGAATTAGCTTCTTATTTATTCGTTCTATATTTTGAAAACTAATATTTTTAATTCCCACTCAAATATACTAATGAAATTAGTATATATGGATTTTATCCAATAAATATATGCAATAAGTAAAAGCAATATCAAAAATGCAGTAAAAGTATTTAAAATATATTTGTTTTATACCAGAGGTTGGCCTCTGTAGAGGCCATATGTTTTCCTTTCTCAAATTATCACAGGTTATCACTGCATTAATCTGCCAATAAAAAAGTTACCTAATCCTCTATTTTTAGATCTATTCTCTATTATTCAAAACGTTTCCTTTTTGTGCCCCACTGTGTTAGTTTCTAATCGCTGCTATAACAAATTATACCAACTTAGAATCTTAGCACAACACAAATTTCTTATCTCACAATTGTATGGGTCAGAAGTTCAAAAAAGTTTTCCTAGGCTAATTGGGACCACATTATTTTTGGAAACTATAAGAGACAGTCTATTTCCTTCCCTTTTCTAGCTTCAAGAGGCCGTCTGTTTTTCTTGTCTTGAGACAGTGCCGGCACCTTCAAAGCCAACACTGTCCTGCCAAGACTTTCCCATGTGGCTAACTCTTTGGTTTTCCCAAGGATGTCCTTCTGTCTTCCTCTTTCATTTTTAAGGATCTTTGTGATGATATTAGGGTCAACGAGATAATCCCAGTTGATTTTCCTCATTTAAAGTCATTGGAGTAGTAACCTTTATATTTGCCATTTTGGCCAGGGTGGGCCTTGAACCCGCCACCCCCGGTATATGGGGCCAGCACCCTACTCTTTGAGCCATGGGTGCTTCCCTGAGTAGCAACCTTGATGCCTTCTTAATTCCCCTTTCCCAGGCAACCTAATATATTCACATGTTCTGAGAATTTGGGGACAGACATCTTTGAGGAGCCATTATTCTGCCAACCACAATCACCAACTGGTGTACTACTCCCTAGGAGCAGACAAGAAATGGAGATAAAAATATTAGAATTAAATTACCTTAAGAAATATAAATGACATGTTTAAATTAATTTCCTACTTCCATAGCCAAAACAAACAAAAATTTGTTCAGCCAGCCACTCACTCAGCAAAATATGTTAGGTCCTCCCTCCATCCACAACATTGATAATTTCTTAGTACTTCATCATCCCCACTTAGATGAAGTTAAATAATTAAGTGGTCTAATATAATCAGTGGTGAACAGTTCATTTAAAAAGGAAGATAATTATTTAATCCAAAATAATAATTTCCCACTGATAAAATATTATTGAGGCATGTGAAGTCCTGGAAAATTTCCTGTGTGATTCACACCCCACCAAGTAAAAGTCTGGCCTGGTCTTAGCAATTCTTGAAAAATAACTGGAATGCTTTAACCAAGTCAGGTAGATGCTCAAATTGTTACACAAGTGATCACATTGTTACAGGACATATCAAAGACATGATGAAAAATGTAATGGGAGTTTTTACTACAATAACATAGTAGTATAGTGTATAGGCAATCTAGAGAAAGCATTAAGCTCTGTGGGAGCAATGCTAGAGTATGAAGCCATTTTCTTTGTTACTATAGAAACAGCAAAATGTCAACTATTTTTAGAGCTCAGTTCCAACCTTCAAGCAGCCATGCTAATTATCAGTGTGTTTTTAAAGATGCCAGAAACATATGCCAAGTAATATACCTAAAAATTTGCTTGTAAGGTAATTTATTTCCTCCAGAATATTTTAATAATATGCAGGTCCCTGCACATTTAATGCTATCTATGCAATTATATATCATGCTGTATACAAAAATATATAAAAACAAGTATTATTTTGGGCAGCGCCTATGGCCCAAAGGAGTAGGGCGCCGGCCCCATATACCAGAGGTGGCGGGTTCAAACCCGGCCCCAGCCAAAAAAAAAGTCTTATTTTGTGTACACATAGTTAATAAGTTACTTGCACGTATGGTTGTTCAAGGGTGAGTATCACATTATAGTGTTCCTAGCTATAAACACCATAATTAACTTGGTACAGAGAAACCCAATTAGTTGTCCTCTGTTATCACTTAGCTAATTTCTTTCACCTTCAATATATGGCTACTGAGAAATCTATCTTTAGAAGTCAAACGATAACAAAAGGACTATATTTTCCCACAAGTACAGATTTCTAAGCATGAGCTTGACCTTAAGATATTATGAAACTTGACAAAAATTTTAGAACAAACAAATGTTAACTAAGGAGACTTTCTCCAAAAATAAAAATGTTAGTTTTCAATTTTTGCCAAGAAGCAAATCTGAAGAATGAATTCCTATTTAAGTATGCAGCTTCCTTTGTCTTTGATTCTTATTGAAGCTCTTTTGCCAAATAAGACTCTCAAATCCATCTGTGCAGTGTATTTTGCACGCTTGCACATAATGGAAAATTAGTAACTTTTACATTTTTATAGACAAGATATAATCCACGTAATTAAGAGGCATGATGTAATTATCAAAATTTTGACTTGCTCAAATAGCTTTCCCTCGTTACTAGGTATATATGTTCCTAATTCATGACCTTCATCCTTTCTTTTTATATTTTAACTGAACATGTACATTTTGGGGCTTGGCAGAGAAATGTAACTATTGAATGCAATTTGAGAAGAAAGTGATCAACATTATTATCATGCCGAGATCTGCTGTCTTAGAAGCCACTGGCACCTCCTGAGTTCTGAAGATGGAGACTCTTAATTGAGAGGAACACAGCCAAAAGACCTTTTGCAGGAAAAATATCCTCTCGTTTAAAGTGACTTAGATATTGTTGCTACACATTCCTGGCAAGTGAGTTGAAAATCAAACTATTTATTAGGCAAATTTATCTAATTTAAATGGACTGAAAATCAGAGTTTTTAAATGAGGAAAATGAATTATTGTATTGAATAGTTTATAGGAATTGCTGTCTATCAGTTGAGAAGTAAAAAAAAATAAGGTTTAATCACACAGAGAGAAAAGAAAATACACAAAAAAAAGGCTGTAGCAATAAGCTAAAACTTCTGGCTGCCTAAAACTTCAACATGCAGAAACATTTTACAGCATTTAAAAAATACCTACACAGATATCTTTAAACTAGCATTTGCTAATTCCTTAATGAAGCACATTACCTGACTGAACTAAAACGCTGATATAATTATCCAAATAATTGTACTTCCAATTATTTAGAGATTCCTCTTCTCTAATTACCAATGCATTTCCCTTTGTGTTAGAAAGTATGTCTCTGTACCAACAGTTCTTTCCTCATGGGGAAAGTACACAAACATTATTTTTAAGTCAATCCTTAAGTTTGCTCTAATGCAATAAATCGACCACCAAATGGCTTGCTACAGTGGTTGCTTTTTTCTGCTGCCCAGATTCCTCTTCTGGATTGAGGACCTCATTTCTCAACTAGCTAGCTTGAAGTGTTGACTCTGCCCTCTCGGATTTTCCTGCTGTGGAAGGCTGTTGCCTGGCTCCAGATTAGGTGTACTCATAGGGGCAACTTGCTTTCAATGATTCAGAGTACACAAAGGCCTGGTCCTTTTTGTTCTGTCAATCAATATCACACACACAGCCTATGGTACATAATACTGATTACGTGACCATTCTAGGTTCAGTGCTCTCTGTGGGCTAAACTGATGCATCTGTTAAAACAAATTGCAATTAACTTGTCCCTCTACTGAGTCTTGCTTCCCTCAAGCCCCTACAGACATTTTTTCCACAAAGTTATCCCTATCAAACCTCTTGCATACAAATCTCTGTTTCAGAGTCTGTTTCCAGGGAATTCTAGTGATTACCTAGAAGGCGTTTTGTGGACTAAGGATAAGCTACATAACAAAATAAGCAAAGGAGTGAAAACAGTAGGTTTTCAGCATTTATTTATTTATTCATTATTAGTAGTTGTATATCTCAAATAACTGCTTGAATGTTTTATAAAAGATTTTCTATAAAAATGAATATATTCTTTTGCATTCTTATTGCTTCTACAATAGGGAATGGGCAGCCAATCCCACACTCTTCAGAGCTTATTTTTCTGCCTTGATAATTTATGTAGGTAACACTATGACAAAGCCTTGCTTAGTAGTCTTTTTTTTTAAGTATATACAGAACATATATATAAGTGAATATATGTATAGTGAGCCTAGAATGCCTCTCAGGAAGTGATTCATATTTATCTTTTAATAATCAAATAAAAATATGTTAAAGATAAAATATGTTAAAGATGCACATGCTATCTTCATTATGTAGTTTCTATAACTTTAACTATAAATGGACCGGATACTTCCATATCCTTCACACTTCTTTGGTGCATACCACAGGGTGTATTTACAATAAGAAAATAAGTTAATTAATAAAGTAATAAAGTTAGATGATTCTTACACATAGCTATCATATTTATGCAGAACATGTAAAAGTATAGGTTAAGACCAATCAACACTTCTCTATTAACTTTTACGTATTGTGTCTTACAGTGGCGGGTGCAACAGGTTGGTATATAAACAAAGAGCCCATTTGAGGATTTGGATAGAGCTGAGTTCAGTCCTGAGATTGCCCATTCACTTATATAACTTTTGCAAGTTATTGAATTGATTCATTTATCTTCTTATTTTCTTGTATTCTTCCTTTACTCCCCTTTTGTATACCCTTTCTTCTACCCCTTCTTAACAAATATTAATTATGGTCTGTCCACTATGGAGCAAGCACTGTGCAGGTGTTACAAATATGACTGTGAACAATATGTTTGTCTGCTCATGTTGCTTATTATCTAGTCACAATAATAAACAAGAAAAAAAGACAATGTCCTATTTATCTAAATCTAGAATGTTTGAGTGAGGCTTTCCAGGATAGATGTTCTCAAAGACAAGTCCAGGAACTTGGACTTGATTAGGAAAGGGTTATTTTGCTAAGATGTGGAAACAGTGGCTGAAAGTGAAAGGGAATATTCCAATTAGAAGTTGTAAAGAGAGGAATGTGCAGATGTGGACGCAATCAATCACAGAGCAACAGGAACCCAGTGTATTTCAGTGTTGTGGAGATCATTTTATTATTATGAGTAAAAGAAACTAACTTACGTCTAACCAAGAAAGAGGGATATATGACAAGGATCCAGGAGAGTCTAACATAATTCAGGAGTAGGGAGGGAAGCCAGGTCTCAGGAGGAACTGGTCTGTCATAGCCAGACCCTCTTGAGCTGATTCTCTCTCTGTTTCTTTGGGTCAAGTCGGTCTTAATCTCTGTTTCATTCAGCACCCATTTTCAGTCTTCCTTGAAGTTTTTATTTGGCACTATATTTTTAATATATTGTGGAAACATTATTTTTCCAACCTATCCTTTGCACTCCTAGGTCATTCATTTCATAGACCTAGCAGAATGTGACAAGAGGCCCCGTCACCCAAATTCAGGTTATAGTTAAGTGGAAACTCTTGTGGGATCAGATGGCCATCCCAGTCTAACACTCCTCTACATAGGTTATAAAAGCAATACTGTTTGAACATCATGGCCAATTCTAGCTGTAGGAAGCAATTGCTAATGAAGGGTCAGCCCCTCTGCTCCTTAAGCATAGAGTATGGTGGTTGGGGTAGACAAGAGAGTGTGGTTGAGCAGAACAGAAATAAAAGACCCATTACTTTGCAACTTATGGGAAGGACTCTACTTTATGCTGACAATATGAAAAATAGAGTTTTATAAATTATATGACAAGATTTTCTTCTTTATAATGTACACCTTGTATGTCCAAGGGAGAAAATATTTGAATGGATCAATATTTAGTGTAGGGAGACTTATGTGGCCAAAGGAGATACAATTCTCCAGTAGCTGAAAATAAATAATTCATAGAAGCTGGAAATACAACCTGATCACAGGGAAAATTGAAAATTTAATTAACTTAAATTTTCCCTAGGGTTACTATTATGGTTTCCGTCAGAGGTGGGACCAGGATTTGGAAGTCCACAGCCCTGGCAATTTATGAAACTTCTTTAATAAAAATTCAACATTACAGAAATGAAATTAGAAATAAATGCAGATATTTATTTAGATCAGAACAGAGATAAAAGTGAAATTAAACATATCTCCGACTCAACTTCTCCTTACCCAGATTTTGCACATACCTAAGACCCTTCACTGTTACCTGGCACGAGAGAAAGTGTAACACAGTGGTCCTGACTAAATGCGGCAAAAACATCTTACTTTTGCAAAGTTTAAATTACATATGACCATGTGAACACATTACTGGAATCCCTTCTAAAGGTACTGAGAAGTAAAAGATACTGAAATTTAAGCTTCATTAGTTTCACAAGAAATCCCTCTCCATTTACCAAATGTGACAGATCCAAATCTCTCAGGAAAACAGAAGAACTATAAATATGTTTGAATCAATATAATATACCAGGAACTATAAATATGTTTGAATCAATCTAATATACCAGGAAGAGAAAAAACGTTATTCTATAAGACTCTGGATGTCACGTTAGAAGTAACTCAATGCCATATTTGGTGGCTTACCATACTTCATTAGTGTGCAGAAAATAGGATAATGTTTTAAATGTTATTATATGACCAATCATCAATGCCTAGAAATTAAAAAATATATTGATTTTTATGAATTGTTGTTTGAAAAATTTAAGGACTTGTATGTACATATATAGAATGATCTCCTTTATGTTGAGGTATTTTTAATTTTAAACCCAATTTTGAATGTCCTGAGTACATTTTGAGAAATATTCTCTTTTGCTTTACATGACTTTGAAAATGTGTAAAGTCACTCTTCATTGGCTTTATTTATACTCTCCTAAAGGAGAAATATCCAGGTTTCAGAATAATTATCTTAAGACATTTGCTGTCTTTGAAAAGTGCTTTTTAAATAGACATCCCAGGAATCCTTGTTTTGCAAGAATACTTAAAATAGGCAACTTTTTGAAATGAGTTCAAAGTTTATTTCCACTGAGTGGATGAGAAAGACTTCGGGGTCCAATGAAGACAAGCCAAATACTAAGATATTAGGCTATGACAAATTTCATGAAAAAATGTTCAAATTTAAAAACAGATGAACTATATATCATCCACACCTCTTTTACCACCCAGTTACAGTCCTTGCCACTCACTTCTGAGCAAAATTACATCATTATTTGATATTTATAAAATATTCTCATATCTTTTCTTTTTTCTTCTTTTATTTGGGAGTTTATGAAAAGTGTCAGATTGACATCCCCAGATAACAAAGTTCTCAACTCGTGCCTTATATAAGCCTTGGGGAAGCACAGCCTTCTCAATGATCCCAGCCAACCTAGTTACAACAGACCAGTTTAAGCAATAACTGGATGGCTCAGGGCTTGGCCTCTTTGCTGAAACTGTCAACCAATGCACCAATTAACTCAACTACGGTTTTTATGATGTGTACCAATTTCATTGGAAAGTGAATATATGATTATAGGTTTTACAGTTGCCTCAAGAAACAAAGAGCCTCAACTAATTGCAAAACCTGTCACTATTGTCATTGAGCCACTGAGTTGAAAAGTTGACTGAGCAATCTCACAGTTTGCTTTGTACCTACAGCCACAATTTTACCTAAATTATATTATCCACCTTCAAGCCAAACATAAAACAAGGAGATATTAATTAAATAATTATGCAAACTATGTTTTATTTATATTGCTATAAATTTTATTGCGTATGTTGAAGAATCTCATTCTTCTCAGTTATAATATTTAATAAATCTATCACTAAAACTCCTAAGCAAGAAACCCTGGCCTTCACGAAAAGGTGGTTTTTAAAATTCATAATGTGTTCTGTATAAAATCTGTCTTCGTGACTTGAGAATCATTCTTGAAAAGACAGACGGATCAACGAGTTTCCTCTTTTGGTTATGAAAGTCGGATAGTCTTGTGTATCTGTGAAACTACTATAAAAATGAGAAACTACTAAGGAAACAGACAAATTCATGTTTTAATTACGGTTTTCCAGAGAAGCAGGGCCCACAAATATCTGCATAAATATGAAAGAGGATATTTATTATGAGAATTGGCTCACAGAATTATGGAGGCCAAGAAGTCCCATAAAATAACCATCTACATGCCGGACAACCAGGAAAGGTGGGGTGTAATTCAATCTGAGGCTGAAGGCCTAAGAAGGCTAGATGGGGGGAGTTGAAGGGCAGGCAATGGTGTGAGTCCCAGGGTATAAAGAGCATAATGCCAGGAACTCAGATGTCCAAGGGAAGGATGTCCCAGTTCCAGAAGTGAAAGATAATTCACCTTCCCCCTTCTTTCTATTACATGGGGACCCCCACAGGTGTCCAACCTGTGGCCCAAAGGAGGCATGTGGATTGTTTGCAGACTGCTTTGCTTACCTGTGGTGTCATATATTGCAAAAATTATTCACAGACTTCTGGTTTTTACTGCTCATCAGCTCTCATTAGTGTTTGTGTATTTAATGTTTGGCCCAAAACAACTCTTCTCTTACCAACATGTAGCAGAAAAGATAAAGTTTGGACACCCCTGGATGATGTATCAGCTCACAATCGCAAGGGTAACTCAAACAACAATCTCTTCTGGAAACACCTGCATAGTCACACCCAGGAATAATTTACCAGCTGTCTGGACGTGCCAACCCAGCTAACTCGATGCATAAAATTAATACAGGTATGATCTGATTCCTGATGCAGGGTTTAAGATGGAGAAAAGCGTATTTGCTCTTTTCTCACTTCCATAATAGGTTGAGTGAGTCATTGTCCGCAAAGTGATTACTGGAGCCAGAACAGCAACAGAGTCAACCCAGATCCGGCTGGAATCAGAGGCAAAGCTGTGTAGAATGAGCAACTGTTAAACCATGCCTAGAAAGACAACAACCTTTGCCACCCTCTGACCTCACATGTTGTGCTACAAGATTATAATCTGTTAACTTCTGGAAAAGAGCAATACCCAAGCATGAGGCTCAGAAATATTCCGAAGGGCAAAGTCACAGCTATGGTCTGAATGTGTGGCCTGCTAAAATTCACGTGTTAAAACAAAATCGTCAATGTGATGATATTATGAGGTGCCGTCCTTGGAAGGTGACTGGATCGTGAACACAGAGCCATCAAGAATAGGATCAGTGCCCTTATAAACGAGGCCCCAGAGAACTGCCTTGGCCTTTCTACTTCTTGTCTATGAGGACAGAGAGGAGGGGCCATCTATGAACGGGAAAGCAAGCCCTCACCAGACACTGAATCCCTTGGTAGCTTACCCTTAGACTTCTCTGGTCCAGAACTGCTGAGAAATACATTTCTATTGTTTATAAGTTATACTTTATGATATTTTCTCATAGCAACCAGAACACACTAAGGCTGCCACTTGCCTAGTGAGACAATTATTTTCTGTTGTTGGTACTGAGGTCCTTTTGCTCTGTAGCATATTTCACAAATCCATCCCTTAAATTCCAAGAATGATGAATATGGAAACTAAAAATGTAGCCTCCTTTTCTCTGTATAACTACCTAAGGTAGCTGAAATGAAGTTCAGAGTAGAACTAATAAGAACCTGAGGAAGAAAAATGCATAGAAAAGTCAGTTATATACTAGATAGTTTATATTACACAAAGCAGAATTAATGTAATGAAGAGATTAAAAAAAAGCTAAATCGGTCTAAAATATCTTGAAAAGAGATAAAAGTAAATAGTGGTTCCAACAGAGAAATAAATGAAGTCTTTATTTTGATATTTGAGTTAGCAAGGAGGAACAGCACAATCTATATAGATGGAATATCATTTCAAGAAAGTCCCCAAAACAAAATAAAATGGATCAAAGAAACTGGAAGTGCAAAACAAAACCAAAGTGTAGGCAACAGACATATCATTATCTTCATGGCTAAAGTTCCAGGCACAAATAAATAAAGAGAGGGGAAGAAAAATGATGACTAAGAAAGTAACAGTCCCATAACGGTATCATCTCAAGACCAGTTTAAATGAAAATTTTAAATGAATATAAAAGCAAATTCTAAAAGTCTCATAAGGGTATATATTCTATGAAGAAGCTAACACTGAGGAATTGAAGACTCTTTTCAAAGTTTTAAAGACAGTGTCCAACCTAATACTTTATACTTGGGCTAATTACCATTTAAATGGAAGGGCAGGATGACCTGGGCTTTGGGGCAGCAGTATCTGTAGAACTTGTGCTCAGTGTCCACACGTGGCTACTGACCACCTTGCAAAGAGCAGTTCTATGAGACTCAAAGAAAATACTGGAGCAAGAAAATAAATCAAGAGGAATCATATAAAATATATTACAAGTATAAGTAAATTAATAGTTCAAAGCAGTATTATCATGTAGGAAAGAAACAAAACCATCGTACAAAATGTACATCTGTTATCATCAGAACTAAATTGGACAACAACCCAAAGCCAGTTTAGGAAATAAAAAAACAGAGAATAAGGAGTTGACAGTACCTCTTCTGGGAAAAGACACTAGTTTTTGAGATTTTAACAAATTGAAAAAGAAAAATATACATGTAAATAAATATAAAATGGGTATCTTTTAAAATAGCATGAAACGCTGACTATCTAATGAAAGCCAAGAAAAGGGGGGAAATATGAAATAAATAAATATGACAAATATAATTTGCAAAGTAAGTTGCAAAATAAGTCCCAATCTAACAATAATTTCAACATAGTTGGGTTGAATTCATAAGTCAAAAGGACAGACTCTTAGATTACATTGTGAAAAATAATCCAGCAATGTTTTGTCTGGGAAGAAATGAATTAAAAGACTATGTAAGAGTTAAAACTAAGAGATGAAAACACACACATCCAGAAGAAAGCTTCAGGGATAAGGAAATTAGACGTAAAAACTGAGAAAGAATGGATGGTATCAAATAGAAAATGGAATAGCAAATCAAATGGATATAAAACCAACCATAACTAAAGAGTCTTGAAATATATAAAATGATTGATAGAATTACAAGAAAATTAGACAAGGTAGTAAATGCATTTGGAGATATTCTTACAGTCACTTGACATATGATTCAAGCAAAATAAAGTCTAAAAATGAAAGCATTCATTTGAGTATATTCAGCAAACAACTGTAAACATAATATATAGGAGGAAATTTCAAAAAATTTGCCAAAAATCAACAACTACAAGCTTGTTGGGTAATAATAATAAAATTAAAATTTAAATCTCTAAGTATAAACATGTATCTATAAATTATATACAATATATAAAAATAAATTTTATTTGAATATATACATATGCTGTCAGTAAATATGTTTATATTTGTTTGAAAAAAACATAAAGATCAGTTAAAATACTTAAATAAAATGAAAATACTGCATTTCAAAAATATAAGGATTGCTGATAAAGAAGGATAAATAAGACAATAAATAACTATATATATTTAACCAGAAATAATACAAATTCTAAATAATTATGAAAATATCTAATTTTAAAAGTTGGTGAAAAATCAAAATATAAACCCAAAAGAAACAGAAGGAAGAAAATAACAACTGTCAGAGCAGGGGTCAGTAATATAAACAATAACAGAAGAAAAATCAATGGAGAAGATTAACAAAATTTTTTTAAAAATCTATTTCTTAGGAAAGACCATTAAGTTATTCAAATTTCTGCAAGGAGGAAAAACAATAAATGAGAACATACAGATAAAGTTGTGAATGTAAAAGAGAAATAATTATAAATGAAGCAATGATTAATAGCTTAATAAAAGGCTATAATGAAAAAATACGCACTAATAACTGAAAATTCAAGGAACTTAGAAACCAAATAGTCTTTTATAATCGTATATTTTTTACCTTTTCTTATACTGCTATTATAATAACTCATCATTTACCTCAGGGGGCATAAATATTAGAAAATCTGCTTTAAAGTTGTTTCTTTGGGGGCAGTGCCAGTGGCTCAGTGAGTAGGGTGCCAGCCCCATATACCGAGGGTGGCAGGTTCGAACCCAGACTCGACCAAAACTGCAACAAAAAAAAGTAGCGGGGTGTTGTGGCAGGAACCTATAGTCTCAGCTACTTGGGAGGCTGTGGCAAGAGGATTGCTTAAGCCAAGAAGTTGGAGGTTGCTGTGAGCTGTGTGATGACAGGGCACTTTAAAAAAAGTTGTTTCTTTGGGGCCAAGCGTGGTGGCTCACACCTGTAATCCCAGCACTTGCGAAGCTGGAGTGGGTAGATTGCCTGAGCTCACAAGTTCAAGACCAGCCTGAGCCAGATAGAGACCTCATCTCTAAAAAATAGCCAGGTGTTGTGGCGGGCACCTGCAGTCCCAGCTACTTGGGAGGGTGAGGCAAAAGGATCACTTAAACCCAAGATTTTGAAGTTGCTCTGAACTATAACACCACTGAGGATGACAAAATGAGACTGTGTCAGAAATAAAACAAAATAAAATAAAAATAGAAAGTTGTTTCTTTATTTGATAATTTCACTATCTAGGATTACCTTATAGATAACATGTTTTTATTTTTTTTATTTTGTTTTTAATTGAGAATAAAGCTCCTGTCTTTAGTTCTTTCAACATTGAGTAATTTTGATTTTCACCTTGAGCAAATATGTCTGTTTCCCATATTCTGGGTTTCCTTGTAAACCTCTGAGATAGATTGAGGTTTTTGTTTGAGAAGGTTGTCCTACTGGGCTGACACTCTAAATTCTGTCACACTGATGTGGGTGGGTTCCAATTTCAGTTCAGTCCTTAGGTCTTTGCTATACTAATTTTTTTGAGTTTGAGCCATACATGTGCCATATAGATAAGTGCTTAGTCTGGTTTTTGTGAGGGTTCACAAAATGAATTAGTGAATCTCTTTAGCTGGTTTTCTCCCTCTGCTGCCTATTCTCCTTTCATTCTCCAACTGAGATAGGCCCCCTTTTCTGGATCCACTGGCCAAAGGATGCCATGATTCCTTTTTTTTTTTTTTTTTTTTTTGAGACACAGTCTCACTCTGTCACCCTTGGTAGAATGCCATGGCATCACAGCTCACAGCAACCTCAAACTCTTGGCCTTAAGCAATTCTCTTGCCTCTGCCTCCCAAGTAGCTAGAACTACAGCACCTCCCACAATACCCAGCTATTTTTTGTTGCAGTTTGGCCAGGGCTGGGTTCAAACCTGCCACCCTCAGTATATGGGGCTGGTGCCCTAACCACTGAGCCACAGGTGCTGCCCAAGGATGCCATGATTTCTATCAGCATTTTTACCTCGGCTAAGATGGCTCCCTGACTAGAACCTATTTTTGGAATACATCCTTGAGAGAAATTTCTTTCTTTTTTTTTTTTTTTTTTTTTTTTTTAGTTTCCCCCATAAGCAGCTGTCTGGTTCTATTCATCTTTTCAAGTCTTCACTGATTTTGTGTTATGCACTTTATAGCTGTACTCACTGGCTCAGTGAGAGGGATGGGCTGAATCTTAGCACCATATTAGGTTGGGAACTCAATTAGGTATTTTATACAAATTTTGGGATACTAAATAGCTCAGTAGTGCACTGCTGTCATACTCACCTCTTTTAGATCTTGTAGATATTCATTGCATTTTCATTTTAAAGCAATATACTTTTCCTGAAAAACTACCATGTGCTAAGCACTGGGAAGATAGGGATAAATGATATAATCTCTGTTTTCAAGAAGGTTGAAAATCAAGAATGAGGACAGTTTAGTAAATAACAAATAGTGATAAGGACAGCAGTAAAAACAAGTATAGGATGGTAGGAGAATTCAGAAGAAAAACCCTTAACATACCCTGTTAACACTAACTAGGAGAGGCTATTTCTGAGCTGAATCTTGAGGGAGGTAGAAGAATCATTCAGCTGAAGATAGGAGAAATAGAGAAAGAAGTCCAAGGCCGAGAGCACACTAATAAATAAATAAATAACACGTTGACTGGCTGAAGGTGTTGGTGAGAAATTTAGTGAAATCATATAAATCAATATTATGTAGCAGAGGAAGTAGGTGAGATATTGGTATGGAGATTAATGAAGACCACATAAATCCTAGGAGAGACTTGATCCTAATGACACTGAGAAAATGGGTGGGGAGGCACCGTATGGGGAAAACTAGATGGCCTAGGAATCTACTGTGATAAACGCTGGGAGGGGAGGGAAGGGTTGGTGATTCCCTGAAGTGAGACAGAGAAAGGGAAAATGGAAGGGAGTGACTAGAGTAGATATGAGGGACATTTTGGCACTAGTTTGAGAGGGTTTGGTAATGGACCAGACTAAGTGAGAGAGAAAAAAGTCTTAGGATATTTCCAATTCTTTTTTCTTTTGTAAGGCAAGTACCTTAATCAAGAATCAATTTAGGATAATTTTAGATTGTGTCTCAAGAGAGATTGTACAGGGCATCCCCAAAGTTGCCATACATAAAGAAATTGGGAAATTATAGTAAATATACCTTTATTGACATAAATACCCATTATCAAAATTTAGAAAGAAGTGGACAACACATAGAGACTATTTTCTAAATATTTTGTAAAATTTTGTATTTGGTTTAGGTTATATGATACAAGGTTCCCCCGCTAAGACCATTTTTTAAGCCTAACTATTCTAATAAATAACTCTTATGAAAGACCACATCTCTAGACCAAAATAGGCCCTTTGCAAGCCACATTCTCTAGACATAAACACAGTCATAAAAAGGCAGCCTGATCTGTATCTAATCTGGACGGCTTCTCTGGGAGCAGAGAAGCATGTTTTAGGGGGACTATATTACTCTGCACTATGGCAATTTAAAAATGAACCTCTACCCAAGCCCTGGATACAAAGCACTTGTGACATATTCTAGACATACATTCCTTATCTCCAAAACCCCCTGTCCACGAGATAGGAAAAGTAGCATATCAACCCCTAGACCAATGATTTCCAACTGGCGTGCCATGGCACACCTATGCTCAGATAGAGGATCTTAGGTATGATGCAAAAATTTTTAAAGATTATGAATTAAATTATTTTCAAAATACTTCAAAGCACAATAAGTATATTTATTCTTGTACTTTATTTTTTGATCAATGTAAGTGTGCTACAGAATTTTAACTATAGGTTCATGTGTGCCATGATATAAAAAATGGTCCAGACAGAAGGCCCAAATGGGCAGCCGACGTAGGTCCCCCCTCTGCTACCAGAGTGTCTCTTCCCCTCTCATTTATCAATTTATCAATAAAATTTTCCCATTCACTTATTCGCATGGTCCGTGAATTCATTCCTTATATCTCTGAGTGCAAGGGGTTGGCAGAGAGAAATTGCAGCTATGATATTGCAACTTGAGGTGCTTCTGAGTCTCAAGTGGACATGTCAGGGCTGAATATACATCTTTGGTTGGGGTCAGGACATGGCATTACGGATGTCGGAGATAAAAAGGACATTGGAATTCATTTATTTTAATTCTATCATTTCTTCCTATATAATCCCCCAAATAGAGATTTAAAGAGACTTGTTCAGGTGACAATCTCAGGCAAGCTGAGTGTCAAATGTAAATACATAGTCATGTGTCATCTGATGGCAGAGACATATTCTGAGAAATATGTCCTTTGGCAGTTTGGTCATTGTGTGAACATAAAGTGTACTTATGTAAACCCAGACGGTATAGCCTACTATGTACATAGGCTATATAATATAGCCTTTGGCTCCCAGATTATAAACATGTACGGCATGTTACTGTACTGAATACTGTAGGCATTTTATTGCAATCACAAATATTTGTTAAGTCTAAACATAGAAAAAGTATAGTAAAAAGTACGGCATTATTATCTTATGGGACCATTGTCAGTTATTAATCAGAACACTCTGAGGTGTCACAAGACTGTATTGGTTTCTAACCAGAGATATTGATGCTGTGCTTTCCTGCATTATTGTTCTATGTGGAATAATGCTATCCTGGAAACTATGAGTCACATGCTCGGGTACAAATATATGAGTAACAAGGTTCATTTTAATTGTGAATTTTTTTTAAAGTGGTTTGTATTCTTTGTTAAAATTTTAATAGATTTGGTCAGGCATGGTGGCTCACAACGGTAATCCTAGCACTCTGGGAGGCTGAGGCAGGTGGATTGCCTGAGCTCACAAGTTCAAGACTAGTCTGAATAAGAGCAAGACCCCCATCTCTACTAAAAATAGAAAAACTGAGGCAAGAGGATCACTTGAGCCCAAGAGTTGGAGGTTGCTGTGAGCTATGATGATGCCATGTCACTCTACCCAGGGCAACAGCTTGAGACTGTCTCAAAAAAAGAATTAATAGATGTAAGGGGAACAAATGGGTTTTGTTCAGATGGATGAATTATATAAATGCTGAATTTAGAGCTTTTATTTAACCCATCACCAGAATAATGTACATTGTACCCAATAGGTAGATTTTTATTTCTCTCCCCCCCATTCTCCTTTCTTAATCTTTAATGTCCTTTACACCACAAAAAGTCTTTTATTCTTGGCCACAATTTGTGTTTAAATTGTCCGATAAAGGCAATGGACATAGAAGAATGGGCGAGCTAGTGGAAATAATGAAGGAATGGAATTTGAGTTTGACTGAACCTGTGCTAGATGACAGATTTGAAAAATAAGTGCCTGAACCAGCTACAATCTTTAAAAGAGATAATACATATAAAAAGCACCTAGCAGAGAATCTGGCAAATAATAAGCTCCCACTCAAGTGCCTGTAGCTTTATTAGTTTAAAAACACATCCATTGAGGTTATTCCTGCAGTGTCCATTATAATATGAAAGAATATTCTGAAACTAATGGTCTGTCTCTAAGGAAATGAGCATTTCAAAGGATGCAAGAGTTACCCAGGTGTGTAGGTATCACCTGAGGATAACTTTCTTGTTCAACAAGTTTCTTCTTGCAAATGAAACAAAATATTATCATGGATGAATTCACTATGTTCTCCAGCCGCATGTATGTAATACTGGAAATAGTTAGAATTTCTCTGTAACTGCTAGAAAACCCATTTATGGACCAAAACTACTTGGACTGTCACTGTAATAGCCATGTGTAATGCAGAGATTTTGAAGATGAACAGAATAAATTAATTCTTACATGTGGATGGAATTGAATTCATCTTTGTCTTCCAAACTTTTAACTAACACGATTGCTGTGACTATTCAAGAGAATCTTGATCCAGTTTATAAACGTCAACTGTGAGATGAAGAGCAGTGGTTAAACTGAACTCCCTTCTATCGTGATCTGAACAGATGTACGTGACACTTACAGTGATCAAAACCATAGTGATGCAAAAAGTAGCAATAAAGCATAAAAGGGCAGCTAAGCTATTGAAGTCACTCTGGTCCCCACTCCGATGCCTGTTCGGTGAAGCACGGATCCACCACCAGTCCTGGTTAACGGACATACGGGCCTTGCTATTTCTATAATTGTGACATACTGAAGAAAGTCTGTGCTGATGGGAAAAAAAAGGCAACAACAAAAACCAAAAAGATGGTGATGGGCCACAATCCTGATAATTACCAAACTACAGCAATTTAAGCTTACAAATGTTTTCTTAAGTTTCATAATTCAAATAGGCATTTAGATTAAATGGTCTCTTAGGAGTCACTGTCAATGATATGTAGAGACTCCTCTATGGCCATTCAGAAAACTCTCATCCTAAAACCTCTACTAAAATCTCTACATCTAATTAAGCAGAATGTTTTACCTATCTAGGCCTGATAAACATGCACTCAACTAATTACAGAGTTTCTTTACATTGACTGAGAATGTCATGCTACAAACTCTCTTTGAGGGAATCTTTAGATGTTTTTTAACTCTATATGATCATGCTTTGTACACTTATTTAATGTAATGTTTGCCACTTATTAACAGTACTATCATATATTATTTATTATATTAAATTACAGGCAATAAAGACAAATTTGGCTGATTTAAGCAAGAATGAAAGGTTTCTACTAGATATTCAGTAGCTTATAAAATTTCCAAGAAAGCTGAAAAATTAGACCCCCAACAAAGGAAAGCTATGCTGTTGGAAGCAAAATCAAAATCATGCCAAAAATTATCACCTCTGGGATGGCTCCACTGCCTGCCACCATCACGATGTACACTAGAATCTGAGGCTGGTCTCTGAGGCTGGTCTACACTGGTGGCACCAGCAAGATGTTGGCCCTGCTCTGCATGTAAATGCACAGTGCCCCCACTCTACTCACTGCCAGAAGTGACTCTTCACTATTCATTTTGAATCCATTTCTTCAGATTCAAAATCTCAGAGGCTAGATCCCATCAGCTACCCTTAAGCCATGTGCACATGGTTCAGCTCCCAGGGATTACAGAAGGACAATAGTTGACTTTCCCCCTAGACATATAAATTAGGGGATTCCTCAAAAGTGGACAGCCAAAAGAACAGTAAATGTGTACAATATAGGACTTAACAAATAGCTATTGAATAAATGACTATGAACACATGAGTCCCCTGGCACCAGATAGGCACTTTAAATAAATGAAGATTTATAGCACAATGTAGAGAAGTAACAAGTCTATTCTCAACAGTAAACTTCATTTTTTTAATAAAAAGATATCCACAGTGAGCATCTGACTACAGTTTCAAAAGAAAACAAGAGCAATTAGTAGAATGCTGAGAAGAAAGGAAAGGGAGAGAAGGCTTATGGCACTCAGGAAACCACAATGTAGCTACACCCTGCTGTACTCCTTAGGTTTAAAAATCTAAGTTAAGCTGGAAAATAAAACCATTATTAATAGCTGATTTACTTGTAAAACTAATAAAAGAGGTGATGCCATTGCAGTCAAAGCCAAATGGGTCTGATAACTCCCTGAAGTCCCCGAAGCAGAAAATGAAAGAGAACTAAATAGCCCACAGTGAGCATATTCATATGATTAGTCCAGAGAACTTACTGTACCACTATAGGGAGGAGTGAGTAGTAGGGCAACAAGTTAGATTATTCAGGGCAATAATATCACAGAACCAAGAGAAATTCATGAATGCAAGTATTATTTAATATCCTTAACCTTTATGTCTCAAGCTTCAGATGTCACTATTAACCCTAACAATCACCCAAGATATAACCATCCTACTTGTTATGCATTGAATTGTGTCACCCCAAAATTCTTATATTGAATTCCTAACCTACAAAACCTCAGAATGTGACCTTATTTGGAAATAAGGTCATCATAGATGTGATTAGTTAAGATGAGTCATAGGGAAATAGGGTAGGCCCTCTGGCCCAATTGATAGGTATTCTTATAATAAAGGGGAATTTAGACACAGAAAATTCACAAGGAGAACACCATGAAAATACAACGATCAAAATAAGTCTCATGTTCCTACTTGCCAAAGAATGTCAAAGATTGTCAGCAAACCTAGGAGAGACACGGAATACATTCATCTTCATTCATTCCTTCCTCTCAGAAGGAGTCAACCCTGCTGACATCCTGTTCTCACACTTGAAGCTTCTAAAAAGGTGAGACAACAAATTTTTGTTTTTGCAAGCTGCTCAGTTTGGGGTGCTTTGTAAAACAGATCTAGACAACTAGGGCACAGCTCTAGGAAGATTAGTAAAAGTAAGGATAGTCTTGCTCCCTTCTCACCAAAAACATAGCCTAATTATAACCACCGCTTCTTTATGGCTTTTTTTTTTAGTCCAATGTTTCATTCCTTACACTTCCCTATTTCTCCCACACTTCAGGACCATGTTCCTTTGAAGAAGTAAGCGCTTGCTATATCTATTCTCTGATTTCACTCCAACTCTTTCAACTAGAGCAATCCAACTTATCAACGACCTTCACTGACACTGCCTTCTTTAAGGTCATGAGCGACTTCTAGTTTTAAATTCCTTACGTGATGTTCAGAACTCGGTTTAAATTACTTCCTTCTCTACCTTTATTGATTCTTTTATCTTTCTTGACTATTAGGACATATTCTCTAGTTATTAAATTTGGCTCTTGTGGATTCCAAGACCTGTACTCATTCTCCTTTTTTCTTCCCCTCTGTGAACCTGTCTGTAAGTGATCTTACAGATACTACCTCTCTTATTTCTTATATTAGAATTTACATCATCAACTGTAACCTCTCTCATGAGTGCCACATTCATATTTCCATCGTGGCAGTAGGCATCTCCACCTGACTGTTCATAGACATTTCACGGAAGACAAATTCTTCATCTTTGTTGTTAGCAACACCTTCTCTCCCACAATTTCCTTTACAGATAATTTTACAAAAGTTACCCAGACACTTAGGAGTTATCCTGAACTTCCCTTTCCATCTCATTCCATATCCATCAAGACTGGTTAACAATTTTTCTTTAAAAATAAAATTTAAAATATCATAACATGCTTGAGCCTTCTTCATTATCAACCACATGGTGTATTCTTCAGCACGTACAGCAACATTTGACACTGTCTTACTATCCTGTGCTCTAGTGCATACGTCCCTCAATTCCAACAAGTCTTCCTTGTCTACGTAATTTATATGCCCTTTGTCTCTGTTCCCTTAATTTCCATTCTACTACTGAAAGTACTGGTGTTTAAATTCCCAGTTTAGTTGCCTGTATATTCCCTAGGTTGTAAGTGTCTCAGAATAAAGAAAGTCTACATTTTATGGTTCAGTGTCTAGCACAGTGACTGTAACTTTGATGAACTACATGTGTTGATAATTGAAAGCCACTAGAATGTTTGGAAGCAATTGTTACTTTCAATGACACCATAACTGTAAAGAGAGAGGAAGACAGAGAGCACTTTTACATCGATTGACTGAACTTGAATGGCTTCCTCTGAATGTCACAATTCCCCAAATAGTAAAATATCTCTGACATAAGTTTCCTCACCTCCCTGTGGTAATACATGTACTACTTTATCCTTGATTGTTTTTTGTTTTTTTTTTTGAGAAATGAAGCATCAATAATTTGAATTGCCGCATACCTCTCTTCCATAAAGAATTATATTTTGTTTTTTTTCTCTATGTATACATATTACTGAAATCTAGGTACTGCATATAGTAGAGAATGATGATGGGCTGACAGAGAAGAAACAGAAGTTCAGTTCTCCCTGCCTTTCTTTCCACCACATTCATGTAAACAAAGGTTTCCATAACAATAATAATAAACTCACAAAATGGAGAAATATAAATGATGGATAGAATAAATCAGTGATGAAATCTAGAATATCAGTGAGTTCTAAATGGCTTTGGAGAAGAAAGTGATATGACCAAATTAAAGAATTATTGCTTTATTCCTTCAGCTTAAATAATAAACCACTTAGAATTTTAACATCAACAAAATAAAAAATCTAGTGGAAAAAAAATTGCTTTTCCCCATGAGCAAATTTTTTCCATATTAATGATATGCAGAGCTGCTAAAACTGAAATACCACAAAAGTCACAAAGTATAAAACACTAGATAATGATGGTTCTAGTTCTGGCTTATTCTTGTACATACTTAGAAAGCACAAGTGTATATGACCCACTTAGCTTTTTAGAACATACTTTCTAAAAATCTTGTCACCCTAGTTACCCTGACATACAAAAGACCCTCAGCTTCCCTGTCCTCTATCACAAAATTCAAACCAAACATTAGAGGTCTGGAGACTCTGTAATGTAATATCAGATGCTCTCAAGAAAAGTAACAAAAATGAATAAATTAGTCTCAATTGTGATGAAGGCATCAGTATCTCTAAAGGTGATAGCCACTGGTGGTCCCCAAACAGGTTGGTCCAAGAGAAGCAATATAAACATATCTTAATCTGAAATCTTCAATATTTAAATATTGTTTCTTTTTAATAAAATTGTGCAGGCAAAACAAATCTAGTCTGCTGTCCTGACTGTAGGAAGACAGTTGCCCCTTCTGGTTTATTAAAGTCCTTGCTACTCTTCTTGAGTACATTTTGTGTTGTACTTTTTGTTCAGGATTTTTATTGCTTAAATAATTTAGCTTTTTACAGTGTCTTGTTTATAATGTTTGGTAGTCCTTCATGTATGGGTCACTTCCCTCCAACTGGACTATTGCCTCCTGGAGGGTAGAGAAAGGATAATATTTCTTGGTTTTCTCTCTCAGAAATAAATATGCAGTAAATATCTACTATCTTCTTGCTGGTGAGATGATATAATGAGAGTCCTGAGACGTTCGTCTTAGCCTGGCTGTACTAGGCTCTTTAGATATACAACAAAACTAGCAAAAACGTTTCAAAGATTGTCCTGGTATTACATGCCTTCCTCTGTCATTTTACTGTTAAATCAAATGTCAAAACAGTAAACAAATATGGCTCTAGCTCTACTTCTGTGTTTCATTTTAAAAAGTCTGAATTGTGTTAATGCAGGCTCAAGCATTTGATTACATTAGATTTTCATTCATTCAAAAGTTATGCAGGAGATGCTGATAAAGCAGTTAATAAAGCAAAGTTCCTGTCTTCACAAATTTGTGTAAAGGATTTGAGGGATAATGTGCTTATAACTGGATCGTTTTTTTACTGGTCTCCACATTAATCTTGGAGAATAGTCTATATGAAAGATACAGTTTTTGATATAGGATCTATTCTTCAGTGACCACAAGAAGACCTCTTACAAAAATTTAAGTAATTATACCCAATAATTAAATGATCAAGGAAGATTCATTCTATTTTGTTTAAATGATTCAAAAGGAATTGAAAGTAATGCTCCATCTGGCAGAGATGTGTGTGATTATTCTCCATTAATATTTGCAATAGACCAGAACCTAGACTTGGAAATAGACAACGCTATGGGGGATGTTACAGAAAAGACCCCAAACCAAGCAGCCTTGTATAATGTTGCACTAAGTAGCATTTTACTGTTGTTATATAGGAAAATAACATATTGTTATTGCCATTAGTGCAGCAAACATAGAGATTCAGACCTTCAGGAATAAACTCTGATGGGGTGATCTCTGACTGATGTGAACATTTTGCTCTCAGCAACACATCCTTGCAAACAAAATAGCATATATTTGCCAGGACCTTGGGGAAACATCAGTTTCCTAAAGATAAATTAACCAACACATAAAAAAAGACATGTAATTCTAAACTAATCAAACACAAAACAACTTAAATAACTGGCATTCAGGAAATGAGCATAATTTAAAAAAGAATGCAGAATCATGTCCTTATCTTAAATTTCTTTGACAAAAGTTACAAATGTTAGGAAACTAGCAGTTGCCTGCTCAAGCTGTTTAGAGCCTACAGACCTCCCAGTCAAGTAGAAAGTTCTACCGTGGTTCCTTCTGATCTTGCCTTTCTATGTTTGTGTCTGGGCAAATGCGGGAGAGAAGTAACCCAGGAGGTCTATTCTAGAGGCCTGGGCTTCTTAGAAGTTCTGATGAAGGAACAGCGATTAGAGTTCCTGCAAGGCAAGACTCAAGCAGCAGGGGGCAAGTTTTTGATCTCTGATTCAGTCCTGCTTCTTCTACTTACTGTCTCCACCTCACCATTCCTCTACCCTTTAGAGTAGCTTCCTGCTTCCCATACAACTAGATTACACTTTTATACCTGATAGAGGTTAGTCAAACTTAATGAAACAATTTTGGGTGATTTCTTCTTAATATGGATACATTTCTAGGGTGAAATGGACATTCTTTAGTCAACACAAAGTAAAATACTTCTTGGGAGAAGAAAAAGGCATAGCATGAGAAATTACTTTGTTCAGAGATGACATTTTTCTATTTAATCTCCAAAATTACAATGAAGAATAATGTGCACACTGAGGTATTTGGTGATTATTTCTTACCTCTAGAAGTTAACAGTCATCTCAAGGAAGAATTTCCTCTTCAGGGGCAGAGAGCAGATTTTGAATTTAACGAGGTATAACAGGGAAACTACAAAAGAGAAACCAATAGAATTAGGTACAATTTCCAAGCATTCTGTGTTTAGAACAGTCAAAAGGCTCAAAAGAAATCATATTTGGAAAAGCCCTGGAACGCTTCTACATCAGCTTCCTTAAATTGCAGAGCGAGAATGTCTTTTAGCCTTTCTCTGTAAGAGGCTCATTACTGTATTACTGCTCATAATTGCATTGTGGCCACCTTTATTCCACAGAAAGTTCTATGCAAAATCTGCCTCTGCAATTTCACTCACAGTTTAGAAGTGCTGCCTTTTAGAGCTCCATAGGGAAACAAGCAGGTTATGTAGCCATATATAGCAAGATTAACATATATTCCACACAAGGTATATTTTGTAAGATATAGGGTGCAAAGTGAATGAGAAATTAATACATAGGGACCTTAAGTTTGGAAGCACTGTGGGAAACGTTTATGTCATGCAATAAATGTTCATTAATTTTGCACTCTACTGGGCACTGGGAAAGACACTAAAATAAATTATGTGAAAATTATAATCTCTTAAATCACACATTACCGAAATGCTTAAAATTCTTTCAAACTTCATCCAGTTTATCTTCCTTTTTTTTTTTTTTTGTATTTTACAATTGTATGATTAACACCAATAAACCCCAAGTTCTCAACTGAAGATACACTTGTTTTCTCCAAGTAGTCTTGTCTATACACCATTTGTTCCAAGGGATCCTAAATACTTACAATTTTCCTAACATTGTTTTTTATTTATCCATTTCTTTGATTCTTTTCTTCTTGTATTTACTTACAACTCTTAAAAATAACTCTTGGAATTTTACTCACATATCACATTGAAATACTACTCCCTGATTATAGTCGGAGAGAAACCTCTTACCACAGTGTGCCCTTATGAGAAACAACCACTGTGCTTTTTAAATAATCCATTTATATACAGCTAATTTTCCATATTATATCAGAATTTTGTTCCTGAGAGATGACATTTGTAATTTGCATTTTCTTGTGGACAAATAAATGAATTGACTATATATGGGCTATATTTAGAGAAAAGGATGGTCCTCATTCTAAATGTTTTCCCAGACATAAACAAACCAAAAGGAAAAACAACCTCTGAGTTCTACAAACCTACTGCTTGAAAGAGGAGAATTATAAAAAAATAGGTCAGAATATATTTCCCAAAGATGAGGTTGGAGTAAATCTGTGAAGAAGAGACACACTTAGAATAATATTATGTGATCTCTGGTTAATATCACAGAAATAGGTCAAGAATTTTAGGTTAGGGATCAAGATTGACACAGCTACAGAAACACTATAAACTGTGTTTTTTCACATGTAAATTAAAAAAAAACTTTGGAAATAAAGCTGTTATTTCTCAAGGTACAGAAGCACATACGTTAGCAAAAAGCAATCTTCTTTCCTGTCAACCTTTTTATTTTCTTACTAATACCCATCCTCCCAAAAGAAGTCCTATTAGTGAAGAACTTAGATTTAATTTGATCAATGGAAAATTCCACTCTGGCTTTTGCCCTGATGACTATCTGAGTATAGTCAAATATAGTATATATTTGATTGTCTACTCAGTCTCACTCAGACGAGATCACGTGTCATACTTTACCTGTAACCATTGACCTAGAACACATTTGAGAAATCCCAAACTGGCTCGGCGCCAATAGCTCAACCGGCTAAGGCGCCAGCCACGTACACCTAAGGTGGCGGGTTCGAATCCCGAGCCCGGACCCGCCAAACAACAATGACGGCTGCAACCAAAAAATAGCCGGGCGTTGTGGCGGGCGCCTGTGGTCCCAGCTACTTGGGAGGCAGAGGCAGGAGACTCGCTTGAGCCCAGGAGTTGGAGGTTGCTGTGAGCTGTAATGCCATAGCACTCTACCCAGCGGGACAGCTTGAGGCTCTGTCTAAAAAAAAAAAAAAAAAAGAGAAATCCCAAACTGGCTGTATATCAAGAGAGGGAAAAACCAGAGCCCTGGAATCATGAGTAGCCTATTTATAAAACACTATTCAAGACCATCTAATTTGATTCCAAACCACAAAGCTTTCCAACATCACATGAACCACCCCTATCTAATATTGCCATGCAATTGCAACAGATGCCTTTCTAGAAAAGGTGAAAAAGCTTATCTTACTTAAAAAATGTAGCTAAAATTACAAAAATAAAAAAGGTGACATGTAGCAGAAATACAAGGGATTATGGGTTTTAGGAGATGATCTAGGAAAAAAAGGTGATCACAAGAAGTAGTTAGCATACATGTCTTATTAGGTGGTGCTTAGATGTGACCACATGACAGGGGAAGCTGTCAATAAAAGACTCACAGAGGTCTACAGTGAGAAGGCCACCATCCAGAGGGGGAGGAGGGCAAGGCAGCTCCATGGGAGAAGGGGATCAGAGAAGAGGTTTACTTCTCTAGGTGATATCACTCAATAGCAGGTAGGCATTTCCAGGTCAAAGAACTCCAGAAAGTCCGCAGCAGCATGTCAGGGGTTACTTTATCCATTGCTGGCAGGTAGATGGTGAAGGGGAAGGATGAGTGTTGAGGTTTGGCAGGGTATAAAAATCAGGCAAGCCCTAACTGGCTAAAAATCTGCTTTTTTGAGCTATTTTTTAAATAATTAGATGTGTAAAAATTAGCATTTGGTGTTGGCAGGCTTTTAAGCCAACAGGCCTCAGCTTGCAGTGAAGAAATAAAGAAGATAGTGGCCAATGCACAGAGGCCATCTTTGGCTTATCTGGATAACAGATAGAAACAGGAAACATTGTACTTTATCTCTGGACACCACAGTAGGATTACAGACATAGCATGAATCTCAAGACTGTATATCCAGGGCGGCACCTGTGGCTCAGTGGGTAGGGTGCCGGCCCCATATACCGAGGGTGACGGGTTCAAACCCGGCCTCAGCCAAACTGCAACCAAAAACAGCCGGGCGTTGTGGCAGGCGCCTGTAGTCCCAGCTACTCGGGAGGCTGAGGCAAGAGAATCACCTAAGCCCAGGAGTTGGGGGTTGCTGTGAGCTGTGTGACGCCATGGCACTCTACTGAGGGCCCTGAAGTGAGTCTCTGTCTCTAAAAAAAAAAAAAAAAGACTGTATATCCAAATATAGGACAAAAATGAAAAATAGAAGGTAGGATCTGCAAAGCAAAGTGAGACTTAACAGTGGACCCTCTTTTGAAGAGTAAATTTTTTTACACTTTCTGAAGTCCTTGTCCTCATTTCTTCTTACTTCCATCTCCCAAGTATAGTTCTTTTCCAGAAAAGGCAAATCTATTTTATATCAGCTCAAAGCATCATAACTTCTTTTGTTTTCCTCATAATATTTTAAGCATTGCTGTAGATGTTTACCATCATAACCAGTTCATACTTGATTTTATGCAAAATTCTAAGTGTAAGCATGTCTATCTATAGTCTAACAAGGACTATAATAATTTCTTTTATATTTACATCATAACCTTTAACATTTCTTATGTATACTATGTGCCAGACCTTAAGAACAAGTTTTGATGAAATATATTCGCAGCTTCTGCCCTCAAGAAGTTTCTATTATTGAGTCAACTAGGACCAAAGATGGTAACTAGACTGTCTTTCTACATAGCTTGAGGCCATAAAATAGTGTAGCTCCATTTCATTCTTGAAATGTATTGAGCTGTTCATGCTAATAATTGTATAAATGACAGTAGCCCAGTGACAATATTTCCCACAATGATTTTGGGTTTCCTTTGGAGTTTCAAGTCTTTGGAAGGAAGTCAGTCTTCTCCACATTATTTCTGTGTAGTTGACTTGACTACGAAAAACAAACAAGAAAAGGAAACTGAATGCTTAGTGATGCTCCTCCAGGAGAAAACCTGGCCCCCATAAAGTCTAGAAGTACTAAAGCAGTTTCATCCCTGGTGTTAGAGAATACGAGGTAAAAGGTATTCACTTATTCACTCCCCTGTGTAACACTTATGGAAAGATTCACGTCTAATTGGGCTTTTAGTGTTACACATCTTTTGATTTCCTGTTGCTTTATGGGCATGAGTTTGGCAGAACTCAGGTTTCATGCAGTCAGGGCCATTGAGTTCCTAAGGACTATTTCTTGAGTGTGAGATGCTTTAAAAATGGGAGAGAGGGCACAGGCATCTTCCTAAGGCAGGCAGTTACTGCCTACTTCAATGAAGTCTTACTAAAGTTTTCAGTGTGGTAAGCAGAGGTGCATTGGTTTTTTGAGACTACAGTAACAAAGTACCACTGATAGTTGGTTTGAATGATAGAAATGTATGTCTCCAAAGCTAAAAATTCAAGATCAACTTGTCAGTGAGAATAGTTTCTTCTGAGGCCCATCTCCTTGGCACGAAGATATTATCGCTCTCTGTTTTCATATGATCTTTCCCCTGTGTATATCTGTGTCTTAATCTTCTCTTCTTATAGATACCCCAATCATATTAGATCAGAATCCATCTATATGATCTCATTTTACCTCTTTAAATGCCCTCTTTAGAAATGAAGTCATATTTTCATGTACTAAACGTTAGGACTTCAATATATAAAGGTTAGGGTGACACCATTCAATTCATAACAAGAGATGGTAACTGAATCTTCCACTCCATTGATGCCACATGTACCTAAGAAGAACATTGTGCATCAGTGTTAAGGAAAAGATAATTTGCAAGTGTTAAGCCAATAAACCTAGCATTTCTTAGTCCAGAGCACAAAAATCTCCTTCATTTCATTATTCATATACAGCCACAATATGAAGTTCAAGAAGACTTCAATAGCCCAAGTACTTAATTTGGGCTATGGGCTGAATGTGTTCCTCCAAATCCCAGAATTTATAGATTGAGGCATTAATCCCCAATGTGATGTTATTTGAAGTTGAGGCCTTTGGCACATAACTAAGTTTGGATGAGGTCATGTAGGTAGAGCAAATGAAAGTATTATTGTCCTTACAAGAGATTAAGAAACCAGAGTGTTCTTCCTCTACCATGTAAAGGTAGAAAAAGAGGTCTGTCTGAAAATCAGCAAGAGGGTTCTAACTAGGAACTAAATTATCTGGCACCTTGATCTTGGACTTCCCAGTCTCTAGAACTATAAGAAATAAGTTTCTGTGGTTTAGGCCACAATCTAAAGTACTTATCATGGTCCATGGTATTTATACATGGACTGAGACAGCATGTCTGCTCTTCACAAATATATTAGCCCTTTTTAAAATAAGACAGACATATTTTTCTACACAATTGTCATCACTTCCCCATACTCAGGGATTCTAACTTCTGCAATGCCAAAGAGTACAATTCTCAAAACAAGTGAACTTTCTTAAATGTAAGATGATTTTCTGTGATAGGGTAAATAATTATTATTATTAAAGAAAAGGAAATAACATACTTAATCTTTGCTGGGAAGAATCCCTCATATGTTCCCAATTTATATGCACTACAAGTCAGTGAGAGCTGTGTTCTAAGCGGAGAATAGCAATCTAAAGACCATGAACACAGAGAGAGATGGCTTACTACTGGTTTACAAAGACCAAAAGTATTTAGTATCAGAGCAGTTTAGGGAAGGAGATAGGATGAAAAGAGAAGAGAGCAATTCACAAAGGACTTGAGACATAAAGCTGGACAATCAAAAGTTTATTCTGCATGCTTTTCCTCTATTGTCATTGTTTTCTAAATGTACATTTTTTTTATTCCTTCATAAACAATCAATTTCTCAGAGTACCTACTTCTTGGTAGTTATACATCACAGTGGAAGTCATAGATATTCACTGTTATTGTAATACCTTCAGAGCTTCAAGTTCATGAAAATATATTATGCAAGTGCTATAAATATATATGATAGATGGCAATGAATACCATAAAATTGTTCAACTATGCAACGTGTGTATTAGATTAGAGTTAAATGATTAAATTTTTGTAAGCAAGAAGAGAAAATTAAAAACAATACAATAATAAAATATGTCACAGGATTTTCAGTGTAAAAGTTCAAGTTAAAACATCATTATTTGAGGAAAGATTTTAAAATTCTTAAATAAATGCTTTATTAATTTTTTTTTTTTTTTTGGCCTGGGATGGGTTAGAACTCGCCACCTCTGGCATATGGGGCCGACACTCTACTCCATTGAGCCACAGGCACCGCCTTGCTTTATTAAATTTTTAAAATGAAAATCCTCTTTAGATCTATTTGGAAGACACTATCATCTTATATGACAAATGATAAATTCAAATTTTTGGTCATCCAATTAATTTAACGGACATCCACTTAGTTTTTTGATAGAGTTTAAGTGTATAAGTTTACTTTTGTTTGCTAATTAAGATGCTTCTGAACTACATGAAATTAGGTTAACTCTTCAAGAGAAATTTGAGAATTTATCAATAACACAGATAAGCATGCATCAAACTATGTTATATCTATATACTCAAAATATTTATGGTACCACTTCATGTCCTTTGAGTAAAATGCTGCTGAGTTCATTTTTTTTTTTTTTTTTACTTTCAGATTTAACTGCGCATTTTTCAGAGGAAGCATTCCACAACAGCTTTGAAATGTCGTGGTTCTTCTTTTTGTGCCTCCTTATTCATTGGCTTGAACCTCCCTTCATTTATTTCAACAGAATGATGACATTTGTCTAATATTATTTCCAGGTTATCACTCCTAGGCTTTTGACCTTTATCCTCCAATCTGAAATGTCCTTTTCATAGGTCATCTCTTTATATAATAGAAAATCTCTCTTCAGTAAAATACTCCCTTCTCATACTTTTTCTGTGTGGGCAGTATTAGTGGAAAGTTTCCTGTCAATTTACCAACTTTCCTCGTTAATAATTTTCTTCTCTTTAATGAGAAAGCATTATATGATACAAGTTTTATATGATGTTAAAGAAAAAATATTCTAACACCCGTTAAAACAATAAAGAAGATTATTTAGGACTATTACAATAGTATCAAGACTCTCAAAATAGGAAACAGAAGATTGGACTCAACTACAAAAATAATAAGAACAAGTGAAGATTTATAACTAATGAGAATATGTAGGGGGTCAGTGTATGGAAAATTATTAAGAGAAGTTATCAAGGGTAGAATGGTCTTTGCTAAACAGACTTGCCAAAGGTTCTTGCTGAAGGCAGGCTAGAGTGATCAGATATCAAGTGTGAGAGGATTCTCACTAAACTGACTTAGCAGAATTCTTTTTTAAACTAGGATAGGTTGGATGAAGACATGTCCAACAACAGTGCCTACTCAAAAAGAGGGCTTAGATAAGCCTAACTAAAGTTTTGTCAGGGAGATGGAGGGTTTTTGTTAGTTATCTATTGTTATATTTTGGGATTCTTTTTAACAGGATGTATAAGTTACTTCAATATATATTTTTAATACATAGGCTAATCAAAAGGGCTAAATTGTCAACCTTTCTATGGAAACTAACCTGCAAATAATGCAAAATCAAATTAGGACCAGCAAATGTGTACTATCTCATCCAGGTTTCTGGTGAAAACTTCCAAACTCAATCTTGCATATTAGTGGTTCAGCATTCATTTCCCACTTCTAAGAACACATTCTTACTTGTCAAAATATGTATAAAATATTTTTATTTATGACTTAAAACATTATGCTTACTCTCTCAATATCCTTAAATTTTATTTATTTATTTTTTTGACAGAGTCTCACTCTGTTGCCCTTGGTAGACTATCACGGTATCATAGATCATAGATAGCAACCACAAACTTCTGAGCTCAAGAGAACCTCTTGCCTCAGACTCCTAACTAGCTGGAACTTTACGAGCCTGCTATAATGCCCAGCTAGTTTTAGAAACAGGGTCTCACTCTTACTCATGGTGTTCTTGAACTCCAGAGCTCAAGAGATCCACCTGCCTTGGTCTACCAGAATGCTAGAATTGCAGATGTGAGTCAGCACACCCAGCCATCCATTTAAAGGTGTTTTTCTTTAGTGCTCTGTCTAGATTCTCTGACACAAATACATATATGACAGCAGCTCAAATCTGTCTGAAACTCACTGATGATCCATTTTTATCTTCATCAATACCACATAAACAGTATACTGAGATGGAGAACTGGCAGGCCCTGCTCAGTAAGGAATCATAAAACCCAAACCAAGGTCTCTGATAAAACATGAGGCATTAGAGAAGCTAGACCAAACCAGATAGAATCAAGATGATGACAAAAAATGATGTCAAGTTACTGTCACTGTCCATTATTCCCTTGATACTCACAATATACAACCATTGTAAAAAGAACTCCTAATATCCCATAGCAACCCCTAGAAGTTATCGTCTATTCTTTAAAAAGAGGAGGGAACCTCGCTTCTGGGAACTTCCCATCCCTTTCTCAGGAGTCTTATGAATAATCCTCCCTTTGCTTAACATATTATTAAATATAAAGTATAAAAGAAGACCCCAGGAACTTACAAGGTGCTACTTTCTCTTGCCCTGATAGCCACTGACCTGTCTGTGGGGCAGCCTCCCTTCCCCACTCCTGGCCTTTTTTTCTTTTCTTCCTTTTATAAACTGGCTTTGTTTTACCATATTGGTTCACTCTTGAATTATTTCCTTCATAAAGCCAAGAACATTTTGGCTTTCAGGCTAAATCCCAGTTTTCAGGTCCACTTTTCTGTATCCCTATTTTAAGAGGAGGTTTCATTTTAAATACAGTAGAGTAAAAGATGATGCTAACAGCCTGTATTTATCCATCTTATTATTTTATGTTCTTTTCTCTAAATCTGTGAATAGTATTCTAAGCATAATGTATTTGTCTTTTTTCCAATAGTGTCCTCCAAGAAAAGCCTAGTTTTGCATAATTAGAAAAAATATCATGCCTTACTTGACCAAAAGTACATATTTTGTGTAAAAATCAGAAAGAAACATCCATAAAGGGGCGGAGCAAGATAGTAGACCAGAAGGATCATTCAACTGAGCTCTCCTAGAATGACTGGGGAAGAAGAGAAAATCCAGCTATACCTGGTGTGGGGACCTTGCTCAGAGTCATAGGTCAGGGAGCACAGCAATGAGATGGTGAGCTAGATACAACATTTGATCCAGAGAAGTGGAAATCTGACAAATTTGGCGAATGATTGCAACCTACAGGATTGGCTGGCCTCCCACAGAAGTATAGGAAGGGTAGAAGCCTTTCTAGAATTCTCAGTTGTTGAGGGAATCTGTGCATTGGGTGGAAAGCTTAGAAGAGTGGGCAGACACAGAGAGCATGCAGGAACCAAATGTGAATACTGATTTGAGTGGATTTGCCATAGGTTTTGGTGGCTGCTGAGGTTTGGTGGCATACTGAGAAGGTCTCCACAGTCAGGGAGCTGTCACTGTGGGAAGGTTATAAGGAGGTCTTAGCAGGGGTCTAAAGCACAGCCATCTTAATTCTATCTGCCTGGATCAGAACTCCAGTCTTGAGACAGGGTAAGGGACTCCTGCACCACAAGGGAACTGGAGTCAGAGGACACTATGAGACCTTCCCCTGAATGATTCTGGAGATCTTTAACATCCCAACTCCATAGGATCTGAGAGCTGAGGAAACAATCGGCAATCAACAAAGGCAACTAAGTTAGGAATAAGGACCACAGAGGTTGCTGACTGTGTTCTCTGTTTCCTAAAAACCCACAGTACCACCTGGTGTTCTGCTATATGTTACAACATATTGTAATCAAGAGCAAGAACTTCTGGTTTTTTGGCCATGAGGAACAGTTTGACTTTACTCAGGCTGAGATCACTTCAAGACCTAAGCTCTGAGATAAAGTAATTTGAATCAAAGAAGGAAGTGAACAAGGAAGTGAACAAGAGGAAAGAACACATGAGGAGGAACCAAAAGAAAAATATGGACACTAGAAAAAAACAAAGCACAGCAACTCCCCCAAGGAACCATAAGGCAGCTACTGCAGAAGACTCTACCTACAAAGAATTAATGGATATGACAGAAAGGGAATTTAAAATATGGATGATAAAGACAATAAAAGGAGTGGACAAGAAAATGGAAAGAAGAACCAAAAGTTGAATAAGAGATATGTAGAATATAGAAAGGATATGGCAGAACTTAAGGAAATGAAGGAGACAATCAGGGAATGTGAAGATGCAATAGAAAGTATCAAAAATAGAATATATCAGAGAGAAAAAAGAACCTCAGAGTTAGAAGATAAAGTTTTAAGTTAACCCAGGTGGTTAAAGAGGCAGAAAAGAAGAGAGAGAAAGCAGAACAGGCACTTAGAGAACTATGAGACTCCATGATGTATTCAAACATATACATAATAGGGATTTCTAAAGGGAAAGAAGATTATCCCAAAGCCCTACTACAAACTATCACAAATGAAAACTTCTCAAGTTTTACTAAAGACCCCAACACACTCCTTTCAGATGGATATAGAACCCTAGGTCATCTCAACCCAAACAGAACTTCTCCAAGACACATTGTAATGAACCTGTCCAAAGTGAAGACAAAAAAAATTCTACAAGCATCCAGGAGTAAGCACCCACTGACCTACAGAGGCAAAGCCATTAGGATGACATAATACTTTTCAATGAAAAGTTTCCAAGCCAGAAGAGCATGATCATCCACCTTCAACATTCTTAAAACAATTTTCAGCCCAGAATTATGTATCCTGCTAAACTAAGCTTCAAAATTGATGGAGACATCAAATCTTCTGTGAAAATAGAAGCACTGAGGAAATTTGCCACAACAAGACAAGCAAGACAGGAAATACTTAGACCTGTTCTCAACATTGACTACCACAAAGAACCACAAACAAAACAAACACTCAGAAGCTAAAGGACAAAATTTAGCTTCCATCATGGTGCAAAGGATAAAACTACACAATGAACTTTCACAAAATATGATGAATAGAACTCCACCACACTTATCAATTCTCTCAATAAATGTCAATGGACTGAATTCACCACTGAAGAGGCACAGGCTGGCTAATTGGATAAAAAAGCACAAGCCATCTATATGCAGTCTCTAAAGACTCAGGGTTAAGAGATGGAAAACAGTATTGCAAGCAAACTGAAATCAGAATAAAGAAGGGGTTGCAATCTTTTGTTTCTTTCTTTCCTTTTTTTTTTTTTTTTTGAAGACAAAGTCTAACTTTGTTACTCTTTGTAGAGTTCCCCCATGTTGTAGCTCACAGAAACCTCAAACTCTCGGGCTTAAGCCATTCTGTTGCCTCAGCCTCCCAAGTACCTGGGACTACAGGTGCCCACCACAATGGCTATTTTAGAGACAAGATCTCATTCTTGCACAGACTAGTCTTGAACATGTGAACTCAGGCAATCCACCTACTTCAGCCTCCTAAGTGCTAGGATTACAGGCATGAGCCACCACTCCCAGCCAGCAAACTTATTTTCAGATACAACTGGATTTAAAGCAATTAAAGTTAAGAAGGAAAAAATATAGAGACTTTATACTGGTCAAAGGAACAATACAACAAGAAGACATTTCAATTTTAAGTATTTATGCACCAGGAAGCACCTGTATCTCAATGGTTAGGGTGCCAGCCACATGCACCAGGTCTGGGTTTTAACCCACCAGGCAAAAACAAAAAAAATAGCCAAGCATCATGTTGGGCGACTGTAGTTCCAGTTACTTGGGACGTTGAGGCAAGAGAATGGCTTAAGCCCAAGAATTGGTAGGTTGCCACAGTACTCTACCAAGGGCATCAAAGTGAGACTCTGTCTCAATAAAAAATAAATAAATAAACAAATAAATACTTATGCACCCAACTTAAATGCTCCCAGATTTGTGAAACAGACCTTGATGGGTCTGAGCAATATGATAATATGATATCCCATAACACCATAATGGTCTGGCACATTAACTCGCCTCTGACAGAACTGAACAGATCCTCTAAACAGTAACTAAATAAAGATTAAAAGGACTTAAATGTGACCGTAGCAGGTGTCCTCAAACTACGGCCCATGGGCCACATGCGGCCTGCCAAGGACATTTATCAGGCCTGCCAGGTGTTTTTGCCACTGCTGCCTGTCCTGTTTAGCAGCTGACTCATCCCGGGGCCTACAGTCTGGCCCTCCAATGGTTTGAGAGACAGTGAACTGGCCCCCTGTTTAAAAAGTTTGAGGACCCCTGCCCTAGAGCAACTAGGATTAATAGACACATAAAGAATACACCATCCCAAAGCTAAAGAATATACATTTTTCTCATCAACCCATGGTACGTACCCCAATTAGGCCATATCATAGGATACAAATCAACCTCAGCACAATTAAAAGAATAGAAATGATACGTTGTATATTCTCAGACCACAAGGCAATAAAGGTAGAACTCAACTCCAACAAAAACATTAATCCCCACACAAAGACTTGGAAATTAAATAACCTTATGCTGAATGATAGTTGGGTTGAGGAAGACATAACAGAAGAAATTGTTAAATTCCTCAAACATAATAACAATGAAGACACAAGTTACAAAAAATTGTGGGATAGTGTAAAAGCAGTCTTAAGAGAGAAATTTATTGCCTTAGATGCCTGTACTTGAAAAACAGAGAGTGCATCAACAAACTAATGATCCATCTTATGGAATTGGAAATAGAAGAACAATCTAATCCTAAAACCAGTAGAAGAAAAGAAATATCCAAAGTTAAATCAGAGATTAATGAAATTGAAAACACAAAAATCATTCAGAAAATTAACAAAATAAAAAGTTGGTTTTTCAATCATTTCTTGGCCTTTTGACTAAGATCAAGTGTAAAAGTTGGTTTTTAAAAAAAATAAATAAAATCAGTAAACCTTTGGCCAGATTAACTAGAAACAGAAAAGTAAAATATCTAGTAACCTCAATCAGAAATGATAAAAGGGAAATAACAACAGGTGCCACAGAGATACAAGAGATTATCTCTGAGTACTACAAGAAACTCTATGCCCAGAAATTTAACAATGTGGAGGAAATGGATCAATACCTGAAATCATACACTTTCCCTAGACTTAACCAAGAAGAAATAGATCTCTTGAACAGACTGATTTCAAGAACTGAGATTGAAGAAACAATAAACCCCCCCCCCAAAAAAAAGCCCTGATCTAGATGTCTTCACACCAGAATTCTATCAAACCTCAAAGATTCAACCACAAGACTCCTGGAAGTGATCAAAAAATACAGCAACTTCAGCAACTTCTCAGAATATGAAATCAAGGCAAGGCCTGCAAATCAGTAGCCTCTGTAAATGACAGTAATAGCCAAAATGAGAACCTAATCAAGGGCACAATTCCCTTCACAGTATTTATGCTAAAAAAAAAAAAAATAAAAAAAAAAAGGTATATCTAGGAACATACATAACAAAAGAGGTGAAGGACCTCTACAAAGAAAATTACAAAACCCTAAGAAAAGAAATAACAGAAGATATTAACAAATGGAAGAATATATCATGCTCTTGGTTGAGAAGAATCCACACCATCAAAATGTCTACACTTCCCAAAGTAATCTACAGATTCAATGCAATTCCCATAATTCCCATTAACTTATCATCATCATACTTTCCAAGACGTGGAAAAAATAATTCTTCATTTTGTATGGAAGCAGAAGAAACCTCATACAACTAAGGCAACTCTTAGTAATAAATAAAAAGCCAGGTATCACCTTATCAGACTTTTGGCTATACTGCCAGGCTGTAATGATGAAAACAGCATGGTATTGGCACAAAAATAGACACATTGACACTTGAAACTAAATAGAAAACCATGAGATGAAACCAGCATCTTACAGCTACCCAATCTTTGATAAACCAAACAAGAACATACAACAAGGGAAAGAATCCCTATTCAATACATGGTGTTGAGAGAAATGGATAACCACATGTAAAAGATTAAAGCTGGACCCATACTTCTCACCACTCACAAAAATTGATTCGAGATGAATAAAAGATTTAAATCTAAGGCATGAAACAATAAAAATTCTCGAAGAAAGTGTGGGGAAAACCTTTGAAGATATTGGCATGGGGAAAGATTTTATGAAGAATACTTCTGTGGCAACTGCAACAACAACAAAATAAAATAGAACTTAATTATACTAAAAAGCTTTTGAGCTTCTGTACATCTAAGGAAACAGCAACCAAAGCAAGCAACCTTCAGAATGGGAAAAATTACTTACATATTATGAATCAGACAAAAGCTTGATAACTAGGATTTACAAAGAACTCAAATTAATCAACAAAAAAAGACCCAGTGATACAATATATCACTGGGTAAGAGACATGAATAGAACCTTCTCTAAGGAAGACAGACAAATGGCTAACAAACATATGAAAAAATGCTCATAGTCCCTAATCATCAAAGAAATGCAATTCAAAACAACTCTGAGATACCCATATCCCAGTGAAAATTGCCCACATCACAAATTCTCAAAACTGCAGATGCTGGCATGGATATGGAGAGAAGGGAACACTTTTACATTGCTAGTGGGACTACAAACTAATACACCCATTTTGGAAGGAAGTATGGAGAATTCTCAAGGAACTCAAATTAGAACTCCCATTTGATCCTGCAGTCTCATTACTAGGCATCTACCCAGCTGGAAAAAAAATCCTTTTATAATAAGAACACTTGCACTAGACTATTTATTGCAGCTCAATCTATAATCACCAAAATGTGAAAACAGCTGAAATACTCACAAACCCAGAAATGAATTAACAAACTGTGGTATACATATACCATAGAATACTATTCAGCCACTAAAAAAGATGGAGACTTTACATTTTTTGTGTGAACCAGGATGGAGGTAGAATACATTCTTCTTAGTAAAGCATCACAAGAATGGAACAGCAAGAATCCAACGTACTCAATTCTAATATGAAGGCAGTAGATGAGTTAATACAAGGGTGAGATAGGGGAATAAACAAGTGGGGAGAGGGGAGCAGGGAGCAGGATGGTGAGTCACAGTGCTTGGGGGCAGGACACAATTATAAGAGGGACTTTATTTAACAAAATGCAATCAGTGTAACTGAATTCTTTGTACCCTCAATGAATCTCAAAGAATAAAAATAAATAAATAAATATAAAAATCAGGAAATGTATTCTACAATTTCTTCATAATTTTATTCCCCTAAAGTTCAACAAATATTTTATGGTTTCCCAGCCCTTTGTAACATACCATCGTGCTTAAGGAATCTTGATGTCTGATATTCTTCTCAACCTATGTAACACAACTTCTATAAACATTTTCTAAATCAATGGTCAACAATGTCAGAGACTGCCACTTGGTTGGCCTTTCTCTCCCATCCTAAATGCCACCATTAACATTCCTTGTACCACTGTATTGGTCATTTCATCTTCTACCAATACATCTCTAAAGTAATAGGGAAACTTTTGTTTTTTTTCCAAAAGCCTCAAATGTCTTTGTTCATAAGCAAAACCACTAGATGAAGAAAAATTTTTACTCTTTAAGAGTTTGAGTGTATTGCTGAATTCTTCTGTTAACCATGTTTCCTGCCTAATATTACCTGATATTCACCTACATGTATCCTTCCCTTCACAGTAAAACATTATGAAAAGTTATCTGCTGCTTCATTTTTATCATTACAGTGACTATATACTGGACCAGCCATCATAAGGAAAGCGATCACAAAAATAAACTCTAAATAAACACATTTTTTTAAAGGTATAATTTGAAAAGTAAAATGATTCCTGGGGCCCAAAACTATGTAAACACAGAGAGTTAAGCCTACTATGGCATCTGCTTAGCTGCTACCAGGGCGGGACTTTCTTTTAGAGACAGAGTCTCACTCTGTCAGGGCCATGGCATCATAGCTCACAGCAACCTCCAACTCCTGGGCTTAGGGGATTCTCCTGACTCAGCCTTCCAAGTAGCTGGGACTACAGATGCCCACCACAATGCCCAGCTATTTTTTGTTGCACCCTGAGTATGCGGTGGCCAGCGCCCTACTCACTGAGCCACAGGCACCGCCCCAGGGTGGGATATTTTGTTGTCATCCTGACACTGATAATCACAAACCTTCTCACTGTCCATGGTGCTGAAACATCTGACCTGCTGGTCCTTTGCCCCAACTCCATTTTCTTTCATCTTGTTAATTGCTTCCATCCTGTTAATTGTCTCAGCACTTGTGGGTATCAAATGAAGTTCCCGAAATTCTCAGTTGTTTTTTCTTTATACTCTCTAATACAGTTCAAGATTCCTTGGGTCCAATTACCTTCCTCAGCAATTGCTACTGGTATTCTTTGCTATTTTAAACTAGTACCATGACAAACATTAGAATTTTCTAAGAAGCCTCAAAAGAAAGAGAGAAACAGAGGAATAAAGAAAGGGAGTAGAAAGAAGTGAAAATTGCTCACAGACCACTAATTTTAGATTCTCCAAACCTATTTATGTCCCCACAGCTACCCTGTATCTCAGGGTTTGGGTTCTAAGGTGCCAATGAGAGTATATGTTTCAAAACTTCTCTTTCTTGTGCTCCCTCATCTTTATGTTCTCCACTTTGCTCTACATTTTCACTTTTAAACCTACCAGAGCCCAACATTAAATTTCTTTTCTCCTGTGTGCTGTTCTCAATTTGTTCCTGCTTTCCAATTGAGTGCAGCCAATACTGTAAGTCATCAGACACTCATTTATCAAAAATACATCGAATACCTGCTATTAGCTAAGACTATTCTAAACCCTATGGACTGAGTGATAAACAACATAGACAAGATTCTTGCTGTAAGATAGCTTACAATACAGAGGATGGAAACAGATAGTATACAATTTTAAAATAATGTATACAGAAAATGTCAGATTATTAATAGCTATGCACAGGTGTAACCAAAGATAAAACAAGGATAAATCAATATAGAGTAATGTGAGTGCAGCATTCTATTTAGGAGTCAGGGGAAGATTTTTTTTCTTATCTAATTTTTTTTTTTTGGAAATGGGTACTGAGACTTGCTGTCTTTTTCAGGCTAGAGTACAGCTTCACAGTGGCATCATCATAGCCCACTACTGCCTCCAATTCCTGGGCTTAAGCAATCCTCCTGCCTCAGCCCCAGAGTAGGTAGGACTATAGGCAAGTACTACCACATCCAGCTAATTCTTTTTTAACAATAGGTAGTATTATTACCCAGGCTGATGATCTTCCTGCATTGAGCTTCAAAAGGTTTAGGGTAACAGGGGTGAGCCACTGTACCCAGATAGATTTTGTATTATAGTAATGCTAATCTGAATTTTTTATCATAAGAAGGAACTAACCAAATGAGGTTATCAGATAAGGTTCCAAGCAGTAAATAGTCTGCATGAAGTCCTTCAAATGGAATAACTCAAAGTACGAGAAAATAAAAGACTAGATGGCTTGAAGTGTAATAAGTAAAGTAAAAAATTTTTTAATCAGTAGAGTTTGTTGTAAGTTTTGTAGCAGTCTAAGTGTATAATGCTTTGTAAATCAGAAAAAAGTATTTAGATATATTACTGTAAGAATGAGAAGATGTATGGTCCTTTCAAAGCATCAGTCTGGCTATTGCTTAGAGGAATGGTTCTTAAGCATTTGGTCTCAGTAATAGTTCAGATTTTTAAAATATTTGGGAGACCTCAGAGAACTTGTTTATATATATCTATTGATATTTACAGTATTAGAAGTTAAAACTGAAAAATATTCTGTTATTTATTAATTCATTTGAAAGTAATCCATTGCATGTTGAAAACATCATCAAATTTTTATAGAGAGTAATGATGATTTTCAAATAAAAAATGAGAATTGTTTGCATTGCAAGGTTTTTACAGTATTAAAAATCTCTCTTAATAGAACATAGTTGTATTTTTAAGTTGGCTCCTGTATTAGGTTTATCAATATGCTTCTGAGTTGAAATATAAAAATGCGGTATTCCATATACATATGTATGTGTGTGTGTATATATATATGGCATATATTTTTAGTGTGTATGTGTGTGTGTGTATATATATATATATGTATAATTGGTAATGGAAGGAATATATTAAGAGCCCATTCACATAACTGCATATTCCTCTCTATACCAAAACTCAACATGTGATAATGTGATAGTTTCTTTAAAGCTAGTTGCAATGTGGAGATTGAAATCATTCATAAACTTTTTATACTCTTTTTTTGCAATATCTTTGCTTATGTTGTATTTTAAATAGATGTTTGCCCATGATAAAATTGAGCTTTCAGGAGAAAAATTCAAAATTTTGGAAACTTTACATCTGTGAGGCTAACTAGTGTTTCAGTATTGGGTACTAAATTGGGAAATGGGAGGCATGATTTTATAACATACATATTATTCATTAGAAAGATACAAGTTGCATGAAGTATAAAGGTCTTCCTCCTGCTGACACATTTTATTAAAAACTGTGTTAGTATCATCACTGACCTCTTTGGACAAGTATTTTAGTAGGGGCAACTTGTTGATCTCACAGGAGTAGGTTCAAGTTTTCAAAATTTCTAGTTTTCTTTTCTCTGAAAGCTTAAATTTTATTATAATATAAAAATACTGTAAGGCTTTCTCCTTGAAGTGATGGTCTTGCTTCATTTGTTATAGAAAAATACCCATATCCAAATAACTTTAATTTTTCTCTCTGCTGTTCTTAGGTAACAATGGTGTTCTGTCAATAAGCAGCTAATTCACCTCATAATACAAACAGTTGAACAAATGTTTTGCTTCAACACAACCATCTTAACTTGTATGCAGCAGAAGCACTTCATACGTATTTCTGATTTGATCACACAGGATATTTTAAAGGCATGCATTTATAAATTAGGGCTTAATAAGTTTAGCAATTGTTCAAGTTCATTGAGAACATTCTTAAGTTTAACTGGTCCCTTTTTAACTGCAAGTGTATGGTGATGACAAATATAATGACTAGTAGTACAGTTTACTGTCCCTGCATTCATTTGTATAAAGGCACCAGCTGTTTACCCATCATCAGTTTTGCACCATCTGTGCAAATGTCCACACTGTGAAAAAAGCAAGGAATACATTACCATTATTATAAAAATAGTTTTGAACTTATGGACTCCCAGAGTCTGAAAGTCACAGGGACCTCCACACCTTCTAAGGTCCATTAACATTACCTTAAGAGAACCGCCAGCTTAGCTAATTATTGAGGAGGAAAATGAGAAAGGAAGCAACTTAAAAGCTTTTTGTAGTTTTGAAGGACAAAAAAATATAGGGTTTTCATTCAACATGGAAATGTAAAGAAATGAATGGTTCAGGGTATATTTTGGAAATAAAGCCAACAGAACTTGTTAGATCTTTTAAGAGGGATGAAGGAGATAAAGAGAGGAGAGGAATCAAAAATAAATCCAAGATGTGACTGTCAGTAAATAGATTCCAAAGGCATTTTTTTTGAGATGAAAAACATGGGCAGGGAAAATTGATATGAAAAGTTAAAAGTTTAATTATGAGAGTTCCATAGAATTCTTTTCCATAATCTTTAAAATTTGGTCTTTGCGCTCATGATCTAAAAAGTCTAGTATCTAATTTAAAACCTAAAACTGAACAAAGACTTTTTAGTTCTAGACAGTTTATCCTATCCCATGTGTCTTTTCTGTTCGCTTAGTTGTAATGGTGAATAACCAAATAAATAAAACATCCTCTAACTTCCTAACCCTCCCCCTCAAAAGAAAAAGTTAATGAAAACATATGACTTAAAGGAATAGTCTTTAAACAACCCTTACTGCTGATATCAATTGCAAGTTCAAAGTTGCCTGAACCACACTCACTTCTAATACCAATTGCCCTGAGGTATAATAATCCAGTGGAGAAGCTCACATAACTTACTGAAAGCTGTTATACCCACAGTTATGGTTTATTAAAGTGAAAAATAAAGATTAAAATCAACCTAAAGAAGAAATACCTGGGACAGAGCTTAGGAAATTCCAAGCAGGGAAATCTTCTCCTAATGAAGTCATAGACATTACTAACATTTTCAGTAATATGTGACAGTAAGCATAGAGTATTGTCAATCAAGGAAGTTCACCAGAATCTTGATGTCCAAAGTCTTTGCTGCGACTTAGTTACATAGACATGGTCAACTGTTTACATAGCTAACCTTAGTCTCTAGCCTGGAATATCCAACCTTTTGGCTTCTCTAAGCCACATTGGAAAAAGAAGCCACACATTAAGCACACAAATAATAATAAAATCTGACAAGCAAAAAAATAAAATTAAATTAAAAAGAGAGAGATGTCTATGAATAATTTTCATGACATCTGCCACCACAGATAAGCAAAAGCGTCTGCACATAATAATCCTAATTATGCAGCAGTCCATTCAGAGGGTCTTTAAAAATCATCAAGCAACCCCAAGTTTGTGATCACTAATATAGAAAATGTATACATCTAAGTAATAATATGTCTCTTGGGTTTTATTGATTAATTTATTATAAAAGTAAAAGTGGGTAAAATAAAACTATTGGATATTTGACATCTTATGTGAGAAACCAATGCATCAATATCTGGTTCAGTGGAAGTAGTTTTAATTCTGTGTTCTCGAGCTGCTCATCAGATCATTTTGTTTCTTGATGTACTTCATTCTTAAAAATAGTTGATCACAAATGTAAATGCTGCCTAAAAGTGATCACATGAATAAGGCATGATTGTGAAGTGAGGGATATTTATCTCTGGGAAGGCAGGACCTAGAAAAGTTCAGCCAAGAGACAAAAAAAATTTTCTTTAAGTTAGAGATCAGATTGTCGGTCAATACATTTCATTTGAAAATTGGCAGGTAACATATTTATGTTGACTAAAAATAGAGTTGTAAATGCAAAAAAAAATTGATTAATTTCCTGGAAATCTTGAAATCTATTGTCAAATTCTTGTATCAAATAAAAAATCAAGGATGCATGTTTTTTGCTGTTCATAGGATTATGTTTAGCCAACATGTCAAAATGCGTAAAATTGTTTTCCTTAATTTCAGCTTGCTGTAATTTTCAGTTTTACTTGGGTGAAATTTCAAAGCATTTTCTACCATATTTGTGTAATATATTTTGAGAATTTTCTGTCTTGGTTACTGTAATTTTAATTCTCAGAACAATCTTGTAAGTTAAGTAATAACTTTGTGTCCTCATTTTATATAGGTGAGAAAACTAAGGCTCAGAAAAGTTAAGCAATTTGGCAAGAGTCATACTCAGATACTATGTGCCAGAGCTAATGTACAGATCTTATACAAGGTATAGTATGACCCCAGAGAGCCTTTTCCTGACTGCTAAATTATACATCTCACTAAATGTAAGGTATTGTTTCTCTGACAATTAAATTCAAATTCACAAACTTGCCACCATGTGCATACATTGGCATCACTGTACAAACAACTCTGCAACCTTTCATAACATTAATATATCAATGTTTCCCATTTGTGCTTGTGTCAACATGTGGCAGTGTCTTGCTAAATGGCATTTATTATAATTGTGTGTTTTTGTGTGTTATTGTGAGAATGTTGGAGCTTGAATTGGAGCTTGAACAACAAACAAACATTAAAATTCTTCTTAAACTTGGTAAAAGTGGAAGTGAAATTGGGGACATGTTAGTTAATGTTCATGAGGATAATAACATGAAGAAAATGGCAGTGTAAAAATGAGTTAAATGTTTGTCTGAGAGAAGAGAAATTATAATTTATGAAGAGAGGTCAAAGGGGGTGGGAGAGGGGAGGTGAGGAGGATGGATGGGGGAGGGAGGGTGATTGGTCACCTCTATGGTTTATCTTACAAGGGTACAAGTGAATCTTTCTAAAAGCAGAGTATGAACGTTTTAACTCAATAACTAAGAAAATGACATGAAGGTTATGTTAACAAGTTTGATGAGAGTATTTCAAAATGTATATGAAAACAGCTGTACACCATGATTGCATTAATGTACACAGTTATGCATAAGAAATAAAAAAAAGAGAGAGAGAGAGAGGTCAGGGCAGTAAGTAATAACCAGAACTAATGAAAACACTACAAAAATTCATTGAATTGTGTGTCAAAATTATTAGCTGACTATCAACATGGCAGAACAAATAAATGGGAAACTTAACTGAAACTCTTGACATGAGAAAGGTGGGTGCAAAACGTGTCCAAAGGACCTCACTGATGAATAAAAGCAACAGAGAGTCAAAGATTGTAAAGGTCTTTTGGAGATGAAAGACAATGTTTGGGGCTATGTTATCACTGATGATGAAACACTGAGTGTATGAAGATAACCCTGAAACAGTGTCAAAGTGTACAGTGGAAGTCAGCTAATTCTCCATAACCAAAAATATTCCATCAGTCGAAATCAGCAGTCAAAATGATGTTGCTAAACTTGTTTGATATCAGAGGGATTATTATTACTATGAAGTTGTACTAATTTGATAAATAGTTAACCATGTTTAGCATTTGGAAGTGCTAAAAGGCTGTGTGAAAAGGTTAGGCAATAACTGACTGAACTTTTTGCCAACAATTCATGGCTCTTGCATTATAACAATGCACCAGATCACACAGCACTCTCTGCAAGGGAGTTTTTAGCCAGTAAACAAATAACTGTATTAGAGCGTCCTCTCTACTCACATGCTTTAGCCTGGGGTGACTTTTTTCTTCATCTGAAGAAAAAGGAAATATTGAAAGGAAACATTTGATGTCAAGAATAAAACAACAGTTCTGGTGACCATTCCAGAAAGAGTTCCAAAATTTCTTTGAAGGGTGGACTAGGTACTGGTGTCGGTGCATAGCTTTCTGAGGAGAATACTTCAGAGGTGACTATAGTGATGTTTTGCAATAAGATATGTATCACTTTTTCTAGGATGAGCTCATGAAATTGTCAGACTTCATACGTATTTCTGTTATAATCATTATTGTTCTTTTCTCTTACATTAAATTTATTCTTCTCATTCATTTGGGTAACAACTACTCAAAGATTTTTATTTCAACTAATTCTGACATTTGACTTTCTTAGCAGTGCTTGTGTCTATTTTATGGCATTGTCTTTAACAATTTGCATAGCTACAAGAGTGTCTTTCCTAAAAAAAAAAAAATAATAAAGTCTGCACACCATTGCTCCTTCCTTAAGTACAAAAGCTAAAATACTCTTAATTCTTATCTTCCTTGCTTACCATACTCTATCCAATTTCAAATGTGTACTATACTAAATTTGTGGAGACTTCCATAATATACCTGTAGTTATTGCCTATGTCAGCAGTAGTTTCTCTCCCTAAATAAAAAGCACTTTTTAAGAAGTTAATGTCATTTTTCTTTTGTCACAATATTTAATCTACTACATTTCCCTAGACAAATGTCTGTAGCTTTCATGGAAATCATGAAAGTAATCACAGAATTCTATGAATTCCGTCAACTTTCTCTCTCCCTATAGTTTGTAGTCAATGAGAACTAACATTTAACATCACCCTTCAGACACAACACTATTAAATAATTTTAATAATTATGCTCTCCTCCTCCTTTTTAAATTGATATAGTTTCAAAAAAAAATTCATTTTTTTAATATACTTTAAGTGTTCACAGACTTTCTTATTTCCAGTGATTTCAAACATAATGCATGGGAATTAATTCTATGGTTAATAAAGTAATAAGTAGAACAGTCCAGCAGTTTGTCTTCACAATAAATTCCCCTCAAAAAGTCTACAAAATTGGCCAGGTGTGGTGGCTCATGCCTATAATCCCAGCACTCTGGGAGGCCAAGGTGGGAGGATTGCCTGATCTCACAAGTTTGAGAGCAGTCTAAATTAGAGCAAGACTTCCATCTCTAAAAATAGCCAGGTGCTGTGATGGGCACTGAAATCTCAGCCACTCGGGAGGCTGAGGCAAGAGAGTCACATAAGTCCAAGAGTCTGAAGTTGCTGTGAGCTATGACACTATAGCACTCTACCAGGGCTGACAAAGTGAGACTCTGTCTCAAAATAAATAAAATACAAAAAAGGTCTACAAAATTATTTAACTAGGAGGGCCCCATTCCCAGTCTACTGCTCAACTGCATTCTCTTCTTTGTCCTGTCTCTGTTTTATTTTTTTTTATCATTAACATTCTGCCACTTTTCCATATTGTATCTAATTTAAGGTTGGATTTATTTACTTCTAATCCTTTCTTGTGTCTAAATGTATCTGAGAAGAGAAGGTCACTGTGTTCCAATATGCCCCTGGAGTATCTATCAGCATGCAGTTATCCCAGTTATGGTGGAACTACTTCAGATGCTGTCACTTTACGTGTATTTTTTCCTGGCTCCACTTCATTCAGGAAACCAGTCATTAGGATCCCCTATCACAGAATCCATTTCTTTGAACTAATGTAACATCTAGTTTAACTGGTTATTCTCCCCCCCAACCCTTATCAAATGCTTCTTACACACTTAAGTAAAAACTGTTTATAATTTATCACATTCCCATCATTTATTATGTCCATTTACAAAGTTTAAAAAGAAAGAAAAGGAGGTTAAATTGCCTTTTCAAGGTCACTAAGTCAGAGAATGACTGACAGGTCTACTATATAAGGTGTCTTCTTCATAAAATCTCCTTATTTCTGGGTTATAATATAATAAATATAATAGTTTTAAAATGGACCACATTTGTGAAGAAATGAAATTGCTAAGATTAAGACTTTTATACAGAATTAACTAAGGAAGATGTTATTCTTTGCAAAAAGACTTTTATTTCAATTCTACCTTGATCTTTCCTTTAAGTAAATGTTCTAAAACTTATTTTTGCCATGAAACTTCTAAAATAATGCTCTGAGTACAAGTTGGATCTATCAAGTATACAACACAAATGTCTTAACACTGTAACTGGGTAAATGAGGTGAAGGCTATGTTAATTAGTAGGATGCAAGCACTCCAATTTGTACAAATAATCAACACATTGAATCCCACAAGGGTATAAATGTATTCGTGATCTATGTACAAATGACTTAATAAAAAATAAATAAATAAATAAAATGATGCTCTGTTGGTTGTTTATCACAATCATATCATCATAACATGGCACAAATAGTTTTTAGTAAAAGTAAACTTGCAATGAATATTCATGTGATTTTTTATAAATTGCTGAAATATTTCCTATAAATTGTGCAGTTAATTTATAGGTACATTCATTTAAAACATATGCATTTAACTCAGTACTTCTACTTACATCACCACAGTTAAAACAGAATATTTAAGATAATCTTCCTTAACAATAAAAATAGAATCACTTACACCAACAGGCAATTTCTATGTTAATTATGGCAATACCCACTTTGCCTTCATTTAAAAGTAGCAATATTTAAGAGCTATGTCATTGTAGAACTTTTAGCAAAGTGATAATAATTTCCCGTGAAAACACATTGTAAAATAAATATTAAACTATCACTCTGAACAGCATCTTTTGAAAAAGTTTCAAATACTATGTTAGTTACCTTGATGTATTTCCATGTAAGATATCTTTGGAGCAGTAATTGAGGCTTCCTTTATTGTCAGGCAGACTATGAAAGGTTATATTGAGGTAACAAGTAACTCCCAAATCTCAGTGATTAAAATCTGAAATGGAACAGTTCTTAGCTAGTACTATACATCTAGGGAGAAACATGATATGGGTCTCAGCTCATCATAGATGACCCAGGTCCCATACAAATAGAGCCACCCAGTCACAACTGTTAACAGTATCTGAGAATATTACCTGACCACTGTTCACCTGTTTGTCCTCTCTCCCAAGAACATTCTATTATATTTTTAATTTTCTCAGTTTTTTTCTTCATCATTCCAAATTCTTCTTCATACTTCTAATCCCATAATTTCATCACACCTGATTTATAATTTGTTGAGTTATTTATTATCTCTGCTTTTGGAAGTTTCCAACTGTTACTGAGAATAGGAGTGCACTATATTTCTATCTAAATCTGGGAAGATACAGTGAATTCTGAAGTGTGTTATATTGTCACACAATGGCTAGCCCTAGATGACCCATCACTTCTGCCCACAGCTCATTGGCTATAAAAGGTCACAGACTACACCTAACAAGGGTGACCCAGGAAATACAGTCCTGCTGTAAGTCTGGAATGTAGAGATAGACATTCAGCAAACAGCATTCATAGATAGAAAACTAGAACTGTCTATTTGCTTCTTTTTACTTTCCAAGGCAAAAGATACCTACCTCCTCTCAAATGGAGATAGCGCAAAAGTCCCATAAAGTTCAGGTCCAAATCTCAAAGTCTATGTTCTCTAATTAATAAGTAGTATTCACTTCATTGGGTCTAGATATATGACTGTTCAAACTTATTCCAAAATGCATCATGATCTTGGGCTATCGTGTTCTATCATGATCTATGTGTATTTGACTTAATTTAAAAATAATGCATCCTGTGCAATAATGCACAGGAAACCCTGTGTCCTTCTCCCATGTAAGTATAATAATTGCAAAAAAATACAATCAACCTATCTCACTCACAAAATGGGAAAAAATAGGAAAATATACAAATGGTATTGGTCCACAGCAATTCTGAAATCTGAACAAAAACCACTACAAGACCCTATAACTGTTTTTGTCAGTAGGGCTCCAGTTTTCACTCTTGGGAAGTTAGGGTCTTTTGGTCTTTTTGATTTTTGGCTCTTCCTCCAAATATATCTTTTTCTTTTTTTTAACTTTTTTTTTTTATTTTACCACAAGTGAAATTGGCATTAAGGAATAGGGCTTACTTAGCAGCTAATCAGTTTTCTCAACCTAACGTCTGTAGAAAGGTGGAGATTAAAGAATTAAGTTCCAAATACTAGGTTTTAGTCCAGTATCATAGTTTCTTTGGCAGAATAATAATCTCAAAAAAGTTAGCTTTAAGTCTATTTGATTACTGCCAAATCCATAGGCCAGGAGCTATACCCCAAGTTAATTTTGAATATGCCTTTCTTTTGCTTTAACTACAGGTACACTGTCATGTGAAATGTCAGAGTATTAGAAATAAGTAGTGAAGATTTTTTAAAGTTGATAACTAATAATCATCCAGTCATTTGTTTATTGATTTGTTTATTTGTAAGCAGGTCTTGATTACCCAAGTTTCAGGTGTTAGCATTGAAGTAGACATATAAAAAACACCAAAACACAAACCAGCACTTTAATTTTTTCCATCAAATTTAATGATAAAGGTGTACAAAGCACTTCTGAAGCTTCATACTTAGTAGTAGAGACAATAAGAAGAGGACTTATCATCACCTCCCTAAAATCTGTTCTCCCTTCCTTCTTAATAAGAGATTGCATTCTCTACTGTAGCAATGTGACTATATTCTACATGTGAGATGTAAGTTGAAGCCCTTGGGCCTCTGGTTTAGCAACAAAATCTAATGCTGCTATGTCATCTCTACACCAATGTCCTTATCATTATTCTTGGAGACTTCAGTACCCATGAAGATGATTTGCCTCAAATCCCAGTTTCTTCATGTCTTAGCTCCAAAAATCTGCATTTTTTACTTGACCTTATATAGTCATTTTCATTCCTGTCTTGATTCATAGCATGAATTTGTTTCTCAAAATTTCCCTTCACCTTACTCCCTCCCAACAGATGACCTGGTGTGCTCTGCTCACTGGGCTTTGCACCTGTCATTCTCTCTGTTTTTCTCCAGATTCGTGCACACTTGCTTTCTTCTAAGCTCAGACATTACCCCTTAAGAAAGGCATTTCCTCACCATTTAAGATGAAGTGTCCCATTTTCCTGATTAAATTTCTTAACAAACTTTTTATTATCTAAAATTCCTTCTGCTTCATACTTGTTTTCTATAAAGTAAAGAAGGTTTTATTTCTGTCTTACTTTTTCCATTGAGCTATGCCAAAGTCAGAGAATATCTCCTTCTAAGTAGAATCTAAATAAATACTTGTCAAACAAATGCATGGTTATATGGCTTATTTATGTATCCATAGAAAAACTGCCTGGTATAAAGTTTTTCAATGAATTAATAATAAAATTATTTGGACAAAATGTTAAGAATAGGGAGGCATTGCTTTTTGACACATTAGAGCAAAATTTCATAAAAAGGTTATGATAAAACTCTTAATAATGTTAATTAAAAAAAAACGGAATCATTATGTGAAGTGTACATATGTACTTAATGAAAAAAGCTTTATCAACGTGGATATTTTGTTCCTATCACAAAAAAGTCTTTCCATTTGGATTTTCATAAAACTTGAATGTATTCTGAAGATCATAATTTATGTGGCATAGACAAAATTTATTTTGTGTTGATCTGAAAACTCTGATCTGTGTGACAGAACATTGATAGGCAGTTCTGACACATCAAAACACCACTGAGGATGATTGTCATCAAATGAGGATATGGTAGAATAGAACAGCATGAAATGTGGGCCACATATCACACATGTAAGTCACTGCGTGGGTTATGTGGGCACTATAGAGGCAGAGACAAGGCGGAGATCATCTAGAGCAGCTCAAAGCCATGGAGAGACTCAGGACTGCTGATTGGGAAGGAAGGGTTGTACATATTCTAAAGTTGTAGACAAAGAAAGCAAACACTGGTTTCAACTACAAGCTCCAAATCTAAGAATACAGAAGATTTCCCCAGTTGCAGATGCCAACACATATTTAACTCTCCTCCATTGGCAATCTGTGTGGAGCTGCACTGCCGAGCAGAAGCAGGGTGTTATGTAATGATGGCTAGTGTTTGGCACAGAGGATCAAAAGGGGAGGTAACACTAAAGTTTTATAAGATAGTGTACTTAACGTTGCATGATAATACTAATGTTGTGTGAAGCAACATGACCTCTCCTTAGTTAACAAGGTCTCTCCCTTCAAGTCTGCATACACTAGCTTGTGACCTTCCCAAGGGGCCAGTGAAGAGGGCAGAGGTCCAGGCAGGACTGAGTGATGATTGAGTGAAATCTGTCTAAGAGCCAAGGGGGAAATGGAATTATTTTTTACAAATGTGAAGTTAAAAAAAAAAAAGAAAGAAACAATGCAATGGCTTTTGAGAAAACTAAGTGATGTTTGGAAAAGCAAAGCTGGCGCTGAAAGATAAGACCTAAGAGTCCCTTGGTCAGAGAGACTGCAGGAAAGAGGACTGGAAAGTGCCTGAGTGCCTAGCAGCAGATGGTGAGTTGAGTAAATTAGACCACTACTGTAAACAGACTTCAATGCAAGTATAAAAATTACATAAATCTATATTGATGTAGAAAGATGTCCTTGATGCATTGTTAATAAAAAAGCTTTATACTTGTCTCTTAAAGGTTGGAGAAAAAATAGAGGGTCATATCCTAGTATTAAAACTGGATAACTCACAGTGGGAATATCTGGGAAATGGCATCTATTTTCATGCTTGAATTTTGTATTTTGCTTTAGGCTAAACATACCTATTCTGTAATAAAAAGTAATCACATACCAAGAACCACCAGTTTGGAATGAATCGTTCTAATGATTCCTATGTATCCTGGCATATGAAAAATATACACTGAGACTAGCAGATGAGAAGAAATGAAGATGAGGAGTTGTAATCCGCAGTATATGTGTCAGATATAGTCGGATAGAAAATAATGCCCAGGTGATCAGTCTGCTATAGAAGAAAATGACAATTTCATGTTTAGAGTATCCTAGAAAGATTTGCTAGCATGACAACAACAAAAAAGGCATTTTCTTAGGGGTATTCAGTGTGAGTCAACTTCTTTAAGTATTGAAACTCAGAACAAATTTGATAATTCATAGTGTTGGTTTTGATTCTTCATACTACAAAGTCTAAAAGAAAGAAAGTTTACTTACTAGAAGGTATTATGTATTTCAAGGATTCCCTCAGAATTATATACACACACAATAGGCAGAATTAATATAGACACATTTTTATAGGATTCCTGGAATAGAAATTGTTAGTGAGAAAGAGTGTGATAACAAATCAAGTGGCTGAAATTTATAGCCGGGGTAGCTTCCCGAACATGGGGCTCATACAGCCGCACAAAGCCAGTGCTTAGACGTTACCAGAATTCGTCTTACTGGTCTGATACTGTCATCTTTAAATTCTTATTAATTTTTGAACAAAAACTCTTGCATTTTCATTTTTCACTGGGCACCACAAATCATATAGCTGAGTCCGCTTTTAGCTGTTGTCACTTAAGATCTACATTGTTCTAGGATGAGATGAGAAAGGTCGCATAACCAAACCCAAAAGATTAATTAATTAAATGTCAAATACACAGAGTTTAGAAATAGAGCCAAATGCTTATCTGGGTATTGACTAGAGCAGTATTATTTTGAAAGAAAATGAGAAATTTAGTGATTCAAAAGTTATGCGGTAAATGTTACTTCTTAAGATTTGTATGCAGCTGGATAGCAAATCAGTACTTATTTCTATTAACTTCCAAGGTGTTCTAAAGAATGCGTCAATAATTCCCTAATACAAAAGAAGTCTGTTATGAAAGACTAAAGTTAGCAAAATCAGGAAATGAAGTAGAATTTTTGAAATGGGATCAGTTATTTGAGTAGACTTTGAGTATGGCAGGATTTGTGACCATCAAAAACTGGCATTACAGTCAGACTTTGGATCTTAGGAGAGTAGTAAGAAGCAACTGAACAATTTTATAGGTATTAGTTATACTTTATATACAGGATTTATCCAGGTATTGGTTCTCCTTCAGCATTTTTTACAAAACCTTTGGAAATGCAGGGTGTGGGCTGACAATGGTAGTCTTTAAGGAGAGCACTTTTTTTTTTCATGTAAGAGGAAGGTATGAGTAAGAGGAAGGTATGAGAAAAGAGATTTTGTTTTGCTAATAAAAATGGAGCCTAGCTTGGTAAATATGATACCCTCTCACAAATCCATAAAGAACTGAAAGTTTATGCAATTTTAAAATACCTCAGGAAATGCTCATGAATATCTTTTAATTCCAAGTCATTTAACTTGCATTTAAACATGCTAGCTTAGCAAAATCATATTGGTAATTTCATTGGTACAAATGAAATAGAACGGAATGGTGTGGGATTTGGGGAAAATAAAGAAAATTAAAATTATTGCCTTTAGGAAAATATATTTTGCAGCATAAGAAATTTTGTTTAATAAACTTTGTAATAAAAGTTTTAAAAGGTGGATTACTTCTTCCAAAAAATGGTTCTGGAAGAATTTGGATTCAAGCAATTACTGAAGAGCCCCGGGTGGCCCTCCTTTTACCTCTGTACTTATTACCTGACGTAGATCAGGTGTCATAACCTCTCTCAGCTTTACAGTCCTCATCTGCAAACTGGGGCTTTTCTGGCAATGTCCCTTGAAGATGAAGTGTAAAAATATATGTAAAATGAGGGGCACGTTGTAGATGCACAACAGATGCTATTTCTCCTCCTTGACTTTCATTTTTACTTAATAAAATAATATGCACATATTATCACATGTGTAAATATTCGCCTATCGGTTTATTGTATGTCTTTTCCACTGGCAGGAAAGAGGCAAGAGAACCTCCCTCCTCTCTCTCCATTCCTCTGAAGATACGTAAAATCATTCAACTCCTGCAAATTTCCCCCAGGATCTTTTTTCTAGCCTCTAGCTTAGGTAAGCTTTAGAAATTTCAGGTGGGAAGAAGGACATAAATCTCATTCCAGTCTGACCTTCAACTGAAACCACTACAAGGCAAACATATCCCACCACGACTAGGTTTGCCCAGCACCGTGGAGCATTGACTATGTTTGGTGTGCTCCAAAGAGTTCCTGTCCTCCTCTTTCACCCACATCAGAAGTTCCCTTTCTGTACTCCCTGTTTGATAGGCTGTTGCTAGAAGGTAATGTCACAGGCCCTTACTCTGAGAAAAGGACAATCCTAAGGTCAGGTATCCTAGAAAAATAACTATATTGATTAAGCTGCATTTATATCAATATACAGTTCATGTCATATAACCAATTAGTTGGTGAATGAGATACATCATGAACATTGAATGAATACATTGACTTTTCTGAGGGGTTTGGATGGCTGCAGAAAGATGAAAAAATCACACCAAGCTCTATAAATATCCATCCCAGTGAAAGTAGACACATGCCCCACACTAGTGAAATCTCCAGAGGGTCCCAATTTTCCACTAAAAGCAGAAATTACCTATATTAGCATATTAGACCAAATACAATAAAATTTCTTACAAAAAGATTCAGAAACTCTGCAGGAATAAAAAAAATGGCAGTGGAAAAGAACAGTAGTTCTCTCTGAAGCTAAGAGATGTATTATAGAGCAACACTGTGCATACGAAATTCTAATTTACTCACCAATGGCAAAGAAAAATAATGAATAATATTGTCTTTAAAAATTATTTGAACAGTATAAGGCAGTCCAGATCTGATGATAAATGATACACCTGGGAAACACTGTAATTCAGTGAAATTGTTTTTAATGTCATGCAAATCACGGCCATTGCAATCTATACCTGAGTTTCCATACTGTTTGAATAGCAGAAGGTTTCATGTCATTTTATATGTGCTTTATATAAAGAAACTTGAGTTCAATTTTTCTTGTGGGATTAATTTTCCTGAGATGCCTGAAAGGAGAATCATTATGAAGAAGTTCCTTTTCTTTTCCAAGGAAGCTACTTCAAGGACCACATGAAGCTATCTGAGTCCCAGCGTTCTGGCAGCTTTCCATTTTATCTTAGGCACACGCAGTGCCACTAAGAGGAGGGCAGACTCAGGCAGTAGCTTCCTCTTACCCATATGGGAATTTAGGAAGTGTATGTCTTTCCTGGTCAACATCTAGCATTTACACAGCTCTCAATAATTAATCGATGAAAATAAATAGAATTTTTTAAAATGCTATGAGATATAGCCAAAAGTGAAGTTTCTTCTAAAGTAATAATAGTGTACCTCTCTATAAATACATACAGAACATATAAGTAGCATATGGCCTACTACACACATACAAAATACATACATGCACATTTATGGAAAACAAAATTTTCTAGGAAATCAATAGCAACTATTTTAGAATTCAAATGTAATGTAAATAAATATGTAACTGATATAACATGATATATTATAATGAATGCATGATGGGTGTATAAAATCTCCATTTTAATTATCTCCACCCTATGAAATGATTTAACATGGGTAAAATGCATATTTAAAAATACCAATCGGTGGAGATGGAACACAATTATAAGAGGGACTCTACCTAACAAATGCAATCAGTGTCACCTGGTTCTTTGTATCCTCAATGAATCCCCAACAATAAAATAAATAAATAAATATGGCAACCAGAAAGGCAGGGAAAGCGTGATTAATTCCTCCCTCAAAGGGTTTGCAGTAATGATTAGAAAAAAATAAACAGAACTTTTATGAAACATGAAATGTACAGCACTATTGAAGGGATTGTCAACAGAAGTTCAAAATACTGATTCTAAGTAACTATGTCATACTTGTTCCAAATCACTGTTTCTTTTTTAAAAAAAAATCATGTTAAAGGAATTACTCTTTCATTTAGTCTACAAAATTGTTGAAATAAAATCAGAATTAAATCCAATAACTGAGGCTGGCCTGCCTAGAAAAAAAGTAATTTATGTTTTCTCTCTCCCTGATTTCTCTGGAATGCCTCCACGGAAGACTCATAGGAATACAACTACAATGAATATTCTGTACTGTCTTATCATAATGTGTGTATCCAAAGGATGTGATTATAATAAAAGTTTAAAAAGGTAGATCGATTGTATTCATCAGATGTTATGCATATCACATGGCCCTAAATTCATGCATTCATTATATATATGCTGTGTGACTTTGCATTTTTATTCAGCATGTGACATCATGATCAAGACTGATAATATTCTGTGATACATAAATTTTACTTCATGCTTTAAAATATCTATTGTATACTTAGTCTATATACCTTTACTTAGCCTTTAAAAAGTAGGGTTAGCTCAATATAAATTATAATACAGTTTCCAATTCTTTTTCTTTTGCTAAATCTAGATCTCCATGTGTGGGCCAAGATCCAATTTTAAATCGTGTTCAACCGAATGACTAAATTTATGTCATATTCTAATTAAGGATGATGTTTACAATCTAAAAAAATCTAAAATGCAAATTGAAACATTTTACATACTTTTGAAGCCATTTCCATGGTGTATGAGATGCACAATAATCTTTTCTCTCTCTAATTCTGCATCCTTATCTCAAATCTCCAGTCTGTTCCTACCTCATTTCCCATAAGAAGACAGTGAATCAAATGTCTCTGGGTGACTGAGAGCTCAATGAAATATGGGCCCCAGCAGGTCCCTACCAGACTTAGTTCTAAGTATACCTCTGAGTTCACCTGCAGTTGTAGAAAACAATTTTGAGCATGCTAAGAGCACTGTACTCTAAATACTGATCCTATCTCTCTCCTTCACTACATGGGAGAAAATTACAACCCCATGAAAGCTTGCTGGCTCAGGGCAGGTGCAACTGAAGTTCAGGGCAATGATTGTTTCAGGCAAAACATTGAACCAATGGTGTGTATATCAGAAGAGTTTGGGGGTGGGGTTAGAAATGGGCAAATAAAAACGCAAGTCTCAGCCAAAGTCAACACAAAGGAGGATCTCCTGTGAACCATAAGCCAAAAACAAAAAAACCCAAAAAAACAAGTAACCTAGAAAGGAAAACACATCAGGCAAACTACAGAGTTCTCACCAGAGATCTTATAAATCAGAAGGGATCGGGACTCCAACTTCAATCTTCACATAGCACAGGGCCTGGTTTGTACTAGGTACTTAGAAGAACAAATGAGTTTATCCTTCTTTTCAAAAAACATTTATAAGATGTCAGGCAGTGTTTTACCTATATTAACTCATTCAATCCTCATGATAATCTTTTGAATAAAGTACTAATATTATCAACATGTAACAAAAGAGGAAATTGGAGTGAAGCTAAGTGACCTGCAATTCACACAGCAAGCAATTTATGAGCCAAGATAGTCTGAGGATGGAATGTATTCTCTTTATAGCTACATGTTATTGCTTGTCTTGAATTAAATATTAAACAATAACATCTAACCAACATAAAACATGACCTCTTATCATTTTAGTATCTGGTCTGGGCTGAAGTCTGTTCAGTATCTCCTTCATTTTCAAAGGAAGGAACTAAAATTCTCTCTCAACTCACATGATATTATTTATAAAAGCATTTGTAATAAAATATTTTTTAATCACAGTATCCTTAAACATCATAAAACTTGTAAGTTACTTCTGTCAATGCCCTATGGCACCAGAAATTTACTTAAAAAGTGTAACACTTGATGAAAAACAAGATGCACTGATTTTTAGAGATTAGCACATTTTTTTAGAAAAAAGATTCAATGATTATTTATGAAAGGTGCATAGTAAATGATCAATTCTCATTACATTGTTTAGCTATGTAAATAAAATCAAAACAAGAGCTTCCTAGTCCTCATGCTGTTAGTAACAGTGTACTTGGTAAATTTCAGAGAATAATCCTTCAGTGGTGCTGCAAGCCATGGTTCATACTGCACGCATCCGGCTTCCTGTCGGCAGTGGCTATAATAGGCACATAAACCAAAATTTATGCACTATTTAATCTGTAAATGTTCTGTATCTTTAGCCCTCAGCAATGGAAATACACCAGAATCTTTCTCTTATATAATCCCTCTTCTTCATCAGATCTGAGGAAATTTTAACTATTATGGAATCATAAATTGTTAATGTTATCTTCATTGTTAGGCTCATAATAATTTAAATCCAAATAAAAAGTTATTTCAAAATAAAACCATATCACAGTCATTTGATCGGAAAACTTATCCAAGATACATTTAAGTAAAAAAACAAAACAAAACAGAAAACTTTCAATGCACCATCTAAATAAACTTGGGGAACTCTTTTAAAATCAAGGAACTTCCAGCCAAATCTTAACAGACAGATAAAGATTTTAAAAGTGTTATCTAAATAAAATGAGTAAGACAGGTGAAGAGATTTATTTTGTTAACCAAACCACATAATGTATGATAATACTGAGCTCTACTTTTTATTGTCTTAAATTTTTAGCAATCTCAAATTTTAGTTACATGACTTACTATCCACATTATTCTGTTCTAACTCTCAATAAGCAAATGCAATATTTTTATTATGATGATTATTTAAATTTTAACTTCCTTTATGTATTCATTCTAACAAATATTCCAGTAAATAGTAATTTTACTAAAAAAATAAAAAGCCAAAAAAAGGGGGGGGGTGGAATTAAATGAACAGTTCTGATAATCCACAGAGAACAAAGGGGGTAGGGAACTTTTTCTTGTTAGAAGGCAGATTAGCTTAGCTGTAATTCAAGAACCTTCAATACTTAAAAATGTACATTTTTTTGCTATATACTTCATAATTTCAAAAAATGAAAACCATAAATTTTAAATTTAAATAACCTTTTGATGACTTTGTTGTATCTGCTTTTTGTTGGAAAGCATTTGAATATGTGGTTGCAGCACAGAGGTCTTCTGTTTCAGCTGACCCTCTGGATGGTTAAGAGTCATTTGTAATTTTAAGGGTCTCCTGATTTGGGTTAGGTAGGAGAAGGTAGATTTGCAGCAATAAGTGGTTGAAAAGCAAGAAAGCATTTGGGGGGGAGGGAATGTTGGCAAAGGAGTGAGTATTCTACTGCATTTTTCCACGTTGCAATTGGATTTTTGTTAGCATCAATGAACAAATAAATTAATTAATTTATCCTTTCCCACCCACTTTTTTTTTTCTGAGACAGAGTTTCATCTTGTTGCCCAGTTGCCCTGGCTAGAGTGCTATGGAGTCAGCTTAGCTTAACGCAATCTCGTACTTCTGGGTTTGAGCAGAAAACTTGAAATTTCTGCCTCAGCCTCCTAAGTAGCTGGGACTACAAGCACCTGTTCAAACAATGTCTATAAAATGTCATCTACTGAGAGCTCAATTCCATCTGCAGTTCCATAGGTTCCTTGGGGATATAAACATGAGGCTGAAATGCTTATTTGAGTGTGATGTCATGACTCTCAAAATCAGTGAACCTTTTATTGTATTCTACAATTAACACCATAACAGAAGTGCATTCTGCAAATGATTCACATGTATCATCCTGCTCATCAGTGACCTTTGCTATCTGACAAAAACATTTATCTGAAATATCCTTTTAAAGAAGTGTTTTGAAAAAAGGTAGGTTTGTTTCTCATGCTTGGATTTTTGGCCACATATCATAGACTTAGTTTTACCTTGCAAAGAACTATTCAAGTCATTTTGATTTGACGTGATTATCACACAGAAATGCTTCATTCCTTTACAAATCTTCTTTCAACAGTTCACATTGCTGATTATGTTCTTCATAAAACTTAACTGTTGTTGTGGAGATAAAATTTTGACTGACACCTGTCCCTGGGGTAGCCAGCACATTTAGAGTGATAATGTCCACACTGAATACCTCCTTGTTTGATTTTAACATGTTATAAAACTGACCGTGCCATTTTGCATTTGCATGAATATAGTTAACAATACTTAGAACTTGTTATGAAGTGTCCCTTAAAATAGTAGCTGGAGCACAGAGACTTTGCTGCAAGATACAATGAAAAGAGAAAATGAGAGCATTTGCATCCATTAATACTTAACTGTAATTATCCCTTCATGTTTCCTCTCTTGGAAAAAGCACTGTCTGTACACACTCACTAAATGTACCAAATTCAGTCCAACTTCATGACATTAATCTTGAAAGTTGTTAAAGATATCTATTCCTCATGTTCTGTTTGCAAGAGTGCCCAAAGCAAGTACCTCTTCATAGCAAAGAAAATCTATTGTTATGACCCAAATGAAGAATAAAAACGGTGCCAAGTCATTAATATCAGTTGATTCAACCAAAGAAATTGAAAAATATATATCTTCCTTTTGAAGTATTGCATGAAATTGTTCTGTTAAGTTGAAGGTAATTCTTGCTACCAATCAGTTATGGCTCTCCTTGAAAGAAGCAGTTGTTTGTACTTTGCAAAGTGATTGGGGTCAAAGCATCCTACAACTTCAATAATGCATTCTTTCATAATTTCTATATCACTGAATGACTTCTCTTTTACCCCCAGGTATATAATCTACTTTATAAGAGGCTGCAGTGGCATTATTTCCAGGTCTTACTGCTGCTGGAAAGAATCATCTTTGCTTGGCTTTTTATCTTTTAATTTCTGCAATACAGTCCTTTATGCATCTACCTCTAACTTAAAATATCTATGGTCCTTATGAGGGTTACAAAGCTGATGAGAACATAATTACCTTAATGTTGATAATGAAGTATCACCAAGCAAGCAAATCATCTTATCTTTAGCAGAAAAAAATATAAAAATATAAAATATTACCAATCCTCATTAAAAAATGTTTTCTTTCTCCAGTATTCTCTTGGTCTTCCTTACATGATGGGCTAACAAGAAGACAGCATTTAAAAATACTGTTGAGCTGTGCAACTCTTTACAAATTCCACTTCAAACAGAAGCACAGGGCACCACTGTCAATGCTGATAACAGACTGGGAGACTTCGCCCCATAAACTTTTGCCAGCCAGCCTTCTGAGGTAGTGATGCAGGTCAGGTGGGGCAGTTAGAACTACATCATGAGTGTAGCACCTGCCAACTTGTGCTAATTGTGTTGGTCAATCTGAGAGGATTATTTTATTGAAACTTATTTTTTTGTATTTTAAATACATTCATTAAAAATGAAATAAAAATACAAAAGACAAACAAAAATGTATTAATAATAATAAATAAAAAAGCTCTGTAATATTTGGATTCAGTCAGAAGGCCACACTTAAGGACCTAGAAGGCCACATATGACCTTAGGACCTCAGGTTACCCACCCCTAGGTACAATTGTGCCAGGCGTGGTGACTCATGCCTGTAATCCTAGCACTCTGGGATAACAAGTAGGTGGGTCGCTTGAGCTTAGGAGTTCAAGACCAAGCTGAACAAGAGTTGGACAAAAGAAGTGAGGCAAGAGGATCCCTTTAGTCCAAGAGATTGAGGTTGCTGTGAGCTAGGATACCACAGCACTCTACTGGGAGCAACAAAGTGAGACTCTGTCTCAACAAAAAGGCAAATGAGTTTATGTATCTCATCATCATACATTCTTTTTAAAAGTGATTGTTCAATTATGTCTCCATAAACTATACCTATCTCTTTAGCATAGAGAAATCAACGAAGTAGTGTACTTCAGATTTTAAGTGAAAACTTTAATATTGTTACAAATTACGTATAAAATATCCTACATTTGTAGGGAAGTTGGGTTTGTTGTGAGCAGGCATCCTATTTTTTGAAGGCTTAAAGTAAAGGTAACATTTAAATATATATTTGGTTCAACAGTTTTTGAGAATTTGTTCTGAAGGCTGTGGGTTAAATTATTATGTACTTTTTAACAGTTCTATCTTACTTAATTCTGTAAGTTAAATTATTTTTAAACTGTGCCTTTGTTTTATATTAGACAATTGCAGAGATTGGGATGCAAATGCAATTTATCTGCACATTTCTTTAGAATTTCAACACTCTTTTATGAAGATTTTAGGTTCTTGCTGCTTACTATTTAAGTATCAAGCATGAGGCAATAATATTTTTGGACAAATATTTATGGTGAGGATCAGAGAAATAGATTTGAAAGGTTTTTGAATGTGAGGAAATAGTTTATAATCCAGTATACCGTGGATCTGAAGTACATAGTGATTAGAAAGGGCCTCCTAGTCTGAATATTGTTGTGTAAAGAGCCATGTATGTCATATGAGCACATAGTGTCATAGTATGCACAGACGTATCCCACTGTCTGAAACATAGGTATGTGTTGTAGTAAATAATGTGCATTCTTATTTAAAAGCTTTAGCAAAATCACTGTAGCTCTGGTCATGGTGTATTTCTCAGTTGACAGATGCTGAAAGCATCACAATAAGCACGCTATAAAATTATATTGGTACTATAAAACATATTTGTGTTCAAAATACTTGGGATATAGTGCTCTGGAAGGTTTGCCACTGACAGGCAAATTAGTCATCTTTTCCATTTCAGAGTACTTATCACTCATTTGTGATTAGAGGATAACTTTAATATATCATAATGTAAAAAAAAAAAAACAACAACAATAATTTGGGCTTGGAATGAGGAGGCAAAGGACATGTAAATTGATTGTGAAGACAGAAAATACTCTTCTTCTTTCTACAGTTAGATTGAATTCAAAATTTAGACACCAGTCAGATAGACCATAGCAGAAACCTGTCTGAACAATGAAATATATGTTAATTCAAAATCACTCTTACCTTCTACATGACACATTGTCATTGAACCAAGCTCTCAACTATCAGGTTGATTGAGTGTTACCCCTATCCGGTTCTCTGGATTTTTCTTGTTAGGAGTATATGCACCGTAGGAAGAATGAACTTCCAAAGACATGTAGGCCCCAATCTCTAGAATTTGTGGATATATTACATGGCAAAGGGAAATTAAGGTAAAGAACGGGATTAAAATTGCTAGTCAATTGACCTTAAAATAGGGAGTTAAGCATGTGTCATTCAGGTGGGATCAATGCAATCATAAGGGACTTTGAATATAGAAGAGAGAGACATAAAAGTCAGTGCTAAGGTAATGCCATGGAGAAAAACTAAGCAGCCGTATCAGGCTTTGGGAAGGGGGTGTGAGTCAAAGGGCTCAAGCAGCTTCTAAAAACTGGAAAAAAGCAATAAGACAGATTCTCCTTCAGATCCTCCAGAAAGGAACACAACTGATGTCACTTATTTTAGCTGAGTAAGGCACATCTCATATTTCTGACCCCTAGAATTGTAATAGAACAAATTTTTGTGGCTTTAAGAGTCTAAGTTTTTAGTGACTTATTCCGGCAGCAATGACATACTAAAACAGCGTGCTAAGGTGTATGCTTTTGATGAATATGTACATCACCATGAACATAAAACAAATTCATGTGAAATAACAAGAAATGAAGTTAGCTCTCCCTCCACATAATTACTGAACATAATATCTTCGTATATGGCTAACCATGATATAATGAATACAGATGCTCTGATTCTCTTCAGGGAGGAAAAAATTATTTTAGTGATATTTAAATACACTTGTAGAAATGAGGCAGAAATCTGCAACCATGTATCTGGTTGATGGTGGGCCATCTAGGGAGCACCCAGCCTTTGGCTTCGTCACCACAGCATTGATTCCTGACACAGATGAGTACAATAATTCATGAGAGCATGTGATTCACAAGCAAGTGTGAGGAATCTATGGTAATTTAGCACTCTTTGCAGCAGAATAAACCCTTGGTGAATGGATCAATAAATTGTGGTATATGTACACCATGGAATACTATGCAGCCATAAAGAAAGATGGAGACTTTACCTCCTTCATGTTTACCTTTTATATGTTTACATGGATGGAGCTGGAATATATTCTTCTTAGCAAAGTATCTCAAGAATGGAAGAAAAAGTATCCAATGTACTCAACCCTAGTATGAAACTAATCTATAGCTATCATAGAAAAACTATAACCCAATTTTAGCCCAAGAATATAGGGAAAGGGGAGAAGTAGGGGAGGGGAGAGGGAAGGATGGGTAGAGGGAGGGTGATTTGTGGGATCACGCCTATGATTTATCCTATAAGAGTATATGTGAATCTTTCTAAATGTAGAATATAAATGTCTTAACACAACAACTAAGAAAATGACATGAAGGCTATGTTAACCAATTGGATGAAAGTACATCAAATTGTATATAAAAACAACACACTTTACCCCATGATAGTATTAATGTAAACAGCTATGGTTCAATAAAAAATAATTTAAAAAGAAAGGAAATTATGCATTTTGTTGGAAAGTCAGAAGCTCTAACTATAATTTTGTTACTAAAACAAACCCATATACTAAAATGTAAAAAGGGCCAGTCACTTGATGTACATTTGCATTTGTCTCTCTTAATAGATTCATGATTAATCTATAGGGATAAAAATAAAAGAAACCCGTATTTTATGAGAAGAGAGATGGCATATAGGAGATTAGCTTGTATCTCAGACAGAGCCAGTTCTGGCCTCAAGAAACATTCAATCCCAGGCCTGTCACCTATTTTATCCCAGAACCCAATATTGACAGTACACTCCAAGTTAATTAGACTTTAGAAGACAGACTTCTGTAATCAAACTTAGACTGATAAAAGCCAAAATTCTAATTTGTGTTCAAATTTGGGTCTTTGGGTCTTCTCAAGGTCTTTTCAGCACATCCCTCTCAGTGTCAAGGCAAGTGAGGTTGTTCATTGGGCAGAGAATAAGAGCAAAGGATGTAGAAGGTCTTTACCTTAGTGCATTTGTGCTGCTATAACAAAATACTACAGACTGGGTGATTTATAAACTATTGACATTTACTTTGCATAGTTCTGGAGGCAGTGAATTCCAAGATTACAGCACTGGTGAGTGGTGCCATCTAGGTTTTTTCACATGGTGCAAGGAGTGGAAGGGCACAAAGAAGACCTAAGTTAGTTCCTTCCAGCCCTTATGTAAGGTACTTATGCATAATTCATAAGGGCAGTATCATCATAACTTAATCACTTCCCAAAGGACTCTGCTTCTTAATATCACCACAATGGGGATTAAGTTTCAGTACATAAGTTTTGAGGGACATTCTTAGACCTTAACAGCCTCAAAGAATATTTTATCCATGTCATGAAAATGCTTGATGAACTATCCTTGCTCAAAATCTAAATCTAACTTTCCAGTGAGCTGAACACTAATGTCACTTGAAATATTATTTCTCTCCACTTTTTAGGCTAAGCAGAAAGGAAAATGTCAAATTTTAGTATTTAAGTCATTTTTATGAACTTCATCTGAAACACTTAAATATAATGTTATAAAAAAGATTTAAAATATTAAAAGTGCAATTTATTTGCTATATACATATATATTATTTTTAGTTTTATTACTGTCCTGAGGACAAACTCGAGTCACCTGGAATTTGAAGGTCTTCTTTCTTCATTATTAATCCATGTATAAGCAATAGTTTTAAGTTGACACATTTCTAAAAGTAATCTCTCTTTCTCTCATATACATATACAGGTACACTTTTTGATGAATGGTTTTCTTCTTAATTCTAGTACCAATACTATAAACTAAAATAAAATGTCTCATTTTAGTTCTATGTAGTCTAGCATTTTTTTTAAAAAAAGAAACAAACAAAATCTTTCTTTGACTGTATTTTAAGAAATATGGGTAGGAAACTTGCCAGGTTCAAGAACTGAGTAAATATTATAACCCAAGAAAGTTTTCTCTAAAACTTTTCTCCCAGGTCATCTTTCAGACACTTCCGAAGAGTAATCAGATGTTCACCACAGAAGGAAACTTGTGAGTCATACGTAATTGCTGATAAACGTAGGCCTGTTCAATCAAGACTGCAAAGGAAATGTAAAAACATCAACCCAACAGCAGTCATCTGTGAACCTTTAACAAAAGAGTAGTGAGACAGAACATGTATATGTGAAGTTGGGAGGGAATTTCATCATAAAACATGCCAGGATTCTGCATGGAATGTTTGTAAAATTAAAAATGACAACTATTATGCAAAATTTCCAACAGAGATGCCTGCAACTATGACATCCACTCACTCAGTCATTTTTGGCCCCCTCTGATTTACCCACTCATCAATAGTAAATGTGAACCATGTGTATAGGAAGAAAAACCAACATTTATCAGCCGATATTTTGGATGAAATAATAAATGTACTACAATCATGATTTTAAGTCTCTGGATTTTCTGTCATTCCTGTATAAATTCTCATAATATGAAATCATGAGTGTTTTGTTTACCCACATCCTCACTCAGAAAAGCTTTGCTGACAACCTATTCTCTTAGAACAGAACATGCCGAGATGACACAATATGGTCTCTGCCCACGAACTACTTTTATTCTGTAGGGAAGAAAGTCATAGTCACATGTTGAGATGATGTGACGGATTCTAAATTCAAGTTTTTATAGTGTCCTTGCTTTTGGCTCCTCACTTGACTTTGGGCTTTCCTAAACACTCTTGTTCATAAAGAGCCTGGATCTTGTAGGTCTTTCAGCTGTGATCCACATGTATTAGGCTTTTATTCTTCTGTAATACCTTGTTGGTGTGGTGGTAAGGAGACCCGTGCTGTGGGGTTGTAACCTTCACAAGGGTTTTCTTGTATTGATAATCTCACTTTGAGTGCTTGAGAATTAAGTTCAGGGATAATTAGGTGAAAGTAAGCTTTATTATGTTCGTAACTTTTCTATGTGTCTAGAATTATCTCCAAATAAAATGTTAATTCAAAAATCAAACTGAAAACACTAAAACAAAACAGAATATTCTATCTTTTAAAGGTAAAGCTTAAATCTGTCCTCTTCCCCCTTGAGGGTCTACCAAATACAGTGACTTGCCTCGTAGGAATAGAATATGGAAAGGTCAAAAAAGTAACTTTTCAATGGAGAAAACTTACCATCTCATCCAGGTAATACAGGTTAGCATCACCAAAGATAAGTCATATTGATAGCTTATACTCCCAGCATGATGTGATGGGCACCGTGCTTCTGTGACATCTTTCTAAACCCTTATCTCCAGTCTAGTCATGATAAAAACCTCAGACAAACCCAAATTGAGAGATATTCCACCAAGTACCTGATCAGTACTCCTCAACATTTCTAAAGCCATGGAACATGAGAAATTACTAAGATGCTGTCATAGAGGGATGAATCTAAAAAGTATGACTAGTAAAGGCAAGGTGGAACTCTGGATCAGATTCTGGAACAGAAAGATAACATTAACAGAAAAACTAATGAAAGCCTTAACAGTAATGCACAAAAGTTTGTTTCTTAGTTTTGACATGTATACCGTGATTATACAAGATGACAGTAATGATGGAAACTGCTTAAAGAGTAGATGGGAACTCTCTGTACTACCTTGCCAACATTTCTGTAAATGTATAGTTCTTCCAAAAGAAAAGCTGAATGTGTGAGCCTCATCAAATTTATGTTGAAAACTAATCTCCAATGTGATGGTATTTGGAGGTGAGTCCTTTCATAAGGAACTAAGTCATAAGGGCACAGCCCCAATGAATAGGTTAGTGCCTTTATAAAATAGACCCCAGGTGCTCCCTTAACCCTACTGCCATGTGAAGACACAATGAAAACACAGACACTGAATTTGCCAGCGCCTTGATCTTGGACTGTAAAGCCTCCAGAAATGTAAGTAACAAATTGCTGTTTATAAGCGATCTAGTTTATAGTATTTTGGTTTAGCAGTCAAAAAAGACTGAGACAAAACTTTCTTAAAAATAAAATACATTTGTAATAGGATTTTATAATGTACAATATATTATTTGTATTATAGCAAAATCAGCAATCAGATATCAGTAAAGAAATCCTTTCCAGGATTGCACATGAGGAAAAACACCAAAGAACCATGAGATAATAGGGAAGAGATGTGTCAGGGGTCTAGAAACCAGGTGAGAGGCAGACTCCTAGAATCCACAGGCAAATTAAAGCCTAAGGGACAAAGGAAAAAGAAGCGTGTAGGTGGTGGAGGTCGGCAAAGTCACAAGCAAAGAGAAGGATGTGGGACAAGACATGCCAGTAAAACGTTTCCTGAGCCACAAGCTTTCAGCCCCTTGCCGATGAGCGTAGGGAAACTTTGGAGTTATGGAAATCTTCTGGTCCCCTCTCTGCCAGCTGACAGTGAACCAGTCATTTAATTATTCTCATCCTTAACTCTCTCAGCTATGCACTGAAGTTCAGCCCCAGCTTTAATTATATGAATTTACAAAGGTAAGTTTCCAATCCCTTTGAATACGTAATATGAAGTTTCAAACTTGACAACTACATAAAGAATTAAAATATTTCATAATATGAAAAGGAAATAACAATAGTTTGGGGTATGAAATATGCTTTTCATTCTCATTTTGGGAAGTTAATGGATGTGGTAGGAAAAAAATATATAAACGACCAGAGATAGTTATTCCTTTAATTCCTGGGATATTGATCCTACTTGATAAAATAGTAGCCACAAATATCATTTGGAAGCAGAATAAGAATCTGAACTGTACTATGAATGTGTGATTAGCAAGATCAAGACTGAGGGTAAACTACACCCCAATTTTTCTCCACTTAAATTGTAAGGAAAAGAAAGGAGTTGATGGGGACCTCTTAAAAGAGACTTAAAAGTCATATAATGTTTAAAAGCATAGAAAGTATAAATATAATATGAAAAGATACCTATCTGGGCTACAAAACTATACATGGAATTTGGGATAATAGTTATCCATGGAGAGATGGAGGATTTGTCCTTAAACTGGGTCACATGGGTAGGGCTTCTGGGTGGTTGGCAAAGCATTGTTTTTCACCGGGTTACAAAGGAATTAGCTTTAGTAATCCTTTATGACATATATTTGTTTATCTGGTTTTCAACATTTTTTATTACGTTTTGTAATAAAATCTTCATGTGTTGCTGCCCAGTGCTGCATGCTCCATTTACAAAAGTAAATAAGAAAAATTGTCCTTTAGTCAGAGACTAGAATAAAGGGGGAAAGAGCACAGGTGATAAAATTATTGTAATAGAATCTGGCAATTGCTTTTGATAAAATTACACTGGATGCAATGAAACCCAGTGGATGAAGTGATCAGTTTTACCTAGCCAGTTTATGACTCACTCTAAAAAACAGATAATGCAATGGTTAAGCTTAATATTTAAGATTTATCACTGTTTCCAAATGGACAATAAGGTGGAGCAATCTAGAAAGAAAGGGCTATTATTTGGTTAAAGTGTACGTTTAAGGTAATTATGACTATCCTGGAAATATAAAATTAGCTTAAAATTAGTTCTAAAATTCTATTGAACTCCCTAATTAACAAGATCGTTGTTAGGGGTGATTCAAAGAGAATCGAAACACACACACAAGCATTGGTCATCAAGACCATTGAGGTGAATTCACAAACAGATCCAAAATTCATGGGGCCATAGGAAAATGCATCCATAATGGACTAATCTGCTTTTACATGAACAAGAAGCATGTGCATGACTATCACGCTTAACAAGTTAGAGAACTGTAAACCACTTCAAAGCCTACAGAAAGGGAAAATCACTCAGAAGGGTACACTGGACAGAGCTCTCAGTAATCTTTTCTTCATTTCAAAGTCTTTGAATATTTTTCCTGGAAGCATAAAGACTAGGTATTGCAAAGCAGTGCAACCCATAGCAACAAAGGCAAGAATTCTATATAAGTGGAGTCCAAAGGCTAGAAGAAGTGAGGTGAGCAATGAGTTTGAAAAGATGGGTAGGAGTCATCCTCAGGAAGCTGAGTGAAGGCTTTTGTTTTGTTTGTCATTAGGTAATGAACAGAGAGAGGCAAATCTACATGGTCCTGCCCATCTTTTCCTCTTCTTTTTCTGTTGCTTGGGAAGAGTTTTGTACAATAGTTGTGAATTAGTTCAACAGAAGAATGTAGTGAGTTCTGGAGCTTTGCCCTTTCCAGAATGGCAGTTCCTCAACCAGAACACTCCCGTGGCTGCACAGAGTTCTCCTTCCTTTATATTTTGAGGAGGTTGAATGAAGTCTCTCCCCTGGAGACCTTTCATGATGTGTCTCCTATGCCCATGACAAACAGAATTTTATGCAGAAAAATGCAAGTGTGGAAGATCATATGTGCTTTGCTGCTTCTCTGTCTATAAGTTTCCTCAGTAAACAATATTTAGCATTTCCATTGTGTGATGTTAAGGATTTGTGTCTTTCACTGTTGCATTATAGAGTCAAGCATTTGGGGATTTTGGGTTTGTTTGACTTCACTACTATTATTAGTGGTAGTAATGATAGTTTCCTTTTCAAATTAACATGATCAGATTTGTATTTCAGAAAAAAATATCTCTTCTTGACTAAATTACTTAGGGGTATAATAAATTTTTGAAGACCAAGTGTGATGTAGTATTTGCATTGTGATAGATAAAAAAATACCCAAATTTCTAAGATTCAGAGTAGTTTTGGGATAATTGTGGGAAGGGAGACTTGGTTAGTTTTTTGTTAAGTTCTTTTCAAGTTCCATTACCTCATGCTGCTTTTACAGTTCACTCTCAAAATAGCTAGCAAAACACTATACTGATTTTGGCTACCTGATAAATAGCAGAGCATGGTGCTTCCTAGATAAAATCAAACATTCATACTTTCAGGCAGAAGTCATTAGGCAATTAGTCCTTTATTTTTGAACACACATTGGTTTACTAAATCCACAGACACATTTCTATCTCCCTCCTATTGGATTCCAACCATTTACATGTTGAAGAACTTTTGTTAACTGATAGCTAGGTCCAAAGAATGAATCAGACTTAAGAGATTTCTTTAGAAAACTACCAGCAAGGTACATAGTGTCTCCTTGTCTTTCTGTGATTTTAGCAACCATTAAAGCACAATGCCTAAATTTAATCATTAAAAAAATGGTATTCCCAGGACATTATTTTATTTTTGTTTGTCAGAACATTTTCATAAAGAAACATTTCCTCTCATCTAGTGTTTTCTTGACTACAACAGAATTAATAGGAAACGCTGGATAAATTTTTATTTTTTCCCTTTTTTAGCAATGTTTTCATAACAATGGATTCATTTCTATGAATAATCTGAAAGTGGACATCTCTTTCTTAGTATAATTATATACTCATAAATTTAATCTGCTCAAATCATTATAATTTTTAAAATTATTGAAGTTCCAATGGTATCAATTTGGTTAGTGGAAGACTCACAAATTTGGCTCTTGAATAGTCTTCAAATTACTTCATTAGCCTTTGATAGCTTACTTGATGACTAATACAATAATATTTGCAAAGCTCAGTTTCTATATTTCCTATCTGAGACCTGGAATCAGTGACGTTTCTACTAAACCTAGTTTGCTCGTAGTTAGAAGTACAGTTTTGAGATCACAATCTAGCTCTAATTGCCACTGCATTAGTCATTGTTGCTAAGTCTTTATAGTGAGAGAAGTAGGACATGTTTAGAGATAGGAAATATCTAAACCTCTGCTCTATCTGCCATACAAGACTAGAAAGAATGATCAATCCAGTAGGAACTTACTAAATATATTGATACACACATTCAAACTTCAAGACTGAACAGCTTTTAATTAAACTATTCCTTAGTGCATACTCCTGTCCCTTACCCCATACTAAAAGTTCTACTTCTAAAGGACACGAGTAATGATTAATGAGAATAGCCACTAATTAGTCATGTTTTTATTATTTTTAGAATACTAATAGTATGACCACCATGATTACTAAAATTAAATAAGCTGAACCTTAAGCTTTATGAATCCTGCCTCTTATTCTAAATAACAAGCAAACTAGTTTAATATAATCACAGAAATTTATCATAGTCAAACTCCATACAAAGTTATAAGAAAAGAATAAGGAATATAATTTTATAAATATACACACATACACACAAAATAAGGCTGAAACCCAGACTTTAATTTCTCCTAATGACAAGGAAAAGAAGACAATGATTCCAACAATTAACTGACTACGCTCAAATTGTAAACCAATGATATGAGTCTGGAAAATAAATTAGAGTTCTAACAACTGCTAAAGGACTGTTAAAACTAATAGTATTTATTAAAAAACCTAATTATCTATTATGAAATCCAAGAAAATTAATGGAAACACTATGAGTGAGTTTCTGAATAATAACAGTAATACAGAATTCAGTAAGGTTATAATGTTAATGTGCAAAAATTATATAGCTACACATAAAAGATGACCATGATCATATGGATTAACTGTTATAATACATCTCTTCCCGTTATAAACAGGTGGAAAACAGGAAAAGTACCTAATACAATTGTTTTCAGACACTGCAAATGGGTAGTATGGAACTGTGATCTCGAAGATAGGGGAGACAGATAAAGTGAGCCGTGCGGCTTCCATAGCTTTCAGTAAAGACTGAAGTGCAGGGAAGGAGCACAAATCTGGTTCAGAAACTGAGTTTACAGTGGTACTCCTCGATAGAACAAAAAGTACTATACTAAGTTGAAGAAATAGTTTCTGAGTTCAATGACACTGAGAGGGCTTAACTCTACAAGAAAAAGTACCAGAAAAAGTATAAAAACATTATACAAGAGTACCTTAAGATCGGGCTGAATACCAAGCAGTCCAGATGCAGGATAAAATGACATGAGTGCTGGTAAAGGATATTGACCAGGGCATGTAAATTAACGTACAGAGCTCACACAGAGTTGAGGGATTTGCACATTCTTATCATCCAGACTAGAGAAGCCCCATTCAACATTGTATAAGTTCATTACAGACTTAAGAATCATCATATGTAAGTAATTAAGGCTACTTTAGACTCACTCTAATAACATTTAAATATATGTCTTTAAAGACAAAGCTGATACACAAATGATTACTTGCCAAGACCAACTTTATCATCATTAAACGAAGACTTCAAAAGCCTGATGTTTAACATCATAAAATTCGAACTACTTGGCATTCAAGAAAAAATGACTAGACATCTGAAGAATCAGGAAAATACGCCATCATCACTGGAAAAGTCAGTCACTAAGAACTAACCCTGAATCACAGATATGTATTTTTAGAAAAATAATTCAAAATGAGTGTTATAAATATGTTCAGGTACTTTAATAGAAAACAAAAGAGCACACAATGAGGGAAGAAATGCAAACTATCTAAAAAATAAAGTTTCTGGAGCTGCAACGAAAAATTTACTAGATGAGCTTCATAGCTGTTCAGGCAACGGAGGAGAAAACAATAGTGACTTTTAAGAGTTACAGATAGAAAAGGGATGCAAAAATGCAACAGTTTCTAAGTGACTAGTGGGATGGGTTAAGGGGTTGAACACGCCTGTAATTGGAGTCTCTGAAGATAGGAGAAAGAGACACACAAAAATAGATAACTTATGCCAAAGAGTTTCCAAATTTGATTTAAAAAACTACAAATTGAGATGTCCAAGAAGTTCAAGAAACCTTAAGTAGAATAAACATCATTTATATTTCAAGTCAATTTTTAAGAAACAGTGTTTTTTTGTTTTTTTTTTTTTAAAAAAAAGCTGCAAAACAGCCAAAGGGAGGGAAAAAAAGACACTAGAGCATAGGAACTAGTATAAAAAATTGGCCTTGACTTCTCAATCATGAATGTGAAATGCTATCCTATGAAAACCTTCTCCTACTGAAGATGGGGGGCGAAGACATTTTCTTTTTGTTGCATGTCATACAAGTTCAGACAAGTGTGTGAACTCATCCTAGAAAAAGTGCCACACACCTCATTGCTCGATATCAACTACAGTTATCAGATGAGCAAGGGGAGTACTTTGAAGGTGACCATAAAGATAGTCAGCAATGACCTATGTAGCACATTTTCTAGATTGAGTTCATGAACTTAAGTTAAGACTTCATACAATGATAGCTTTTACAGGCTTTCCAGCAAAAAAGTTCAAAAGTTGCCCTGAAGGGTGCGCTAGGGGCTGGCCCCAGCGCTTGGCTTCCCAAGGGAGAGTGCCCTGAAGGTGACCACTGTGATATTTAGCACTGAGGTACGTAGCACTTTTTCCTGGATGAGTTTGTGAACTTAATCATCTGACCGCATGTATTTGAAATTAAGAGAATAACAGATTTTAAGTATTCTCACCACAAAACCTTAATCAATATGTGAGATAATAAATACAGAAAAGAGCCTGATTTACCCATTTCACAGTGTATACCCAAAAGAAGGATTTTCAGAAAATTAGAAGCTGAGCAAATTTCTGGTCAGCAGGTCTTCTCTACAGAAAATGTTGAAGAAAGGTCTTTATACTAAAGGAAAATAATAACAGATGGAAACTCAGACCTACACAAAGCAGTAGAGAGAGCTGGAAAAGGTCAGAGTTGGGGTCAGTAACAAAGACTACCATTTACTGTTTAAAATATTTAAAAGATAATTGTGCCAAAAAGAATGCTCTTTAGCCGAAGTCACTTTTTAATATCCACCTTTTTCTTACATTCTGGCTCCAGCTCCCATCTATCCACATAGACAGAGAGTAGACTTGTACTTCTCTTTCCAAATTTGTTTAAGAACTTTACACAGTTGTTTCCATGTGTAAACATTTTCACAGTTTTTTTCTCCACAGTCCATCAGCTGGTGGACAGCACACCTTAAACACAATTTCAGTAGATCTGATGAACAATGGTGTAGTAAGTTTTGTCTCTCACACCTCTGATTATCATCGTTCACTTATAGTTTGGGGACTGGATGACACCCCTGCTCCTCTGATTTTCCCTTGCCCTCATTTACCTTTACCATATAAAACCTCATGTAAACATAGGGGATATACCAATGCTAGGAAACATGGGGGGGAGAGGAATCCGCACTGTCCACATCCAGTTCTAGCCATAAAAGTCCATCACATATAATATTTTTAACAATTTTCAGCGAGGAGGCCAAAATGTGCTCAAAGTCAGCTACAGAATCAGGCGGTATAAATACGTACTAAACATCCTTTAATTTCAGATCAGTGAATGTTTTGAGCTCCTACATGCAATCTCTGACATCTGTTGTCTCGGTAAATCAATAATTCAAAAAGACTTAAAGTAAAATAAATTTTCCTTTGGATTTGTATCACCTGGCTTTTAATTCGTACCATTTTAGATTAATTAAAACCTTCACTATTGAAGATCAAGGCTCGGGCAAAGATTAAAGCTCATACTCCTGGTGATCAAAGGCTCTGAGAATTCCAGATCTCCCACTGATCTCTCTCTGGGACTTTGTAAGAATAAATCACTCAATAGCCATGATTCTTAATTTATTTTTCTATAAAATGTGATGTATTTGCTAGATCAGTGTTTCTTATACGTTTAGATTTAGTAAAATTGGGGAAGAAGTGTGGGCTAACCCAAGTGGGAGTTGTCAACATTTCTTTTTGAGTAAGTACACCAAATAAATGTTCAAACCGCCACCTCTAGTTAAAACCTTTCATTTAAAAAATATTTTTTAAGAACAAAAGTAGCAGGAAGGCAAATTCAAAATAGCACAGTTTTTTTATATTAAAGCAAGCAAACATAGATTTAAGCAACAATGCTTTCCATATTATTTTATACTCCATTTTGTATCAGACTGATAAAAATGTCAAAAAGATCTAAAGTTGTTCTATGGACCTGTGGTTGAAAGTTATTGACTAAATGCCCTTTCAACTATAAAACTCTGATCTATAGTCTTATTTTTATATAATATGTTAATCAAATGTGATTAATATTCCTAGCATTCTCAATTAAGTGTGATTTGCCTCAATCATAAGAAAAAATACTTTTTGAAGAACAGGAAAAATACCTCCTAATGTTTGGCATAATAATTTGCCACAGCATGTCTTAACACACACGCCACACATTAAAAACACTTTTTAAAAAGTTCCTGTGGGAAATGACAGTGTCACTTCAGACTATTAAAGCATCATTCTGGTTGCAGAAACTCGAAAGGGAAGTTGCACTGTTGTAATACTAGTCTTTATCTTGGAGAACAAGGGTCATTTTGCAAATTTGTAGTATCATTTCCTTAAACAAGTCAGGACCGCACTGTATTTCAGTTCCCCAGTTCCACATTTTTACAGAGGCAGAAGCACAGCTTTTGACTTTTGTTTTGTAAGCATTGCGGGAAGAGTTGAGATCACTTTTTATTCTACCATGTATAACTTTAGAATAGTACGAAGAAGTGAATTATAAAAGGATGTAATACATTAGACATCTCTTCATTTTGGAGCGAGAAGATGGAAACATCACTGGTTTTCCTTTCTCAGTTAAACATGTGTGAATCGAGAGAAAAAACTTTTTTCAAGTTAATACATAGTTCAGGGAAAGAAGAGGCAAGCAAAGAAGCCAAAATCAGGTAAAGTTAAACAATTTGGTGTCGGCTTGGAACTTCTACAAACAGGATTGAGTTTGACTACTGGTTAACAGTTATTTTTTTAAGTATTGCATTGAAAATATATTTATTATACTGTTGCAATTGAAAAAAATGTCTTTTTATTTATTAGGAGTAGGTAACTGTTATATTTAAAGCGTTCTTATTAAAAGAAAATGTAACAATTACAGTCACTAAAAAGAACTAGTAAAATCTTTGCTAAAATATACTCTCAAATGCAAGACTTTCATTGAGGAAGATGAGAAACGTATTTCACATATGCCGTCCTAATTCTTTGACAAATATATTATTTAAATGGGATTTATGCATGTAACGTATGTGTTTGTATGTGTGTTAGGGGGTGTTTACCAAAGCCAACCTTGTCTCATGGTCAGCAGGAGAGATTTTAAGGGTCATCTGAATTGTCCTGAAGCTAATGCCTTTTCATCATAGAGCAAAAGAAAAAAGAAATAGGCTAAGTCTTCTTGTGCAGAAACTTGAGTTTCATGAAGAGACCCACTCCGGTAGATCTGGGAAATTCGCCAAAGAAACAAGGTGAATAACTTTTCATTACTTTGGAGGAGATTTTACTGATTCTGTCATTAAAGATTTAAGGAAAAGGAAATTAGGAATTTCTGTATTTTATTGGAAATTACGCAGTAATATAAAGAACGTTTTAAGAAACTAGAAATATTTCATAAAATTAAACCACCTTGAGAGTTAGAATTAAATAATCATATGAACACTTGGAAGTGTGCCATTAAAATTTTATACCTGTCAATTTTAAATGATATATTTTACTCCTCGTAACCTGATAAAATACTCATTAATATAAGAGTTTTCACAGTGCAATGTTGTCATAGTCAAGAGCTGTTCATCTCTTTCCTCAGTAGTGTGAAAAAGGCCCAAGGTACCGCATCAAGTTAAGCACAAATAGGAGATATTTTGTAATTTTTATCATTTCTAGAATTCCAAAGGAACCGGAATAGCTTTTTATACTAATTTAATACACATTCTTCCCAATTCGAATATGACCAGTGAAAGATCCAAGAAAAAATATTCAACTTTCTACCTTATCAACATGTCTAAAATATTTCTTATATGAAAAATGTCTTGTATTTCTAATCCCTTTGAAACTTCATTAGTCAAACTTCCTGTATCTGTTTAAAAAAAAAAAAAATTGCAGCATGCTGTGGTTAGTGCTTCAAGGAAATTGCAATAAAAAGAATTTTTTTGGACTGCAAGTTACTGTCACTTTAGGTTCTTCTATTTGCTGACTTTAAAAAGATAGTTGACCTGATTTCTTTATATTTTTAGTGATGTTTAATCTAAAAAATGATGAATGTTTATTCAAAAATAAAACAAATGACGCACTCATAAGAAAATGATGCTATTTTAACATAGCATTCAATAGGCAAAAATCCCTAACAAAATTAAAGAATGGTTTTGAAATTTCTAACAGAACTATAACTTCCATTGTATAATAATCAAAGCAGAAACCCTTTAAAATAGAATTAAAAAGAGCAAGAATCCAGCATGTGTGAGAGCAGATTAATAAACAGACTTTCTGTATACTCTAGTATAAGATATTTTGTTTCTTGAACAGAGTCTCCCCTGAAGAAGCAGTGAGATGGGGTGAATCATTTGACAATCTGCTTTCCCATAGAGGTTAGTGGTATTTTCGCCAAACACTTTATCCCTTAATGGAAAACTACACGAGCTATGTCTGTAATTATGCAAAACAAGCTGTCATAAAAATTTTGTCTGATTGATACTTTCTGGTAATTTGGATTTTTGATTGACAGAAGACAGTAAACAATAGAATGCTCAACTAATGGCAAACATTTTTAAATATGTTTCATTTTGTTAAGACGGACTCATTATGGATGAAAGAGTAACTATTTCTTTATACCCAAGTTAACAGTTTCAAATTAAGTTTTTCTGAGTTTTTAATAAGACCCTCGGTTTTATTAAATCCACAATTAACTATATTATTATCATTGTTTAGGGATTAAAAATTTAAAGTGTTTTTTTTTTTTTTTTTTGGCTTGGATATCCAGAAAACCCTCATGAAAATAATTTTTAAAAATTATAAATTCCTCACTCTGTGACTTTCTATCAATCTACTATTTTTAAAACAGAACCTTATAGAAAAGTTGAAAATTGGCTCAGTACCTGTGGCTCAAGTGGCTAAGGCGCCAGCCACATACATACACCTAAGGTGGCGGGTTCGAATCCAGCCTGGGCCCACCAAACAACAATGACGGCTGCAACCAAAAAAACAGCTGGTCATTGTGACCGGTGCCTGTGGTCCCAGCTACTTGGGAGGCTGAGGCAGGTGACTTGCTTGAGCCTAGGAGTTGGAGGTTGCTGTGAGCTGTGATGCCAGGGCACTCTACCCAGGGGGAGAGGCTTGAGGCTCTGTCTCAAAAAAAAAGAAAAAAGAAAAGTTGAAAATTGATGTTTCTGAGATGGAGGGTAAGGACAGGTATTGACTCAGCAACACTACTATAAAACATGGGGGAGAAGGCTGGCTGCCTGGACTGCTACTATTTAGGGTTGATTTATGTAAGGTAGCAGGGAACTGCCTCTTTATTCAGTCCATGATTCCTTTCAGATAGCAAAATGGACCAGTTGGACCGTGTAGGTGATGAGGCTGGGCAACCAAAGGGTTATTTTCTACACTGGACCTGGTCAGAGTCGGCTGGAAAATGCAATATCACCATTACCAAACGTGCACATATTTCCTCAAGCCCACAGCTTTTATTTGCACTTCGAATTTTTTCTGTACTTTACCTTAGTCTTTGTCTAAAAGATGCACACATCCTAGCGCTTTCCCAGAACACTCTTAGGTGGAATTAGCCCCATTAGCCCCACCATTCTCCTTATTGTTTATAGCACGCCAGTGGGTTTCTCATTCGAAGGGTCTCTATTGGAAGAAGGGATTCCTGTAGGGAAGGCAGCTGCATATGGAGTATCTGTAATTCGCTCTCAAATATTTCGACTGAGATAGCAGCAGATTTTCTTGTCTGGCCTCACCTTCAGTTTTCTCTCGCCTCCCTAATTGTTTAAGCTTTCTACAAGGTCTTGATGACCTGCGCGTGAGTCCCTGAATTTGCTGACATAAGAATTCTGTTTCCTCGGATTCTCCCTGAACACTTTCTCTCTTCTGGTGAAAATAGATGTCTGCTTCTTAATTGTAATATTGACTCATAGAAAGAAAATGTAAGTGAAGAAATCAAGGCTTCAATTTAAACAAAGATGTGATCAATGAGAATGAAGAGTGGTAAGAAAGTTGATGCTGACCAAAATATAACTTGTCACTTCTTTCTCCTTATGTTCCCTTTATCCTGCTATCCCTCTCTATTTTGGGATCACTCTCTCTGTTGTACAGAGTTTTCCTCATTTCCAGTATCCAATAATTTATTAACTATTGTTAAAATTCTTTCCAAAAATATGTCAAAGGTATCCTGCCCTCACTGTCTTACTACACTCTCTGTCTTGGTTCAGGTCATATCTGTATTTAACAGATTAATTACAACAATGGGTGTAAAACTTTCCTCCATAGTTTGTATTCCCCAATTGTTTTAATTTCTTCTCACATCCAACATTTCGATACATCACTACCCTTTAGTCTCTTCTCCAGGCAGAGCAAGGAAAAAAAGACAAAGAAGTGGAATTCATTTTTATGCAATTTAACTATTTATTAGAAAGAACAAGATGTCTTCTGTGGATTCCCAAACCTGGCATGTCACCTTAAAAATATTAAATGCTTATTCTTCTTAGTAAAGTATCACAAGGATGGAGGAGAAAGAATCCAATATACTCAATACTAACATGAAGTCAGTAGACGATCTAATACATGCCCACATTAGAGCATCATAACAGAAAAACTCAAATCTAGTCAAGGTGGGAGATGATGGAGCAGGGAGGGGGAGGAGGATGGGTGTGCTCCCACTTACTGGGCACAACATTGGCATATATGGCACACCTTTTGGGAGCAGGACACAATTAGAAGAGGGACTATACCTAACAAATGCAAACACTGTACTCTCAAGTTAACCTGAAATAATAAAAAAGTATTAAATGCTCAAATCATAGAATGCAATTTGTTGCTAGGAAGAAGCTAGAACAGAGAAGATTTGAGATTGGTTTTCTCCTGCAACATAAATGGCTGTGCAATCTTAGTTAATCTCCCAAATCAGTCTTTCACTCTCTTCAATGGGTGGAGATGATGCTTTAGCTCCAATAGAAATAGATTTCTGTCAGGATTATATGACATACCAATAAATCTTAGACACTGCACAAATGTCAATAATTACTGGTATTATGAAAAATAATAATTACCAAGTTTAATAATATTTTTCTGTTTTTAGTCTACTCCCAACTGGGTAGCCATCAGTTAGAGGGCTAAAATTTCAATTGATAGTAGATTGGATGTATTTCTTTAACTTAATAAGTCAGCATATCATAATTTCATTAACTCTCATGACCCATTCAAAGTGAAGAAAGGCTGGGCTGGTAAATTAGTTCTACAGAAAATCCTCACCCCCAGAATTCTGTGTTCATTCTCTAGCATTAGTCCAGATCAAGTGGACCAACTTACTTCTGCTGCTGCCTCTTTTCTCTGTTGACAGAAATATTCACAAGCTGTCAACTGTCAGCAATTTAAATCAAGAGGAGGTAACGTGAATAAAAGACAAGTAGCACGGGTCCATTTGGACATGTTTATCACCTTACATGATCTAAGTGCTAAGTAGATTGTTCTGAATTCATAAAAAAAATCTGATTAATATTAATTTAATCGATTAAAAAACATTGAATATTTGTAATTACAATGCCTATTGTAATATTAAATTACAAACATTTTAAAATCATAAACCTTAAAATAATGGCCTAAAAGAAGTCTCTTGGCTTCAGTGGTTAAATTCGGCTCATTTCTGTCAATTTCACTCCAGGGAAATACATATATATACAGATATATATATATA